>NC_136620.1:28355328-28700328 GCF_933228915.1 Telmatherina bonti | reverse complement strand
CCTTGCCAGGGAATGAGCTTTTGCATTTTAGCAATTTTACAAAAGGTGGCACCTTTTCCCAGCCTCATATGAAACAGATGTGTGCCTTTGAGGGGAGAATCTCCCAGCACCTGGCTACTATCCGTGGTCTGTCAGTGAGCTCAGTGGTCTGAGGAGAATGAAGGAGAGGACATGAGGACACTAGGAAATTAGTCTGGAGTATCACAAACTTTGTGAGTTGTGACTCATTAGTGTAGTTATAGCTTCAAAATCTAAGACTACAACTAAATTGTCTTCCTTTTACCTTAAATCAAGTAATTAGATCTATTTTCTATTTTATTTTATCATGATACTAAATCACTTGGAAAATTAAAATGTAAACTTTAGGTATTCTGGTAGTTTAAAAACAGCTTTGGTTTTTCAGCTTAATTACCACAGGCAGTGGATTACATAACATGTATCAGTTATGAGTGGGTTTGAGGGCTCTCCAAAGTTCTTCATCAATGCAGAAATTCTCTCCATAATCACTCATGCAAACCAAGCCTTTAGTTTTTACCCATTTTTCTATAAATTTATTTATTTTGTCTCAAAGTTGACATGAAACTGATTGATGGTTGGTCTGCCATAATATGATCAGAGAAGTATTAAACTGTTGATCATCAACTGAAATGTCTTTACCATGACAGCTCTTTCTTCCTGTTTCTTGTTGTATTTAGTTTTAAGAAGCAAAACTAGCAGGACTCTGTGACTGTGACTAACAGCACGAAATGCCACTTACATTGCTATGATTTTATTTAAGATTTCTAATTATCGAAATATTCTGTTTAGACGAAACCTCAAAGAAAAATGGCTGTCTCTGGATGTCACTTCCCATCCATACCAAATGAAGACAAGAGGACAGGTTCATTGATGTTTCGCTGCCTCAATTCTCAGCTGTCATTTAATCGATACTTATAGTACTTTGCTTGTACCACTACTTTTACATAATTTCTTACCGTATTTGGCACCTGTTTCACAATACTACTTTCATAATGATACTTTTTTTTAAATTTTATTTTAGTCATTTTTATCCCTTTTTCACTGTCTCCAGTGTTACAGCCAAGCTTGCTTTCTCTGGTAGTCCAGCACAAAGCTGCATCTCTTCATCCTAGAGAGGACACTTTTAAGACAGGTCAGTGCTCTAAAAACAATGCTGGAGACAATCCATTTTACTGTGCGTTGCATTTGCAACTTTTTAAAAACATCTGATTGCAAATTTTCTGATCTTGCTGACCTGTGATTATTGATTAAAAGGAAAAAATAACTTTCTTTTAAAATGTCAACCTTAAAACAAGTTTTTTAAGCAATTCTGGTGTCAGTCCACTGTCAGTTCTCTTCTCTGTATTTGCTCTTTTTTTCCCCATCCCTCATTGTTTTGTCATGTTGTTGCATTTTGTAGAAAATACCCACCTGACTTTGTTAGCTGCTGTTTCATATGACAGTGATTACTGCATGCCTTTCTCCAGTCGGTTGAATCTGTCTGTTGATTTTGGCCTGAAAGGGTCAAATTCCAGGTGTGACGAGCAACTGAAATGGCAGACAAGTTCAGAATCCCACTGTGTGAGGAAAATTGATGGATGCACGCATCTCTGGGCAACCAAACCACCACTTCCATCCACAACCCCCGAGAGTATGTCCCAAAGTGAAATGTTGGAAGGTGCTAGCAATCTCATCCATAAAAACCCTCAGGTATGAACACCTTAATAGATTCGGATTGATTTAAAATGAAACTAATTGAAATAAGGTGATTAATTATTCACACTTCATCTGTTTCTGTGTACCCTATAGAGTCTGCCTGTGGAAGTTTCTGTAAACACAACCAAATTCCCCTTTACAATCATAAAGGGGCAGATTGAACCAATGGCAACAGATTTCTCTCATTTCAAGCAGAATTTTAGTTTGTGCTGGAGCAGTGTTGTTGATATGCTGGAGGTGCTTAAAGAGCTGCTCAGGAACTTTGCAGTTCCTGTTGCTAAAGTGAGTGGAGACCGGCTTGTGGAGTTATGCCGTGATTGGAATAATGTTTGGGGAAAGACTCCTTCTGTGCATACACTTGTATCGGTGCTTGAAAATCAGGAGGAAGTTTTAAATCTGGTCTCCAGACCAGGTCAGCGTTACAAGGGAGAGGGTGGTATTGAAGCAGCTGCCATCTGCATCCAATCCTGCTGGAGGCGCTACTTCGCTAGGACAGCCTACCTGTGTCACTTACAGCGAAAGTGGGCGGCCAACATTTTCAGCATCTCATGGTTGATGCGTGCTGAGATACATCACATCAGGAAGGCCTTACAGGCCCGGCGTCACAGTCAGCTGGAAAATAGTTGCAGCAGAGCACAGGTGATGTTACATGTTCTATCCAAATTCTCCTCTCTTTCTTTCTTACTTAATAATGAACTTTTTTTTCACTTGTGGCTCCTATTTCTTTTAAATAAACTTAACTGTTAACATATATCCGTGTAAGGATAAAGATTTGTGACACATCAAAAACACTTTCCCTGAATAGCACTATTTGAGAAGTTGGGTGTAAAGAAAGACAAATGAAAAAAAAAAACTTTATGTTATAAAACTACTGCTTCAGGATTTATGAAAGGTGATTAGAAAGGGAAAGAAGCAAGTTAATAAGTAAGCATTAACTTACTCATTAACTTGTAAGCACAATGTTGTATGTGTTGTTAAAACATAATATGGATGTGAAAGATAAACACAGAGTTAAATGTGTGTCATAGTCTTCAGTTTTTTTCTTTTTATATAAAATATACAAATATTTGAGCTTCCCTTTATCGTGACTGAATATTACAGAAAAGAAGCTTGTAGTTTAAGATAAAACTGGGTTTAGAATCTGTTCTTTAAGTTAGCTAGATGACAGCACAATTGCACTGGAAGTGTTTTGTTCTGTAATTTTATTCCTATTCAGCGTAGTTGTCATGTCTGCGCTGTCATACAGCTCGGACATCTCTTACAGCACTGACATATTATTAATTAGTGCCTACAAGTTAATTTAGTTTTAACATTATTGTGTGTGTATACATGCACCAAATGTATGTTCTCACTCTTTAAACATTCATACCCTGTTAATTAAGTCTGCTAATCTTCCCCTGGCAGTAGCATCATGTACCTTGCAGATTGAATTAATTGTGAGAAGATGTTTCTAAGGTAAACGCTTAATTTAATTATGGTGGTATTTTATGCTTGGTTTGCTTCTGTGAGCCTACAGAGACATTGGCTTGGTTTGTTTTATCTATGCAGTGATGTGATGATTTGTGTCCGTGTGTGTGTGTGTATATGCTCAGCCAGTCAGCTCTCTGATCACTTCTTTTCTCTGTCCCCAGCATCTGGCAGCCAACTGGAAACGCATCCAGTCGTCCAAGAGGACCATTATCCACATCCCTTCATTAGGTAGCTTTCGTTCCCTGCTGCACACACACATACGCACACACACATTTGATCTAGAGGCAGTCATCCCCGGTCTCACCACTCCACTGCCCCACTCTGTGGCCCTGGTGCAGACACTCTGTCTATTTCAAATGACTCTCTGCAGGAAAGCACTCACAGGATGATGACAGTCCCTGTGCCAGGGAACTGAACAATTTACTTTCAATTGCCATTTAATTTGCAGATTAAGCAAATGAAAAACCATTATGTTGAATATTTACAAGCGGCACAAAGGCATTATTTTATTGCTACACACACACAAAAAAACATGCACACAGGCAGAAAAGGAAAAGGCTGCTGTTTTTTTTTTTTAGCTTAACATAGACTTCAAGCACTGATCAGTTTTTGTTCTAATTTCTCCACTGCACTCACATTTAGACTGTAATCAGGCATGTGCATTGTAAATCATTGAGCGATTGTCTAAAATTATTAAGCCTAATTACTAGCAGATGGAATGCTTTATTTGCACTTGGGGTGGCTACAGAGAGTGCTGTGTGAGCAAGGATAATTAGAAAGTTGAACCCCATTGTTGTTAATTAGCATGAATCCAATCATTTAATTACCTTGATTCAGCTGAGGATTCTCTCTCAGGCAGAAATCTAGACATACATAGGCTGAAATCCTGGTGGTATCACAGGATGTAGTTCAGTGGTGGCTGGACATGGAGCAACAGTACTTCCAGCACACAAGAGGCCCTGCACCTGCTAGTTATTAAGCAGAATTAATCATTGGACTGCTGTACAGTGTGATTAGGCTTAACTCCCTTACTCCCAACTCGAGTCACACACACATTTTAAGGTGTGCAGAGGTGTGGACTTTTATCTTTTTAAAGCAGATTTGAAGTTTTTGTGCCCCTCTCTGACAGGTTACTCTCAGAGCCAGCGACTGAACTTGAAGAGAATCAACATCCTTCAGAACATTCAAATAAGCAGACTGTTTGACATAAGAGGTAGTTGCTTTTATACATAGATCTCTTTTTTGGGCCTCTTTGTAAATATGTACATATTAAAGGTCTCTTTGTTTAATCCCAGATAAAAACGTGGAGGTGATCTACATATGCCCCCAGCATCTGGGTGATGACATCTTGGACTATTACACCGGCCTCCTCAGGTGTGATGGAACCACAGATGGAGCCGACACCAGGACCACTCAGGCCCCGTCCTGCAGGAAACGCTTTATCATCCTCACACCTGAGGCCGTAGATTATTTCCCTGTAAAGTCAATTATGTTCACTCATTTAACTGCAAATATGAACTTTTACGTGTTAACATGATTGTGCCCATTTGCAGTGGGTTAGAATTTAATGCTGTGGAAAAATGTACTGTCATAGGGATGTGGTTGTAGTTTGTAAAATATCCCCTAGAGGTTGCTATAGCAGGTTGTTAATATGTTCCTCAGATAGTAACACTCCAACATTTTCAGTCTCCCTTACTACCTTTGAAACGCCACTTTTATGTTATTTCGAAGTAAACAAAGTGGTGCTATATAAAGTTGTACTTAAACATGTTTATGGCTTAACTATGTTTCTTCAAACATGATTTAAAAAGCCAGCTTAAACGAGTATTTAAGAGATTTAAATGCGGCATCTCTCTCACTGCTGTGTTTACCTCAAAACAATAGAATCATAAACTGGCGTAATTGTCTTTTTAAGCGGTTCTATCCATCATTTTATATCCTTTTGTACTAGATTGAATGTGCAACATGACATGGTCCTCTTCTTTCTTTTATTGATTTTCCTGCTGTTATGTTGTTAAACTGTGCCAGACATGTTGCTGAGATGAATCACTGCTACCCGTGGCTGGCAGCACATTCTGCCAGTGACAGAAGGGATAATTCCATGTGGATCAAATAAATACAGATGTGAAGTAATTAGTTGTATTCCCAAGGAGCTCGTTGGTAGCAAACATTAAAGATGTGAAGGATAGGCGAAGCTTCCCCCCGGCAGCTTTTATCAATTCAACCTGCTAGAATACAGGAGAGGTCAAAGCCCTGCTGGCTATTTCAATAATAGAACTGTTGTGTGTACACAGTGCTAAATCAGGTGTAGAAACAACCCTTGGAAGACACATGGAGAAAGCATAACTTCAGCAGTAATCCCCCCCCCTTTTTTTTCTTCTTCTTTCAGACCCATAACATGTGTCTGTCCACGTTGCTGAAATACAGTCCACGCACTCTGAAACGTATCAGAAAACTGATCCAAGGGAAGCAGGCCTACATAGTGGGTGGAGTGGCCCACATAGATGACCTGGCAGTGGCTGATGAGTTGGATGTGCCAATCTTAGGTCCAGATCCAGCTGTTTTTCAACTCTACAGCACCAAATCTGAAGGCAGGAGGATTTTTGCTGGTGCAAAGGTTGATGCACCACCTGGTCAAGGAAATGTCTGCTCACTACATCAGGTCAGACACCAAACACCACTATAACATGCCCACACTGCAGAACACATAGTGTCTAATAACACAGAGAAAGACATTTCCTATTTTCACTTTATATTTTAATTTGATGATTTGGTTTGTAATACACAATTTTCTCTCTGGGTTTAGCTTCATGAAACGCTGGCACAGCTGATGACTCAAAACATCAGCGTGCAACGCTGGCTGTTTAAGATAGACTCAGATCATAGTGGCCGTGGTAAAGCGTACTGTGATACTTGCCATCTTAACAGCTATAACTGGGCCCTGCAGCAGTATCATCATTACGGTCCTGATCTATGGAACGCAAAATGGATTCAGGTAAAAATGTCACCTAGAGGTTTGCATATCTCTCCTTGACAAATAATATTGAACTACTTAAAGCACATTCAACATGCATAGTTTTATGCTATGCTTCTGAGAAAATGTATTTGTTTAATATATGTTTGTGTCAGTTTGTTGTAAGCTATAATTTTTTCTATTGCTTCTTTCTAAATTGGTGCTTTTCACAACTACTTTCTGTTATGTTTCCCAGTGGTTTTAAAAAAGGGAATTACAAATTTCCCTAATTGTCTTTAGCTTTTTGAGATTATATTCATGCACATACCAATATGAAATTGTCTTATAATAGTTGTCAAATACTTAATAGATATTACTTTAACAGTTAAATATAAAAATTGAAATAGAGCTTATAAATCTAATTTGTTCTACCATTGACTAAAAATGAAAGGGATAGAAAAAATTAGAAGATTTACTTCCATCAAGAAACTAACTAAGGTCTTGCTTATTTTAGATAATTGTTTATCCAAGAAAAGGTTGTAAAAATATGTCACATTTCAGGATCCTGTAAACTTTGTCCCAAGTGTCTTAGAGCATTTGTTTTTTCTGTCATTATCAATTATTAAGACACACAGTTGGTGCATTGAGGGCAACAACAGATTGATAGAGATATTGTATATATCGATTGCTACATCGTAATTTCACCCTCTTTAGGAGTAGACAGTATAGATTTTACTAATTCTCTTAAAACACTTGACACAGTTTTTTTTTATTTATTACACATTCATTTATATTCAATCAAAAGTTTCTTTCTCTTTAAGTTATGAATTTTAATTTAATCTCAAACCTATTCTAAAGAAATAAAATGCACTTAATCAGCACTGAAGCATTCATTTACTTCAGATGCAATGTGCACACAGCCTCTGAGCCCCTGGCTCTTATTTCTCATATACCTACAAAGTAGCCTTTGATTTTCTGTCATGTGTTAATTACCGTATTTTGCCATTTAACTGGGAGCTTTGTGTAAACTAATTACAGGCTAATGATTGTGGGCTTGGAGCACAACGATTTTACTTTTTATTCCATTTGAAAGAACAGCAGTCATCTTGCGCTTCTTATGGCTCACTCTGTTTCATTCCTATTAGCTTGTTCTTTGATTCATAGTATATGCATGGTGCCGGGCAGTAATTGTTGTGGCTTTGGCGCTGTTAATTATGGCAGAGAGTGGCTGAGCCACAGCCAAGGTCTATAATGGCGGCTGAGGCTGCACAGAAAAGTAAATGGGGTTTCTTTCACCAGCTGGGGTCCCACGGAGAGGGAAGAGTGCCGAGGCCCCCAGTGTGGGCCGACAGCCTCGGGGTTTCTGGGCCATATGGACACAACACTTTAACTGGCCTTTATTCTACACCTTGCTCTTTTAATCAAAGCAAAGCCCACATCCTGTGCTCTTCATTGCGTGGTTTTCTGTTACCACTTTGTTTTCTCCCAAAATGTATTGAAGGTTTTTTTTTTTTTTTCGTTGACATGCTCTGTGCTGATGACAGCATTGTGCCTCTTCAGAAAGATTACAGAACAGAACTTATTAATGTTTTATATCATTGTAGCCTCTTGTTATTTTCTCCACACAGCAGAATTGGAGATCAATGTTTAAGCTTAAGCTAAGTCAATGTATTTAAAGATATAATGCTCATTTTACATGTTACTGAAAACAATACACTTATTTTCAGTGGTAAAAGAAAAAAAATGTAAATCAGGTGTCTACTCACACCTCCAAATGTTTGCAAATATTTAAAGTCATGGGTTAATTGACTCTAAGGTAGTCTGAAAAATATTTTTAGTTAGACTAATTATTAACCAACATGTTTCATCACAGGAAGCATTTTAACACTAATCCATAATTTAACAGTTCTTCACTAAGATGATTGTGTACCAATAAATTACAAATATGGGATGATTAAAATGTTCATCACAACAGTTTATAGGAATACCCCATGCCTTTAATTATCATAAAAGTTAAAAGGGGATCGCACAATATAATTGCCTCATTGTAAGGACATATTTTTTAATTATTGCCTATTCTGAAGGGTTCAGTATGAAAACGGATGATTCACAAAAATGCCATGTGGTCTTTCTGAATAATACCAACAATTACAGCCCCTCTGGCCATGCAAAAGCAAGCCTGCAAGGATACAACAAGGAGGTGGAGCAGGCAGTGCGTCCATTAATGGGAGCTTCCACAAAGCTCAAGGAAAACGTGTTTCTCTAAATATTGTGAGGCCCACAGCTTCTAGCACAATGTTTCAGCCTCAAGAAAGCCCCCAGGCCTCTTTTAGCATTTACACAGAGAGAGGTTAAAGACATGTAGATCTGCAACCATGCAATGCCTGAAGGGGGCCATACACACACTTAAGCGCTCACACAGCTTGCATATGGATCATTAGGCACAAGAGGGTAAAAATTACACCTAATAGCTTCAACAGATGGAGTATTTCTTTTTGTCATGCTGTGTACAAACAGATCTTGAGCAACACCTTATTTAGGTTAGGTTTGTCAACGAAATGGGTCATTTGATAATCACTACCACTGAAGAGGTAGAGGGACATTTCATACAGATGTTTTGGGTCTAAATATTGTGCAGCCTGCGCTTGCATGGAGGAGTTTAAATATCTAGTGATTTCCCCTTAATAGTGTTTGAAGATTTTATGTGGAAAGTGTTTTCCTCTGTTTCAGTAAAAATAATAGTTTATTTTGCAGAATTGTTGTTTTACTTCCCTTTTACTAAAGCTTCAATCAAAAAACAGAAAAAAAAAGACAGTGGGAAAATAAAAGAAATAATCAGGAAATAAATATTCATGCAAAATCGCTAAACAGGCAGATTTTATGTTCTTAATTCCTAAGACTTACAGTAGTCCCTTAATGTTTTTCTATTCAATGGAGACATGAAATGGCAACCAAAGAGACAGGGAAATGTCTATTTTATTTATGACCAGATAGCTCAGCTTTATGTGAATGCCAAACAAATACTGAATCCTATCACCGGGTTCTGTTCGCAGTTTAAGTCCAAATAATTTATTGCAAAATACCTCTCCTTTTTTTCTTCCTTTCCTGCTGTTTCTCTGAACTGCACAGGCAAAGTCCTGGGGTGAGCTTGCTCTTCCATTGAGAATGACAACCGTTTCTTTACACTTTTTGCCGCACCATTGTGTGCTTTATGGCTTGTATAGGGGGAATCACTGTGTAGCATTTGACCTCTCCTCTTACAGTACTTGAATATGATGATGGCTGTTACATGACTGGAATATTAACAGCATAATCTCTGGTCCCATGTCCAGTGAAGCCAGACAACATATACTCAAAACAAAGTAATGCTCTAGATAGTACAAGAAAAGAACAAAGATATTATCTCCATTCAGAAGACTGTGTATTTAAAAGAGGACGTCTTTATGTGGTTACTTTAACTAACTCTTGTTGCCAGATGGAGTTTTACGTATGTCAAAAATGACAGTAGCAGCCTGTTTCAATAGTCTTACTACTCAGTACTTTAAGAAAAAATAGAGGTGCTTAAGTTGCTAAACTGTTCATGTGACACTTAAAACAAAGCTAGAAATTAACAGCATAATTAAGTAGTGAAACCATTATGGCATTTCGTATTTACAGAAACAAGAGTGATATCGATCTCAGTGAAGCCCTGATTGATCCCCAGATAGATGGGGTTACCTTAGGTATTCATCAGCTGCCCAGTGGACAGTGTTGTTATTGAGGGCAGGTGCTTCGAGGCTGTGAGTTAAAGCTATTAGACTCCTGAGGCCTTCTGATAATAGGCTGTCACTCAACGATAGACCCTCACGCAATATCAATCAGACACTCACCCAGAAATTGAAGCAGCCACCAAGGTCTTAAGGATAACAAGCAGTCACCAGAGTCATCCGGATAACATGAAGGGTTTCACTAATGAAGTGGACATCGACAAAGCTGGATAAAAAGAACAAAATGATGTAACTGATGCTTGTTATATTGAGCTCAGTCAATGCGAAGAATTGCATAATGCTCATTTATCTATTTTCAGTTTTATTTCTTATTTTTTCTATCTAACTTTCTTTTTGTAGGAGCCTGTACTGCTCAGATATTTAGATGAAATCCCAGAATGGCTGGCCCATTATGCCCAACCTGCTAAAACCTCTTGCTATCCCAGTTGGGCCAGCTTCCTGAAGACCTTCCTCAGGCAAGGTCAGACACCTATTGTCAAGCCAACTACAGCTTTATGGAATATGTATTTCCTGTGTCCTTCCTATTTCCCAGATGTTACCTTTGAAAGCTGACAAATTAAATAATTTTCATGTCACTTTCAGTGGTTGTTAACCAGTTCAGGTGCTGTATCAAGGGTGGTGTTTTGTTAAGTGTACTGTAGCTATTTTTCTGCTCTGACTCTGTTCAGGTGGTGTAGTGGAGGCAAGCCCTCCTTCAGAGAGCGTCACCTATCTGACAGTTGATATGCTTCTGGAGCCTGGAGGTGAGGTGACCATGCTGTCCTGTGGAGACCAGCTTCATGGTTCCTGTCAGCTGGAAGCTATAGGCACCACAGTTCCTCAGACCTCTGTACACCCAGAGACCCTGCACTCTGTCTGCATGCGTGTGGGTCAGGCTTGTCTGCAGCGCCTTATCGTAGGTTATGTCTCTGTGGACCTGGCAACGTTTTTGGACCACAGCACCATGGAGCAGAAGGTAGAACACAATGCAGGAAACAAAAGGCCTTTGCTTAGGGTGCTGTCATAAATATGACTTGAGCTGTTGCAAAATGTTGTAAAAGTTATGTTTTTCACCATATTGGTGGAAAAGATCCATTTTTGGGCTGGATAAAGGACCCATAAGAGCAGATACAGCACTGCTATATAGACTGCTCCCCTTGGGATATTGAAAACAAGAAGAGGTAAACGGTGGACACAGGGACTAAATGTGTCACAAGGCCATCTAATAAACTGCCAGGTCTTATCGTGTCAATACACTGATTCCACCATTTAAAGCTTGCCCTTTAACCTTACAATACAGAGAAATTCAGAAGCACCTATCTTTCATGCGATAGGTCATTCTAAAGTGATCTGGCAGGGTTACTCTGTTAGTGCTGGTTACCTGCCAGCATCTGCTGAAATGTATCACATTGTGATAGGAAGATAACAAGGAAGCCAAATCTCATTTGTCAGGATTAAGATTTACCCAAAGCCTCTTGATTTATGATTGTTGAAATGGACTGGTTTATGATGGTTTAACCTCTGCTCCTAACATGTGGCCGCATTGACTGCCTATTGATCCAGAGCTGTAAAATGAAATGCTTTGTTTATAATGTAGTCTGTGAAGTTCTATAATTGTAGAATGGTGCAGCAGCTTCACGGGTTTAGAAAACCGTTGAAGTCAGGACACTGACAAAAAACAATAGCTTCAAAATCAACTGTGATCTGCTTACTTTTACATTTTACCCATGACAACAAAAATGTCCCATATATGTTTTTCTCCCGTGATACTGGGGAAATGGTTTTATTGAGTTTTATTGTGCACATAATAATGCACAGCCAGTATTAAGAAATGGATGGATAAGATATTACCTGAGGGTTTACTTGCCACTAGAGGGTAGTATCTTCTATTGTAGATGGTAATACACTGTAAGCAAAGCAGTGTTGCATTCTTTTCTAATTTTTTGTTTCCTTATTAAATTGAATTTGTTTATTTTATTTATTTGCTTCTTTTGATCAGAATTGTTATATGAATACATTTTTCATACACTGTATTCATTTTAGATGAAAATAATTGCTATAGATTTTAAATTTTTATTTAAAAAATAACTTAATTATGTTTTCATTGCCAAACATATAATTTTCAAAGTAGAAAAAGTGTTATTTTATAAAAATGTATAAGACAGGAGCTGCCCAATTTATTTAGCTGTTTGAATGAAATAGTAACATCTTAAAATTAATTTTTATCTTCAATGTTAACCCAAAATTGAAAGGGATTCACTGTCAGCATAAATAAGAATAGACTATAAAACAGCATGTGCTTCAATGGAGGCAGGAACGTTAATGACAGATTCTTAACCATCTCCTCTCTCTCACACACACACACACACACACACACACACACACACACACACACACACATACACACACACACACACACTCGCACACACAAAGCTTAGACAAGGGAGAGCCACACAGCAAACCTGTCTGGATTTAAACATCAATTTAGATTCAAACCTGTTGCTAAAAGCTGCCTACTTTATTTGATGGGAAGAAGTGGGTCACATATGTTTGCCCTTGCAGTCTCTCCTCACATTGTGGAATGGCGGGGCCCCAGCTGCAGCATCAGGCTTTTTAATGAAAATGCAAGGCAATAGAAAACAGGTACAATCCAGGCTTACATTTCCCACGGCTTTGTTAAGAGTGACAATGGGACATGGGAGTTTTAGGGAGTTGAAAGAGCAGCTCAGACTGTGTCCATCACTCTGGCCCAGGTATCAACCAGATACATACCGAGCTGTATCTCACCAGCAGTAGTTACTGTAATTTTATAGTGAAGGTCACTGAGCTCAGTTTATTCTGCTGAACTACTGCTCAGCATGGATATAAAATGCACATCTTAGAGTGATATTTACTTTTTACAACATCTAATGAATATATACTATATTTTCTACTCTGTTATTCTTGTAGCTTGCATTCAGAATTATTAAATATTTTTAAATTTCTATATGGGCCTCTGGAATTCATAAATGACTTCTTATTATTCCACATTTACAACTACAAATTGTTATTTAGCACATAACCATACGATTACTTTAATTGTTTCTGATGCATCCCAATTTTCAGTCGTGAGTTTGGATATTTCATTTAGTGTTTCATTATATTTGTTAGGCTTGTGTGTGTGTGTCTTTGTCTAACATGTTATGCCATGTCAAAGTATCTGCATCAATTGATTATCTAAATAGAAAAAAAAATTTAAAAAAAAAAACAACAACTTTGCAACAGTTAGGATAACCAAATGGTTAATTTGGTCATTTTTCAACTAATATAATCAGATTTAAAGTTTATTTAATTTCATTTCAAATGTGGAATTTTGAGGATTTAATTTATCTTTTATGCATCATAGTTTTAGGTTAAACTGTTTTTTCTCACATTTTTCTGACATGTCTTTATTTATATATAAAAAGCAGCAATTTCTTGCAAAGGAAAATCACTTTGAATCATTTATGAAAACTGTTAACTGTCAACTGAGATTGAACTGTGTTTCACAATTTGTTTGAATTTAACATGAGGCCAATTAAAGCCTTTTAGATATGTATGTTTAGATGTCCACATCCTGGTGGAGATAGAGTGCTCTGGTTGCAGAGACTGTGTATTCGGACAGGCAGTAATTTGCATGCAGTGGCAGGAGTGTTTACTTTGACAAATAGGAACAGCTAAAGGAGGCAGCCGGGTGCCACTTAGTTATTAACAACTCCTTCACTCATGATTTATTTGCCACTTTTGAAGAAAGGGCATAGCTATTAGGTTATTATTGGCAAAATTAGCCCTGTTTAAGCAGAAGGCTACGTCCAGATTTGACCCCTTAATATACTTATAATGATGCCATTTACCATACATATCTGAACTTTACTTCTCATCAGGTCTGAGCCAAGAAAACTAGCCCTGGGCAGACTGAATCCAAACACAAAGGGAAGGATCTACCTTGTACATGTGTCACTACACACCTAAATTAGTTACTTCTGTCCCACATACACACGTACTGTGCCTTCCTTTGGTCAGCTTCTCATTATGGATAATACTGTGAAGATCAAAAGGTCATGACCCATTCATTTTTAAGGTTTGGTTGAAATGTTTGGTGCATCCATTTTTGTGATTAAATTTGAATTATTAGCTATCTGTTTTTCTCTGACCTCAAACAAGCTTGATGCTGTCTTGTTTGCAGGTGTGGGCTGTTGATCTGAACATTGCATACAGTGACCAGCTGGCCATGACCCAGATGCTTCTGATGGTGACTGGAGGAATGCTGAATTGGCAAACAGGCTGTTTAGAAGTGCCTTTGGCAGTCATGGAGAAAGTTTGTGAACACCAGATTGCACCCAAGGTGTCTTTTGATGATTTCTTTCTTTTTTTATTTCCTCAAGAACATATGATGTAAAGTTTTTTGCTTAAGTTTTATAGTTTTGTTTGTTTTTTTTTGTCTTCAACAAGAAAGAAACTACCCAATTCTAAATAAGTCTAAAGTTGCACCACTACAGTAATCACAAAGATATATCAACATTCGTTCTTCATTATTAGTAAATACAACTAAATACTGTAATTACGCACTAAACTCAATTGGTGTTTAGGTGCTAGGTTCATTATCATTTTGATAGATGAGCCTAAATAATCAGCACATTAATAATTCATACCATTTTCATTATGCATGCTTGAACACCTCATCAACCTGGTGCCAGGCCTTAAACAATAGACTTCTTTTATCAGCAGTGTGTCTGAGTTTATGCTTGTTATTCTGCAACTAGTACCATTTTCATTCATTTAGCTAGTGGCCTGTTGCTTCACCATGGCAGTTGTGCCACTGCAGTTGTTAATGGCTACAGCAGTGGCCATCATTAGGGACCTGCATATTACAAACACAATTAAATCCCTGCTGGACACTTTTATTGTTGTGAAAGGGCCTTGTATTTGACATGAGCAAACACATAGACCTCACAGCGAGTTATGGGCTATTTCCTGAGCTCACTGTGGCTTAGGCCTGCTCTTTTTGTCTCCCAAAGGTGGCTAACAACGGCAACATTTTATCCTCTTAAGCCCAGGCCCTTTTAAGTAATCAACCTCTCTAGGGTTACTTATGATCAGAATCCCTCTATTACAGTTCTCTGTATTGTGTGTTCAGTAGTCAAGTAGACTGCAACAATTTGAAGTCCCCACTGCACTTTCTTTGCCTGCTGTCATAAATTTAAGCTCCTCTTATGTATGGCATGTCCTTTCAGCATTAACTGTTCCAGACCACTGTTAATTGAAGAAGGCCCCGAATTTTTTTTCACAGGTGTTCCATCTTCACCGTGTTCACTAATCACACAAATACAATCTCAGCAGTGACCTGAAGGAAGTTTGGAGTTTAGTCGTTTCAAGTCTGGGCACCCTACTGCAAATATATCAGAGAGCAAGATGATTTTTCAGTTTTGATTAACAGAAAGTCTAATATCAACAATAATTATTTAGATTCAGTGTGACTTTGTTTTTTTTTTTGTTTTTTTTTTAACAGGCTTCCGTGGTTAATTGCTACGCAGTCATTGGGAGCCACTTGTTTCATTCTAACCTTTTCATGCTGTATCACAAAACATTCCTTAAGACATGCAGGATTCAAGGGATTAGATTTAACATTAAGGTAAAATGAAATGATTTGCATGTTTAAATTTGTTGTCAACGATTCACTTTATTACCAATTTGAAGGGTTTTTTTTTTCTATTTGTACATAATTCATGGTAAACACATATATTTATAAGACGTGGCTTTGATCATGTTTGTTAGATTAATGTTACTATTAAATGAGGAGAAAAGATGAGCCTTAAGTTAGATTTTCAGGGCTTGACTAGATCTCATGTCCAGAGCTCTGCTTCTCACTTTGTTATTCACTTTTCAGAAGAGGCAAGGCACTGTTTTTACTCTTTTTGACATGAGTGAGCGATGCAGCATTGGAATGACGTGAGTACTTTTTGTTTGTTGAAATCATAACTATCATATATATACATACATACATACATATATATATATATATATATATATATATATATATATATATATATATATATATATATATATATATATATATATATATATATATATATATATATATATGTATATGTAGGTACAAAATTATCAATAGGATAAAAACATAACTTTCACAAACATAGTGTTAAATGGAAATATGCCTTGGAATGGACTTGAACAGATTCAATTTTCTTTTGCAGAATTAACCTCAAAAAGCCATTTTAGTAGTTACAGGTCAGACAGGCGCATCTTTTACATTTGTCCTCATTGTACTCCCTCATCTCAGACATGCTCTGTAATGAGCTGCACTGTCAGTGTTACTCCAGCTTTTTCTTCATCTGAATTAATTCTGTAATACTTTGATGTTCAGGTATGTTGACCTGCTGCGTCACCCTGCTTCTATAAAGCTGAATGTCTCAGAGAACTACCCTGACCTTATTTTGCAAGCTTCTTTTTCCTTTTGTGCAAAGCACATATAAAATGTTTCACTCTCAAACTGTATTTCATTGATTGGACTCCAGATCTACCGTTGATGATGTTATTTATCTACGATGTAAAATATTTACTGTGTAGAACTGTTCAGTGATTAGTTTTTACTTATAAAGTACTTATTATTTGTTCATAACAGTAACTAAAATAGCCTACATACATGTAGTTGATTTTCTGTTTGACTTTATTTTGCTTTTGCTGTAAATATAGTGATAACTCATTAAATCAGAATAATTTCAATTCAAACAAAATAGTGCAAAAAAAAAACTAGCTGATTAAGTAGATAAAAGACTTCACAAGTCTGGAGAAAAGACAATACTTTGCAGGATTAAGAGGCCACCTCTGGCTTTGTAAATGTTAGAAACTCTACAAACTTGTTAAGCAGAGGGTTATTTAACATATTTATCACAGAAATCCTTTAGATCCACTGTGGTGGAGCCATTAAATCAAGCTGTGTTCATCCCTCTATAGACCAAAGATGTTATCTGCTGAAAGTTTCATTTACCCACCAGCATCAGATGCACAAGTTGATTGTTTCTTAGCTGGCAACATGGGGATCATTAGTAAACTCGTTTGTTTGGGATGTCATTAATAGAACGGTTTCAGAAGATCTCCAGGGAGCTCTCGTGACCTTTGCTCGGAATCTGTCAGTCATTCATCAGGAAATATCATCCTCAAAGATGCAAGGACAAACCAATTTCAAGGTACCATGTTAGCAACTAATGATTTCTCCTCATCTGTTTAATGTAACTTGCATGTTCTGTGAGGCTGTCGTCAGGTGGAATGTGTGCGATGAGGAAAATGTAATCAGTTAATTTTCATGAAGTCAATACCATGAGCAATGTTAAACTAAGCATACTTTTGACAATTATGTGTAGTAACCAACTTTGAATTTTGTCTTATTTGAAGGAGCTGGAGAAAAGCATTGAAGATGTGCTGCAGATGACTGTTCAGAATAAGAGACAATTGAAGGATAAACCTGCTGCTTAGACTGTTGCCTCACGAATGATTTTGCCCTGCTATAACCAGTTTTGAGTATTTTGAATGGCACAATGAATACATTAACCTACTAGATACATGTAAGGTAAATTGATATGAAAAAAATATTAAACTGATAATTGACTTTCCATCATAAATCTTGGTAATGTATCAATATTTGGTAAGCTTTTATACTAAAAGACTAAAAGAGCAGTGGTTCTGTAGAGGCTATACACAATAGTTCATGATGAGTGTTAAACTTTTCATAAACAATTAAACAGATAATGATACCTTTAAAGGATTTTTCTGAGCTGGTTTGTATGCTGTACTTTTACTACAGAGCAGTGCGGGCTACCACTATTGGTGCCTGGGGAGCAGTTAGGAGGGGTTAAAGGCCTTGCTAAAGGGCCCAAGGTGCTTCAGCTGTGTTGGGATACCAGGAGCTCGAACCCGGTAAAATGTTGTTCAGCTTTAGTCAAAATCCACATTGAGATCTTCAGTAATAAACTGCCTTGAATAAGAAGGTGAACATTCTTTCTTTCAGTAAAGAAGTTATAGATTCTGACTGTGGGTTTATTGTCAAAAGACTGCTGTAAAAACACAAAGGAAAGTTGAAATACTTCCTCTTTTTTTTTTATAACTCAAGCTTCACAGGATAATGTAACTTTGTCATTTTTACTGGGTTCTTTGCTATTCCTCCATTTGAATGTTAAATATTTTTGGTTTGTATGTTAATGCCATTTAAATCGTTAGAATATTTTTATAACAGAGTTTGCCGCAAGGTCATTTGTCTTTTTATTTAATCTTGGGGCCGTTGGTGTAAAATTGGTTAAGATGTTGAAGGTTAAAAGCAGAGCCTTGAACATTTTCACAGCTTATGTTACACTACTCAGCATCCAAACACCAGGGCTTAACTTTATGAAAAATAATTCCAGGTAATTATCAAATGTAACTGTTTACATTTTAGTTTATTTTGAGGGCTAAACAAGAATGTCAGGTTTGGGACTATTCTGGGACTATTCGACGTAATAAATTTAATATATATATATATATATATATATATATATATATATATATATATATATATATATATATATATATATATATATATATATATAAAATTCTGAATTATCTCTCCCCATGTCATTTAAATCGCACCAATCGCAGGAACAACTGTCGGCACTGTGTTTCTGTACGGATGACTTTGGAAGGCGTACCGAATTAGGTCAACAAGGTCTGCTCACAACAGAAGAAACGTGCAGTTTTCACTTATTTTAGGTTGTGAACGCCCATTCTTTTGGGAAGACGAGGTTTATATCTTCACATGAACATCTGTGTAGCGGAAGAGTCTCTCCAGAATGTTAATTTTAAAGTCCGGAAACCGGATCTGATAGTTTGCTAATGTTATGTTGAGCTATAGTATCTCATGTCGGTCCTTTTTTTTTTTTTTTTATTTAAACCCTTAGCTGATTTATAATGTTGTTCCATCACATCTGTGGGTGGTCACAACTCAGTCCCTGTTTTCTGCATGCATACCAGATGCCAGTATACTTATAACGACGAGATTGTATCATTTTGCTGTTTACATAAGTAATGAAGGAACTTTTGAGGAAGATTCACAACGTCATTTTACAGATTGCGCTGTTTCCGAGCAGTCTTGGCAGGACAGGTCCGCGACCTGCGGCCTCGGAGGTGTTAACCTGCCACTTGCTGCAACGCAAACTCCCTCCGTGGACCTCGTTCTGTGTCCGCTACAGCTCCGTCCACAATGACCAGTTTGGACTGTCCAACTTTAACTGGACCGTTCAGGGATCCAACTACCAAATACTGCGAACAGGGTGCTTCCCTTTTGTGAAATATCACTGCACAAAAGCCCCCCCACACAACCTGGACTTTGAAGACACATTTTTCACCATATTGAAAGTCATTAATCTGGGTCAGTATTTCTTTTTAGCATATTTGTAAGCTAAATATAATATTTTATCTGTTTTTAATTGCTGAAACATCCCAGATAAGAAAACGTAGCATGACATGTTGTTGCAGGTATCCCTTGTTTGGCTTATGGCCTCGGATGCTGGATGGTGGTAGGAGCTGCAGAGACAGTGCAGACAAGTGTCGGACCTGTCACAGTCTATTTTGCCTACAAAGAAGAAGAAGGTGCACAGTACTGAAAAAAATGACAAGTTTCAATATGAGAGATTATTGTTTGCCAAGCTGCTACATTTACACCGCTCAGTAAAATTCTGTTGGATTGACTTGACAAAAGTGGCATTGCATGTCCTTGGTTCTGTTGTGTTATGGCAAATTTAATGTATGTTAAATTATTAAATATTTAAGGTTGAATTATACATTAAAACTATGCTATGTGTATAATTTCCACCACACTGAAGAAGTCAAGATATGTGTGTCATTGCACTTACATATGCAGCGAATGTTTAAATGGAAAACTTTTTTTTTTTTTTTTTTCCAAAACTGAATGGCATGTTTAGGGTTTTATTTAAGTGTGCAAAACAACATGCATAAAACGGCATGATTTGCACTAGTCAGTCCACTAATCAAGATATGTATGATGTAAACAGAACAGATAACATTTCCATTAGTATCAAAGTCATAATCTAAGAACAGCACAAATTTATGTGGCACTGTTTAATCTTTGTACAAATACAAAAATCTGAATAACGCTGTCTTATTTATTTAAAGTTAAATTAGTGGCCTCCCTCCACTCAACAGATAGTCAATAGTGGTAAAGAAAAACCAGTGACAGGACAGCTCTGATAAAATAGGTTTTAATTACCAAAATGTGGCCTTTGTAGACAGACATGTACAACCCTTCCTTAAGGCCTTCCCTTGTCTTTGATTTCTGGTAATGTGCTTTGCTGACAGGGCAGGCTACCTCAGCTGCAGAGTTCTGCTTCCTCTGAGAGGCAGGTTGAAAAACTGCCTTATTGATTTCTCCCCTCAGCATCTCCCGTTAATAGCATTTATCAGAGACCTCAATTTTCTGGCCTTGGCCTCTTCAATTTTAGCACAATGAAACTGAACGAATAATTTCTTGTTGTACATGGAAATCAATGTGCCTTTTGACCTTTCTTGGACATGAGTAGTGCATTATCCACCACAATGCTGTTCGCAAGAGCCCTGTTTGTAAAGCTTGCTTATCTTATACATGAATATTTAACTGAACAGTTGCATGCCTAGCTTTGCTAATATAACAACAAGCCCCCATAAGAAATAAAACCATTTTACTTAAGAAATTAAGTGCTTTAATTACTGAACTTAACTGTGGCTGAATATGCCTTAACTTCCACAGCACCTCAGCTGTCCCCCAAGAGGAGCAATAGCTCTGTTTTTAATGTAAACAAAGTATGTGCAAAATTTTTAAACTTCATGCAAAATGCATGACCAAAATCCTCTTAAACAGCGTGATGACACCAGACTAGCTCTTTAATCATACTAATTGCCTTGAACAAGGAACATTTAGACACACTTACAGAAAACTGATCCTTGGTATCAGGCTGCACTTAAATCCCCCTCCTTTCATTTCCATCCTTTCATCAGGACTGAAAGTGTGCATGGGGAATGCTCAGGCAACCATGTCTTAATTACTCGTTGACCCTTTGACCCACAAGCTGCATTGATAGCGCCTTACAGCACGACACAATTGCATGGAGTTGCAACTGACTGCAGCTTTGTATGCGGCTATTAAAGGATGATGTGAAATCCAAACTGTGGAGCATGTGAGTACATTGTATTTGTTTTCAGGGCTTCACCTTTGAGTCATTCTAAACTGCAGGGGAGGGCACCCCTTCAGCTCGGGCAGAGGCTTAGCATTACATATTGAACCTTAGTCACCAGCACTGCAAGTCTAAGGTATCTGGGCTGCAAATGGACTTATATAAATGAATAATGTGTCTGCATTTAAGGCAGGATTGATGCTTTTTAATTGTTTGGCACTGTATTGAAGTGGCTAAATTACCCAACACACATCTAATGTTGTGTTAAGCAATGAATTAATGCCAGTTTGTCACAATTAATTGCGCGCCAGCGCTGGTAATACGTTTTGTCAAGGTGAAATCTTTAAATACTTGTACTGTTTAGAGTTTAGGTAAGTAAAGCAACACAAGTGCTGAAATTGAGTGTTTTGTTGGTATACATTTTTAATGTTCAGGAATGAAATTGTAAATCTAATTGCATAGACTTGTAATTATCCTCTAATTAACTGATAAGTTCTCAGTTTTTTCTGTTAAGAAAAAAAAAGAAATGGAACAAACAGTGTTTGTCTCCTTGAAATACTTAATGGAGCCACTTTGTAAATCAATTATTTAGCAGGACAGTCACAGCAACATTTCCTCTGTCACATAGATATATGGCTTGGCAGAAACAATTATTGTGTGATCAACCCCTGCAGCTAATGCTGGTGAGGTTATCATTATAAGCCTGTGGATCGACCACCAGCATCGTCTCTGCGCTTGCTCCGTGAGCAGCAGGGGTACCTTAAACATCACTCAGATCACTTTAAGGATCACGCTGGAATTGCATCTCTATGCTGAAGTGTCAGCCAACATTGTCACAATATTTACTGTGAAATGGCACTTTTTGAATTATAATGTGATGACTGAAACATGAAACTCATTACTTTTCATGGAGAAACATCTCCACTTGTCAGCGTTTGCACACTGATCAGTTGGGAAAGGTTGGTGTAGTACAACAGAAACATTTGTGATTACAAAAATAAAGTTCATATTTGCTGAGGTCTTATCGGTGATATTTGAAATACTCTTCCTTTTCTTGTGTCAAGTGGATAACCATTAACAATCCATTATGATGTGTTTCTTCACCCCTGGGATAACACTGGGCCTCATTATTCTTTCTTTTCTTTCTGTCCTTTTTTTTATGACTCTCCTTTATGAATGTGTGTAAAGGGGGAAAGGGGCATTTGAAAAGACTCTGCCCTCTGTGCCAGTGTTGCCAAGGCTTTTGTCAGTGGGTGGCTGAAATGTCAGTGTTGGTTTTTTTTTTTTTTAGTTCAAAGACACTTCCAGCTGACATTAAGACTAAACTACAACTTATAAACAAATTAAGAAATGAGACAATGTCTTTAGGATTTATTATACCATTAAAGTTCCGGCGATACTTAAATATGTCACTGTCTTTGCATATACTGTTTTAAGTCGATGGCCTTAAGCTCGTGCATTTATCTTTAATCCCCCATTTCCCCCCCCCCCCTGGTTGATTACTATTTTGCTTTTCTTTCATGTCAACGATGAATCCCATTCACTCCATCCATACTTAATGCTTACTCGGTTGACATTAAGAAAGAAATGAATTCTAATGTTTTGTGTTTTTTTTCAGGAAAGTGAAATGAACTATTCCATTTTTATTATATATTATGCAGTATTTAAAGTTTCAGCTCATTAAAACACAGACGCCCTCCACACCCCTCCAGGCTGTCTTTTACCCCCCACCAGCATGCAGTCAGGCTCCTCTAGCCACAGGCTCTGCTTGATCTGTTTTTCTGGAATCAAAACGGAAATATTCAGAAATATTTATTTATTTGTTTATGCATTTTATTTCATCAAAGAATGGCATAATGTATTTGTGGTTTAAATAAACAACATCAGTGGAACAGAATAAGGGAGCGATATATGGTTTTGTTTGGTTGATGTAATTTCCTATGCTGCATATATGTTTTTATCATTCTTGTTAAGACCAAGTCTTATACAACACATTAATAAGCAAGTTGTAAATTAAAACAAAATGCAATAACCTGCAACTTATTTAAACCTTAGATATACTTAAATATTTCAAAGTAGAACATATCAAACACTTAAATTGATGTGCTTATTTGACATTTGCTTATTGTATTTCCTTTATAGTATCTGTTGATATCATAACGCACCAAATGTTTCAAAGAAGTGACAAGTCTGGACTGAAGGAGAGTCAGTACGTCGTACTAACTTAAAACATAGACATGTAGTTGTGTGGAATGTAGTTTAACATTGTCTTCCTAAAGAAGATGATGTTTTCTTCACTTTATAACAAGCTCTAAACCTCAGACGCACCACTGTGAACTTTATTTTTGATTATGATGATTTGATCTGCAGCTCGTTGGTGTACACACTGGTACAGATTCAGTTCCTAAAGGTTGTTTTGGCCTGCTCCATCCTCACCTGTGTGTACATCTCTTCAGCAGAAGTTTTATGGTCCTTTTGTGTGGCGAAATAGCAGTTCACTAAGGTGCTCGTTCAGATTTGAAGTTCTTGTTTCATCTTTAAACATCTTCTAATGTCAAAACCGGTTGTATTTAACCATCTCAAATGAAAGGCCTGGAGATGCTATTATTGATCTGTCACTGTCTTTAGTTCTTTATATTTGGACTTCTTTTTCTTTTCTTTTTTTTCTTTTTTCTTTTTGGTCTGTTTGGTTTTGTGCAGGTATTTTCTTGGTCAGGACTTACTTGGAAAAGAGACTGTGATCTCAGTGTGATTTTCGTGGTGAAATCTTGGTGGTGTAGAAAACATTGCAGATCTGCATACTGGCAGTGCTTTTCGTAGGTAATCCTGAGGCCATGTACGTGTAGAATTAATAACAGTTTTCAAGAGTGGTAAGTGCATCTTATGAAAGACTTCTTTTTGGCTTTTCTTGTTTGTTTTCTATCCCATTTTATGCACTGCTCAATAAAATAAAGGGAACACTTAAACAACACAATGTAACTCCAAGTCAACCACACTTCTGTGAAGTGGAACTGTCCACTTAGGAAGCAACACTGATTGACAATCAATTTCACATGCTGTTGTGCAAATTGAATAGACAACAGGTGGACATTATAGGCAATTGGCAAGAGACACCCAATAAAGGAGGCGGTTCTGCAGGTGGTGACCACAGACCACTTCTCAGTTCTATGGCTGATGTTTTGGTCACTTTTGAATGCTGGCGGTGCTTTCAGTGGTAGCATGAGACGGAGTCTACAACCCACCTAAGTGGCTCAGGTAGTGCAACTCATCCAGGATGGCACATCAATGTGAGCTGTAGCAAGAAGGTTTGCTGTGTCTGTCAGCGTAGTGTCCAGAGCAGGGAGGCGCTACCAGGAGACAGGCCAGTACATCAGGAGAGGTGGAGGAGGCCGTGGGAGGGCAACAACCCAGCAGCAGGACCGCTACCTCAATTCAATTCAACTTTATTTGTATAACGCCACTTCACAACAATGTTGTCACAGCACTTTACATACATGAATCATCCTACACATCAGTTCAAGCCAATTCATACATATCCTATAATAGAAACCAACTGATTACATCGAGTCATGGCTTCAATCCAATCCGCCATCCTGAGCATGCACGAGGCGACAGTGGGAAGGTAAATGCCCCTTTAACAGGAAGAAAACCTCCGGCAGAACCCGGCTCAGGGAGGGCAGCCATCTGCCTCGACTGGTTGGGGTGGAGAGGACAGGAAAGACAGATCAACATGTACAATTGCACTTATTCAGGAAGACCTGTGGAAAAAGGAGAAATAAGATAGAGATGGCAATATTGTCATATATTTATACATTAATATATTAGAGAAATAGAGCGAGGTAGCCCTGCGATGGACTGGCGAGCTGTCTAGGGTGCACCCTGCCTGTCGCCCAAAGCCAGCTGGGATAGGCTCCGGCTTCACCGCTACCCTGAACTGGATTAAGCGATTCAGAAAATGAATGAAATAGAGCGAGGTACTTCTCAGTGCATCAGGTAACATCCCCATTGCTACATAAGTAATGAAGGCTAGTCTACCCGTAACTATAAGCAATGAGCATAACCTGGATAGTTGGGTCCCATACATGCAGACTTCAAAGCAGGAGATGCTCATATTCTAACTATAAGAATCATGGAAAAGGAAGGTTTTCAGCTAGATCTTAAACGCCAAGTTGCACAACAGACTGTCCAGGAGTTGGCGGATGCTTTAGTCCAGGTCTGGGAGGAGATCCCTCAGGAGAACATCCGCCGCCTCATCAGGAGCATGCCCAGGCGTTGTAGGGAGGTCATACGGGCACACGGAGGCCACACACACTACTGAGCTTCATTTTGACTTGTTTAAAGGACATTAGATCAAAGTTGAGTCAGCCTGTAGTGTGTTTTTCCACTTTAATTTTGAGTATAACTCCAAATCCAGACCTCCATGGGGTGATACATTTGATTTTCTTTGATAATTTTTGTGTGATTTTGTTGTCAGTACATTCAACTATGAAAAGAACGAAGTATTTAATAAAAAATATTTGATTCCGGAAAACTTTAAACTGGCCACTAAATCACGTAAAATTAAAAACCATTTAATTTTAAACATTACATTTTTATTCTACAATATTAAACTGTCCCTCATATTAAGTGATTTTTTTTTTACAGTTAGCTTTATCTATTTGTATTATTCAGAATTTTTTTTACAAACCTTTTGGAATACTTTGCCAGCATAAATGAAAAATTAGCACATATGAACATTAGTCAGTTTCCAAATTTGATGCCATCTTTAATATTGCATATGTGTCACATCAGTAGATATACAGAAGATCATTTGTGTTTCCTTTTTATTTCTATTTTACAAAACAATCCATTTTATTTTGGAATAAGCTTCCCTCTCCAATATAAAAAAATATGGCAAATATTTTGATTTTGCAGCAAACAGTCCACTTTTTTTGTGTTGTACACTTCCCCTGCTCCTTATTTGCACAATGAGTCTCAGCCTGCACAGCAACTCTATGCTAGATTTGGGATTTACATTAAATACATTGATACAGATGCTGCATACAAACATAGAATTGGAATAAATCAATTTTGCCCTCAGAAATGTTTCACATGGTTTCTGATGCAGCGTGATCTCCAATCTTTCTGCAAATGAGCTCCGGTGCCTTGTAATGGTTTCTGCTCCTCGTGGGAGGCCAGCGTCTCAGAAAAGCTGCTGATTGAGGGAGAAATGTAATACAGGTGTAAAGAAGACTTGATAGGGGTCTTACATGAGGGTTATGCATTTTAACCGTGATATACATACTGTTACATATTTATCAAAGAATATGGAATTCGCAGGGTTGACTCTTTCTGGCCCATAGAGATTTGTGGGTTTCTGCTAGAGTGTTGCTAATTCTGTTGGAGAAGGTGGCTATTATGTTGAATTAATAGGAATTAGGGATTTAAATTGGTTAAGTAAGCACTTCATTAATCGTGAGTGGATTGCTGTGTGTGATGGGGTTTATAGGTGTTGCAGACTTGTAATGCAAGCAGTATAAGGAGTATATATTGAGAAAGTTAAGTGACGCTTGCTGTGAGGAAAATGCTAAACAAAAGGTGTAGAGATTAAATTATTTGTCAATCTTGAAAGAAAGGATACCAGTTCTCTGTTACAACTTTTTCTTTAACAGACAGTCTGAAATGTTGTGTTTTACGTTAATTAAATCTCCCCAGAATGGCGAAGCCTTCTGGCTATCTAGCTGTTTGATAATGTGATCTTTGGCCTTCAGACGTGAAGCGAGCTGCGCTATGAAATGGAGCCCTCACTTGACAAGCTTCCTCTAGCTGAAGTGGACTAATTGAGGTGTGCGTTTTTATCTGGGCCTGCTAATGATGATGAGGGTGCTGCTGGAGAAGTAGACTGTCCCCTAAGGCTGAGGAATAGCATGACTTAGCCAGCCCTCTGTACTTATTGTCCAACAAAGGGGGAATTCACTTAATGCACTGCTTCAGAAAAGTGGATAATTGTGGCCAGGATCAATAAAGTAACAGAGCAGAAAATGAACGGCATGTGCAGTGCAGCCATGTTGTAGATATTTGCTGGAAATTGAATGAGGGAAGGTTCTTGTTAATGTGGGTATTTATTTTTTTCTAGTCAAGTCATCAGGCAAATCTGGTGCATGCATGCAATATACATATAAAAGCAGGAGAAGCTGTACATATTTACTGTGTGTGTTTTTGTGGATGAAAGAGGGGGTAGGTTTGGTTGGATGAGCTACATTGTTCCTGCGCAGCCTAGTGACATCGCTGGAGGGCAGGGAAGGATGGAACCTGAGAGGGGTGACAGTGATAAATAGCCCTTTTAATAACAGCTGCCCCACTTGGCCAGCTAGTCCCAGTCAGTGTCCTCTGTGTATTTTTGCCTATGTTTATTTATGCATCCATAGCATGTAGAAAATCACCACCGCAGGGGTACAATCACTCTTTTTTTGTGTATGTTTTTATTTATTTATTTTTTTGTATTACATTGGTTTAACTTTCTTTTCAAACTGAACTTGATTTGTTGATCTGTCTGCTGAAATTTGAATACATTCACACTGATACATCTCTGATACATAAACTCAAACAAAAAGTTATAAAGGTACAAAAGGCTGGTTTTATCGGGGATTTTTTATTTTCATAGCCACAGATGTCTCATAATAGTGTCCGCAATTACATTTAGATTTAGATCAATTTTAGTTTACGTGCATATATATATATATATATATATATATATATATATATATATATATATATATATATATATATATATATATATATATATATATATATATATATACACATAAATATACAAGTTTAGTAGTCTGAATACCAAGAACATTTTCTTCAGCAACATTGTTTCCATTGCCCAGACTTCTTTGATAGATACTTTATATGACCTTCAAACTGCATAACTTTTTTTTATTTATTTATCTATTTATTTTTTATTATCTATTTATTTATTTATCTTTTTATTTTTTACTTTTTTGTTGCTGTATGACTAAAGTCAAAAACCTTTTGTGTGCTGAAATATGACCTCAGGCCCATGTCTGCGAGGAGGGAGAGGGAAAGCTGTAGATCAGAGGTGTCAAAGCTTTTTCCCGTAGGGCACTGCCAGCACTCT
Source organism: Telmatherina bonti (assembly GCF_933228915.1). Classification (NCBI taxonomy): domain Eukaryota; kingdom Metazoa; phylum Chordata; class Actinopteri; order Atheriniformes; family Telmatherinidae; genus Telmatherina; species Telmatherina bonti. The sequence goes on along the minus strand of NC_136620.1, from coordinate 28,672,089 downwards.
TCTCACTCAAACCAGTTTCCTCCATTTAATTGGTTCAATTAGTTAAGTATCCAAATACATTATCGTGTATGCATTTTTCATGACTCCTCTTAACGCTCTGTTTAAACAGAACAACTTCCGGCTATGATATGCCATTTGGAAGAATGTCAAAGAGACTAAATGATTGCTCTAATTGAGTAATTAAAAGCAGATGTTGGAGCAAAAGCCAACAGCATACACTTTAAACACTTTGCCCTCCAGAAACCCTACACTGTTTTTGACACCCCTGTTATATATGGTTATCCCAGAGGTGCCTCTGTAATAGTTACAGTTTCACCCTTGTGATTATTCAGTTGAAGTCTTTACTATTGAACCAAAATGGTGTGTTTATGCTATTTTGACCACAGGAAATGGTCTGGAAATGAAAAGCCCATCATGTTGCCTAATGGCCAGACTCAGCGATGCACAGATTCAACACAAGCTCTAGACAAGCAAAGCATAATATCTTTGTCACCACCCTACCACTCTTACCCCCCCACTGTCCTCTAGTGGGATACTACTGGCCTGTGCAAGACTCTTTAGAGGGAGATGATGTGATGTTGAAGGTAATTAACATTGGAAATGTGCCAGTAATGGGAATCAGTGTGCCATCAAATCACAAAGGAACAGAGTGTATTTTATGGTTTTGACAGCTGTGGTGATTGGAGCATCGCTGGAAGGCTTTACAAAGTACAGATCAATAAGTAACAATTTTCCTATTAAAGAAAAATTACTTGGACATTGTACTAAGATAGCTTGTGGCTCTTTCACCATATACTGGTTTTAAAGGAAACGTGTTGTTGAAGGAAGGTTTGCGTAATTTATCTTTTCACACATTTTCCAAAAAAAGTAGAAAATAATACGCTTTAAACCTCACTATATGTCCTGATTGGGGCAATAAAGTTGAATTCCGGTTTCATCCCCACATCTATTATTAGTATTATTTTTTTGCTTTTTTTCATTATCATTTTATTATTATTATTATTATTATTATTATTATTATTATTATTATTATTATTATTATTATTATTATTATTATTATTATGTTATCTAAAATGTTTCAGAAATAGATTTTAAAAAAACTATTCTTTGGTTCTGACAAGGTACTCAAATTACAAATTAAAGAAAAATCAATAATTTTATTGGCTATATAATATACATCCATTCTTCTATTCATATGTTCTGTTTATTGGAAAACTAGCTGAAAAATAACAAATCAAATTGCCATTAACTTTAATGTAACAAAGTATTTCTGGCTATTTTGTGCTGCATATAATTTTGAATGTGTAATGTTTATCACAAGGCAGTTGTAGGATAGTTGAAGACTTCTCACTCTAACATTGGATCAAAACTGTTTTTTTTCTCTAACTGGTACAGCCAAGCTTGTGGACTGCAGGATAAAGTAGAGATGTTATGTTAAGGAAGTTTAAAGTTTAGTGTATAAAAAAGAATTTGGGTCCACAGCAGGGAGAGTAGAGAAATCCAGCTTCCCACCTCTACAGATGAAACCAGTTAAAACGCTAAGACACTTATGCCCATCTACAGACTCTTGTGCAAACACTGGAAGGCCAATGTTGATGCAGTGCTGTGTGGTAATATAATAAGTAATTAAGATAAATATTTATTTGCATTATTACTATTCTAATATGTTATAGAGTGATTCAGCATTAGCTATTTATTCCTTAAAATCCCAACACTGAAATATTTGTTACCGCAAACACTGATTAATTAGGTTTTGTATTTAATTTTTTTTTTCATTCATCCTGGTTGTTTCACCTGTAATGTCATTTAGAAATGGACATAACCCTTTTAAAGTCTCATAAATAGGTTATGTTTCACTTTCAAATGTAGTCAACTAAGATGCTCAAAAGCAGTGGGGAGAGCTGCTGGCAAGTTTTCTTTCTGTAAATCTCTGGGCCACTAGCGTAGCTAATGAACTTAGTAATTACTCATCGCTGGTTGGGAGAGTTTAGACCGGGTGAGATGAAAGCAGTGGCTGCTGGGAGCCACAGGAACGGCACAACAGGCAACAATCAACACAATGTCTGTGCCACAATCAATCACAACTGTCAGGCCCTTAACAGTCAGAGTAATTTGCTGGTGTTTTCCAGAAATTACTACACCTTGTAAAATGTAGCTAAGATCACTTTCTCAAACACCTTGCAGCACAATATGTTTAAACCAATGAGATATATGTCGTATGATTTATCACACTGCTCTTAAAAAAAATTATTTTCAGCTAAGAAAGTGTTTTATGGGATCAAGCCTGAAGTCACTTCCACCTACACTGTACTGTGTGCTTGTGTCGCATTTTTCTACAGCTGTTTCTCAGAGTTACATCTCAGTGCTTTTTATTGTTTGTTTTGCTTTGTTTTTTTTTATTGGGTAGTCAATCACACATTTGATGTACACACCACATTTATAAGAGAAGCAAATAGTCTTACCATATCTATCTATCTATCTATCTATCTATCTATCTATCTATCTATCTATCTATCTATCTATCTATCTATCTATCTATCTATCTATCTATCTATCTATCTATCTATCTATCTATCTATCTATCTATCTATCTGTTAAACTGCAGTGATATTTAAATACGAGTCAAAGCAGGATGGTGAGTAACACTGGACTATTCACAGATGCTTCTTTCTGCAGAGCTCTAAATCACGTTCCTTAATTCCCAGAGCCACATCTCAATCATACTCCTTGCTAATTTGAGAGTCACCCTCATTTCATTTTAAACGATTCATTTTTGGCAAATTTGTAAATGGCCTCGATGTGTTCTACAATTTAGTCAATTACTGTTTCAGCCAGCAGCACTCCGGGGACCAGGAACACACATCGCCTGGAGGTACCATCTCAATAATTGTTTCAGAAAAGTTGGGAATGGATTGCTAACACTCTGTTCCACTTATTGAAATGTCAATTGGAGCTGAAACCCTTTTACTTCTCCACTCAGTCTTTCTCTGTACAGTATGACTGCTTTGCCTTTCCTGGCCTGAGTTCAGCCCTCTCCTGAATGGAAAAACTGAGTTTGACTTTTCAGAATATTTAATGATAAAATCTTCAGTTTTCTTCTTCAAGCAGGAACATTTTAAAATGGCCCAGATTCCTGTTAGCCGTTTGAAATGCATGACTTGCACCTTTCCTGTCACTTGTCAAGTAAATGTAATGGATCGTTTGAACTCTTCTGTATGCTGGAATTGTAATTAATTATTAATTAGCTGGATAAAATTAAGAGATTATGATCATCAAATTGGGTTTTGATGGGTACTAATTAATAGAAAAACCTTCTTTATGGAATCAAGCAGTATGACCCAAAGACCCCAATTAATTAAGTTATTATTAGCCATTTTCCTTCTTCTAGTTTTCATTCAAATGAATGTAAAAATAATTCTAAAAATGTGTTTTGGTTTGTTTTGCCACAAGGTCCCTCACCCATCATTCAATCCAATTAACCTGTGATGTGATGTTGATGATCACTCAGTAATTAGAGCACCTCAGAGATCTGCGTATGATGCAGTGGCACATGTTGGTGGCTCTCATCTGCTGTCTTAAATTTGCACTTGTGTATTCTGAAGCATAAGAACTTCCATGACAAAGTGTGCAGAGTGAGCTGGAATTAACAGGGTGGGATGCAGGACAAAACTGATGGTATCATTTTTATACATTATTTATTGGGCCACATTGTATCACTGCCAGTTACAGAGGTATTAATAAAAGCTAAAATGTTGGTCTTTTTTTACTAACATTCCAACACAGACTGAAACACAGAAGTGTTTTAAGAAGCACATAAAGAACAGACATTTATAAGGAAACGTTTCTCTCTTTCTTTTTTTTTTTAACCAGCGTATGCAATGCTGGAACCAGCTGTTGTTGGTATTTTCAACTAACCACTGTGGTTTTAGCAACTTTTAGATCAACATCACAAAGTTACATCATTATGGTCAGTCGAGCATAATTATTGTTCTCATTCTAAGAAAGGACCTACTCTACAATATCAGATCAGAAAAAAATTGTTAGAAAAGCAGTTCAGTGACCTACAGTTTGTCATCATTTCTGCCGGGTGGAAATGAGAAATTAAAATAACAATAATTTTAAAAAAATCCTGTGGTCTTAAAACACTTATTTAGACTATTTGGAGGCATCCACAGAAGAGAAAAATGCTGAATTGAATGCCAAAAATCAGAAGACAGATCTTGGTGTAAAACTGATTAAATGTAGAGGTTTTCAAATACAACCAGCTTGTGCAGTTTTAAACTAGGTAATAAAACAGCATATTGGTAGAATATCAGAAAAAAAAATCTAATCATATCAATCACTTCAACATATTTTAAATGAAACATTTCAGTCACCATTTCCCTCTAATGGCATACACAGAAACCACTGTGGACCCAATAAAAGAGAGTTTTCTATAACCGAGGAAAATAAAGCACAACTGTCAGAGCAGCGGTTTTCTTCAAACTTCCACATGTGGTGTACATTACAGCACTTGTTATTAATAACTAGTGAACGTGTGTGGCCTGTACTGAGGGTCAGCTGTGTCTGTCTCTTCTGATTATTGGACGGGTAATTCTGTAGTTCTGTGTGTAAGACCTTCAGCTCTATTCTATAATTAACTTTTGCCTGAGCCCATCAGCTTCTATTCCACACTTGATGTGTCCATAGTGACTGTTACATGCAGCCAGCTTGCCATTCAGTATGTATTAAGCTGTCAGAGTGGGCTGCTCTCCCAAGCCGCCTGTCTTCACTGAACAACCCAGCCTATTAACTCCTATTGACTGTGACACACATGTCCCTCCAAAATGAGCGGTTCCGTATTGATTTTTCCTGAGTGTTGTTCACTTCCCCCGTTTCATGCCGCCAAGGGTGAGATCTTTATCCTGACTGATTGTATATGTTCATCGTATCGGAGTACGGCTGCCATTTCAGACCCATGAATACTCTCCACCACCCCCTCCTTGGTGCATCATGGCTACTTGCATGTTGCCGCGTCTCAGTGAGACAATTAAAAGGCCTGACTCCCTTGTGTCCCCTGCAACAGTGCAGTCAAATGGAGCTGCAGACCTTCCACACATCCCAGCCTCCCTTTAGGTTAATACAGCACACAACACAAGACATAAGACATGACTGCCAGCTCCTCTCCCCCCACTAACACACAGTCACCCAATCAATGCCGCTGAATAGAAGGGTGCCATATCCTCTCAGTGATGCTCTTTTTAACAGCTTCAGCCAGAATGAACTCTGACAGCATGTATTGACGTCATATCAAGCTCAACCATTGAGACAAAAATTATTATTTGCTGGTGAAATCACTTATTGACATGCGGTGGAATAGCTTAGCCTCCTTAGGGAATTTATTGATACAGTTTATTGCATATAAATATTTATTTAATATGAGTCTGAGCTAGATTTGTCTAGTTTAGGTATATGATTGTGTGTGGTCTGGTGTGTGGTTAGTCTATAGAGAGCTATCAATGCCTTGCTCACTCTCCCTGCCATCCAACCGTGACTCTACCTCTCCTTTAGTTGGGTTCTGTTTTCACAGACAGCATGAAATTGCTTTGACGTTTGTGACTCTGTTTTGAAGTTAATGGTAAAACATGTTGTAATTACATTTTATTGCCTTTCTCCCAGGAAAATCTAAATGGCTTTACTGCAGCCATCGTATTGTGAATGCATGTAGACGTGTTACATGTCACGCCATCAGTGGAAGAGCAACTCAGTCCTTCAAAGATTAGTTAAACCCCAAATACCTTGATGGCAATCTCATTGATATAAATCTGTTTGAATACTCTGTTAAAACTGTTTTAATATAAAATATGATCTTTTTGTGTTATTTTTTTTTAACTAGACATATATAATATTTACATACTCACAAATCTAAAACAAATAAAAACCTAAATAAGTTAGATGTTGTCTATAGCCATTGTAAAACCTTTCACATCATGCAATACTCTGTTTATCCAGTATTTACTTGTGTTGATTTTGCTTACCTACCCACATATCTGTTCACAGTTCACAAAACAGTCCGACATTCAGTGTGTGTGCAGTTGAAAAGGAGATATGAATGAGTGTCTCTAATAATTCAATAAATTTGCTCCAGTTTGTAGCATATAATGCCTCCAGTTTTCAGCTGTAAGAGTGTCAACATTAGCAGTGACACTATGATCTTCACTGCAATAAAAACTCTACATTACAGACAGGAGTGTACATTGAAGTTAAACCGTGAAATACTGTGAATAATGTTAATACATCTATGTCTTTTCATGCAAACTAAAGGAACCAAAACGGTCTAAATCAAATCAATATTTGTTGTTTTTTTTCGCCTTTAGGTCTCATTCATTCATTCATTCATTCATTCATTCATTAGCCGTACTGTTTAGTCCGATCGGTGGTCACGGGGCTTCTAGCTTTCAGGTGTAACAAAATGTTTTGCTTCTCATGGTAACTTGTAACAGTTTTTTGCAGATTCAGCTTCTTGATATAAATTATAATATTGTGTTGAGGCCAAGGTTTCATTCAAGCCAATCCATCTTTGGATCAGGGCTCCTTCTTCTTACTAAAGCTGGCTATTTTTTATTCAAAAGATTTTACTAGTCATACAACTGACAACTTTTCTTGTCAGTGTATTTATAAGTAAGAATGAGAACATTTATTTTCTTCTTATATCACCATGCTAGTTTCGGAGCCTTGTTTCCCACCCAAACTCTAACTTAACAAAATAGTCTTCATAGTGTCTGTTATTGGAGTCATGCTTTTACATCAGATCTTGCGTTGATCTTCCTTTTTTTTATGAAGCACCTGAACTTAAGGTGACCTACTCTGCTGCTGGTAAAGGTTGTTACATGAAGGGAGACACATCTTTGGTGTTTCCATCGCACAGCTTTACCTTTTCAGATTTTCTTAACTACAGCATAAACACATGCACTGCTTTTTTTTTTCTTTTCCCAAAGGTTCTTCTATAATGCAGCAAAAAGGGCAAGGATCTTCAAATCAGTAAAGAGAACTATAAAACAACTTTTTTAAGGATATTTTCTGATTATGATTTTGTTGGACATCGACTACAGTCTGTGATTTTGTGTGATATTGATTTTTTGTAGACAAGCACACAGCAGTGACTTTTTCTCCTGGATGATGCACAACCACTGCCTCGTGAACATGACAGGCAGTCTCAGGTCAAATACCTTCGTTTCCCATCCTCCGCTGTGTCTCTATTACAGTCTGTTGACTCTTTGGCTGACATATTGACCACCTCTCATGCTCGTTACTAAACACAGAAGTGCTTTGCTGTGATTGATACCATGACTACTCTCAGACCTCTCCTTGTACCCTCCTCCTCTTCGCTCTCCAAATCCTATCTGCACTTTTAAAGCCATGAGTGGTTTTCATTAATGGTCTCTCCTGTTTATGACACCATAATTAGAGTAGAGGAAAGGCACCTAACTACCACGGTTCCACCATACTGAGAAAGTCAATAATGCAAGCCCAACAACTTCTCACACAATTGAGCCCTGAGAAAAATCTATATGCTCTGCTGCTCTATGTCTTTATGGTGCCGTTTTAGAAGAAGCCACCTGATTTGTTAGTGTTTTGTCCTCCACTTTTAACTAATCCCACAGAATTGATTATGAACACCAACAGTATCATTTAGCTTCCAAAAGCTTTGACAGAATAAATGTTGTGTGGGCTGTTTTCTCTTTGTGCAGCTGGTATAAAGCAGTGTGCCGGCGCCTTGTGGTCGTTTACCTACTTTATAATTTCTTTTGTGCTTCCAATTCATGAACATATAGTGTCTTGTAAAACCTAGCCAACCAGACCATTATGCATGGCTTATTTGTGAGGGGCTGGTCATGGGGGATATTATATTAGATTGCTTTTCCAGAAAATAATTTTTCCAGTTGGTCTGCTGGGTTTTTCTTGTGTATCTGTCATGCAGGAATGTATACAGATACACAGAAAAAGGACTGTTTGAATACAAACAAATATACAGTTTTTTAATTAATGCAGCAACAAAATACAGCTGAGGGAATAAAGCATTTCTGAAAGAATGTATAATGTCACGGGGCTCGTCCTAGATGATGAAATACTGTTGTTGCTTTAGTTACAAGCGAGTTTCTCACACACACATATATATTTGTAGAAACTAGCTTTTAAGTATAGCAACAGCATTATTTCACTGTCTTTTTTTTTGGAATGTATGGCCCATGGACAATAGATTGTTTTTCTTTATCAGGATTGATGTATCTGCTGTGATTTATTTATAACCATACGACAATGAAAGGATTCCTTAAAAGGTACCACAGAAAAAGCAAAAACTAGTGGTCACATTGACAGAAAAGTGCTAATCAGAATTACTGCTTATTTGTTCTGGTGCTACAGTATGACATGTCTCCATTTGAAGTCACGTTTGACACCTGATGGGTGCTTAAAATCACAAAGCAGGAACAGCTGATGCCACTGTGTTTACGTCAGCCCAAGTGTGAACATAAATAAAATTCTGGTGACTGTTTTAAAGATTAAGGTCACATCAACCCCTTTGTAAATGGCTTTTCCATTTGCACGATCTCCTGTGAAACAAGAAAAGGCTGTTCAGGCCAAAAGATGCACAAAAAAACAAAAACATAAATATTGCAGTGCAGAGGTCTGTGGTAAAGCAATTTAGTCTTATCAAGTAAGATCAAGGCACATAGACTTAGTCAAGACCGTTTGCCAAAATGTTTCAGTGCTTTGGGGAACCAAAAAAACCGAATGCTCCAGTTAACATGTGGTAAATCACTGGAAAAATGTATATACTTATACTTTTTACTGAAGTAAATTGCTTTTGTGACTTGTCAAATTTTTCTTGTAGTATCACAAACCAAAATGCTGTTTTGCTCATTGTTTAAAAGTTAATTAGATGTTTTAGAAAAGTAAATAAGATGTGATCGGGAATGTAAAACTCTCTTATATTTAGCATGTATGCAATCACTCATTGCATAAAACCTTGTTTTTTAAATAGATTTGAGTTATTACTTTATGTTGCAGTCACAATGCGGCATGAGAACGATGTTAATGAGGCCAGGAAAACATGTTGCAATGACAGCAGTCTAATGACTTCCATGACAGTATACGGGCAACGGTGTAATCACAGCTAAATGTCAGATACCATAAGGCCTGGTGCATAATGGCTTCAAATTGATACCTCTCTCCTGCTTTAATTATGAAATGCTAATTTTGCTTAAAGGTATTGATTGGAGTTTAAAGGAGGAGCCAGCTATTAAACAGAAAGCGAAGAGAGGACCCTGGAGTCATAACAGGATTGTGAGGAAACAAATTTGCTTTGATAAACAAAAGTCTGGCAGCTTCTCTCTTATTAGCTCTGTTCCTGTTTGTTGCATAAGTATGATAAAGGGTAAAGTGAGCGCGAGGTTGAGATGAATGTCAGATATGAGCGCTACTGCTCAGCTGTAGACTTCACCCATTAATCAAGGCAGTCATTCAGAGACCCGTTAAGCTGTTTTCAGAGTAACTGAATCCCCCCAATGTGAGGTGTGTCACTCACTTTGCCAAGCAGGAGATGAACTGGGCCAGGCAGTCGAACAGTGGAAAGTTATCTATCATGAATAAACTAGGCCTCTGAGAGCAGAGCGACAGGCCTTGCTCCACAGAGATGTGTGGGACAGCAGGATAGGACCTTTTCCCTCAGGAGACCCCCACACCTGGGGAGATTAAATGTTACCTGTTTGGGATCCAACATGCACTCCTGTAAGCATAAACCAAACTTACCTCAGATCACTTCACCCTTGACTGGAAACCTAATCGCTGTGACTGAATGAACCAGTGTCATAATTAAATCATCACTGCTACGCTTTTTCTGTGCCTGCAACCCTAACCGCAGCAGGAGAAGGGGAGGAAGAACGTGGCCCTGCCGACCTGTGATGACAGTATAACCAAGAGCTCAGAGTGTCACTGAATGGTCTGGCATGGCAGGCGCCGGTGGGGCACCATCCAACCTTCTAACACCCGCTCAGACTTTATCTGGATATCTGTGCTATCGTTCTCTTACTTACTCCTACATCACCTTTACTTACCGCAGTCCCTTTAAACATTGTTCGATACCTCAGAGGGAAGGTGAAATGTAATTATTAATGAGCAGATTACCTGTGCATCTGTGAACCCTGTGATCTCACACAAAATTACCCACTAGCCCTTCCATTACTTGTTTTCTACATTTGTTTTATTTCTGGAGTTGAATTGAAGTACCAGTGCCTGAATCAATTGAAATCAAACAAAATTAAAGTAAATGAAAAATTCTTTATTCATTACAGAGGGAAATTAAAATGCTGTGGTAGAGTGTAAACAAACAAAAAACAGCAATTTAGTAATAAGAAGAAGTGCTTTGCTTTGAATGATGAGACCTCTGATACATCTCTGTCTTTCACTGGACTTGATAAAGCCTCATACTAAACTCCTCACTATGTTGTGGAGAGAATGCAAAGAATCGTCCATTATTTTCAGCAGCTCCAGAGTAATCCCCAGCATAGAACCAGCCTTATTGATCAGTTTTGTTCAGTCTCTTTACGTTTCTAACTCTGGCACTGCTGTCCCAGCACATGGCTGCAAAGCAGATTGCACTTTCCAACAGATTTGTAGACGATATGCAGCATCTTTGTGCACACATTGAATATTGTCAACTATAAGTTAAGTCTACTTTGTCCCTTCTTGTAGATGCTTCTGTGTTGCATTTCCAGTCCAGCCTACTCCAAGGTATTTGCATTCATCCTCCAACACCACCACCTCTTCTGCCAGGATGTAGACAGTACTTTATTTACTCCCCTTCCTCCTAAAATCAACAATCATCTCTCATGTGCACCATGGCTGATTCAGCATATGTTCCATTTTGTGCCCTGTCTGTACTCTGAGCTCTCTCCTTCCAGTAAGTCAGTCCAGTGTTAACTCATATCTTATGTCTTCCTCCATCTCGTCTCTTTTTTTTCCCTCTCTTCCTCCGATCTTGCATTTATTTGATTAATCAGGCACATTGTAAGCCCAAAACTGTTAGTGTGTTGATAACAAGTTGTTAGTGTAGGTGGTGCTATAAAATGAACTGCTACTGTAAAGGGGCGCAGCATCGCTTTTTAGCCGTACTTCCACTCACTCCACAATTTAAAAATCTAAAAAAATAGCTAAGTACAGTTTCTCAGCCTCAACATGCTTCTGGGACATCATGGCTTCAGGAATGTACATAATAAATCTCCCTTTACTATTAAAATGAGTGTGAGACTTTTATTTCTAAAGTCAGAAAGTTACATAGTGCTTACTTTAATGCCTTGCATGTAGTTATTTTCACAACCACTAGAAGTTGTAACTATAGGCCTTATCTCTCAACACGGACATACAATCCGTGGACTCCTTATTGGTAGGAAGACAGTCTCATTATTACCTTGAAGGTAGAATAGCAAATCCTGGAAATATTATTCGAGCAAATTTCAATTGAAAATACACAATTCAAAAGTCCACACCTCTTTCTTCAGACTTCCCCCCGAAGCCATGCCTCCAAAAGCATCGACATACACTCTGCCTTTGCTTCCTTCTCCTTCAGCTTTTCTCTTGGAAATAAAACTGTTTTTCCTTTCCAAATCGATATAGGCACTTTTTCAGCAGTAATGTCTCTTGTACCATATTTTGATGGAGAGTGGTAGCTAGCATAACTAACCAAGCTCTGGCTTTTGTGTCACAGCCCTTACAAGTGCTCCAAGCATCTTTGTGCATGAAAAGGGGCATGTGCAAAGGGGATGAGGGGGTAGGAAGGAATGGCATTTGCATTTGATAGACATATCACCATCCAATCTTTTATAACGGATGAGTTAAGATTATTGGATGGTGCTTTTTTCAGTCCTGTCCATGCCACAGGTGACTCATCTTTTTATTCTTGTGTTAGAACACTTAATTAATTGGCTGCAATCTGGGCGTGGAGGGGATTTGAGGAAATTACTGTAAAAATGCTCCTGGAAAACATCTCCTACCTTTACCGGTTAGCGACACTGTATTGTAGTTGCACATTACCTAAATTTTTTTTTGGTGCGATCATTATTGAAGTAAATTGATGCAGATAATGATTGATCAAGTACAATGGTTTTGATGGAAATGAGTGCTATTTTTGAAATAAAATAAAATGATAGAATTCTTTATTAATCCCTGAGGGAAATTGTAATAAAATATGAATAGAAATTCCTAATGACACTTTCCACTTTCAATGCCAACAATAAGTTAAAACGAAGGATGATGAATGAAATGAAATGCCCCAACCTTCAGCAGAGTGTTCTACCTGGTGTCATGTGGTCGTTTCAGCTGTGGCGCCTTAATGCACCATGGCATGTTCCATTGCATGTGTAATGACTGTGTACCTATCAGAGTTCATCCTGTTGAACAGAGGATATTAAGAGGGGCTGTTACAAAGGCCAGCCTTTAATTTGACCTCTGGCTGCCCTCTTCTTCAGTGAGGTGGCTCAGCGAAGCTGGCTGTTGGTTTGGGCAGTTGGTGATGAATGACTGTATTTGGTGGGCAGATTGTTACAGTTCCACACTAATTGAGGGGTCAACACAAAGAGCAAATGTGGTAATTGACTCACTTGGCTGTGGCTGTTGAGCTTCCTGCAGCTCTTTTGACCCTGCAGCCGGCCCTGGAAAATCTAACACGGAGGATTTTCTTCCTTTTATTTTTATTGTGCCATGCAAATTATATTGTGTCTTGTCTTGTCTTTATTAGTTATTTTTACACACATCTTTAGTTGTTTATTGGGCTCTAAGTGCCACAATGGTTTTTTTTTTTTGTTTGTTTGTTTTTTTTTTTATCAGAATAACTCTTTAAAAGCAACAAGGGCTATATATTTTGTACTTAAATTGTAATTATGTCAAGAAGTGTTTTCTTTTATTGATGAATGTTAAAAACTGCGGTGTGAAAACCCTGTTTCAGTGCACCTGTGGGTACCTGAGTGAATCAATGTACATATAATCTTTGTCAACGCAAGTTTTATGGATTTTGAAATCACCCTATTTGAACATTTTCAGCCTAACATCACAGCAGCATTGTAAAGTAAATTTTTATTTGACCAGCGGTAACTTGCATCTGAGCCTCATATAAAAATGCATCTAAGGATTCACTCATTTTATTCTGTATCAGAATATCTTGAACTATTTATTTTGTATAGTTGTGACGTTATTTATGGATTTTAGTAATAATTACTTTCTTCACATTTTATTTTGCCTATGAATAAAAGATAAAAAATGACTAATAGAATAAAGCTTTAATTAAAAGTTGTTTTTCTTAATCTGTTCACCTGCATATAGGGGTGAAATCCTTTTTTTTTAAAAAGAAAGAAAAGCCAAGAAAAATCTATATTTTTTGGAGCCCAGGTGGGAACATTGTCCTACTTAATGAATGGTAGGTTACAGGTATTTGAAGGCCTGTTAAAAAAAAACAAAAAACTTTAATAAAAACAACTTTGATATTCAAGCAATTTTATTTTTCCAAACATTAACTGATTGTGATTTCATGATAAATAATTACCTGCTGTGTTTGTCTGCCTGCTTTTTCTTTAGTCCTCTATTTGTTGGGTTTACTGGTATAGCAACACTGGTGTGGTGTTGTACCAAACACTTACACATCTTTCTGTTAAAATGTTTTGGCTCAGCCTCATCCCTGTCTTATTTCACCTCAGTTTTTGTAGAGGAGATGGGTGCTTGTGTTATTGGATGGATTTTAATGGATCTGGTGGCCTTTGCATTTGCTTTCTTCCTGAAACATGTGCTCAGCCGAGTCTTGGGCAAAACCCCTTCCATTTACACCTAATGGCCATTGCCTTTGGATGTGTTGAGTTGTGAACAACCGTGTGTTTTTGTGTATGCGTTGCGTGTGAAAAGCTACAAGGACAAATGCATTCTGCATTTAATGAGTGTGGGCCAAAGGGAACCCGGGTAGTTAAAACTGAGAGTTGGCGAGACTATTTTGTCCCTTGTTACCTGACTCTTCTGTTGCACCTTTAAACTGCAACATGCCACTAAACTACTCTGATGGTCTCACAGGACATATGTAGAGGCAGCAACCCTGTGCGAATGGGATTGATGGACCACATTAAACTCTGAGCTTCATCCTGCTTAAATGCTTTTGCACTCTAAATCTTTTCTGCTGTAGTACCGTGGGAAGAGCACAGACTGTGGAAGATTTATCCAAGAGACTGTTGGATTGTCATCTGAACTGTATATGTGTTTGACGTGTGCTTATTTATTCCATTAAATGCATGGGTAGAAACCAAGATGAGATTTCTTTGTTTACGTTGGCTCATCTCCCAAATGCCTGCTTGAATGTCCGCTCTTGGGCCCGCCTTATTCCGCACTAAGATGTGATTGTTTTAATGCACAGAAATATGGATGTTGTAATTACCATTTGCACAAACAAGACAGCGGCTTCATTGATATACTGGTGCTGATAAGACAAGAGCCTGGCAGCAAGACAATGGTGGAGGCCACTAGGGGCTCGCCAGCACCAGGGACACGGGACCGTCCTGCCTCCTCCGTCAATGCGGACGACCAACAAAAGCTGCCCATCATTCATTGCACACTAGCGATATTAATTAATTTTCAGTCAGCTCTCCTCAGAGCGCTTGTGTGGTGATGTTGACCCCCAAATCTGAATGTAGATCCTCAGCCCTGGTTGTCAGGAGGTCAGCAGTGAAGACTCCCTGAGTAGGAGTCCTGGTTTCTATATGGACTCATGAGGCAGTGAGCATTGTCTTAACAAGAGGGTCACTGAAGATAAAGGCAACAGTCAGGTTTATGAACACTACTGACTGAGAATATTTCACATCAAGGCCTTGTGTAGCATGTATCCAGTCATTCACTGTGTAGAATTTCATTGTAACATAACATGCTAGAGTTTTACTGTGTTTCACAATGCACATACTGTTTTATTAATCGTTTATTACAGTGCATTGGATAGCAAATACAAGTAATGTTGGTTTACATCATAGACTGTAGGTTTACACCAACAACTTGTTGATATTTTCTAATTAGCTGCTTTAGCATTTTACATGGTTTTGGGAATTAAACATTTCTATGAAAACAACCTTTTACTGTAACAAGACTGATTTGTACTAAATAAGTAACCAGATCAATGATATCCTCTTGCTCAATAATGTCATACAGCCACTGAAACTATTGCATGACCATTACTTAATAGCTGTACTCCACTTGAAACTTGTGTAGCCCATCAATTCTTTTTAGCTTGGCAAGTCAGTTTTTAGGTAAAATTAGTTTTAAAAAAATTCAATTTAAACATTATGTGAACCAGATTTAGAAGAACATGCATTGTATTTAACTGCAAAGTAAACTTTTCTCAGGGGAATGCAAGAACTTTGTGGGCATACATACATTTGCTGACTGCAGCAGACAAACAGCTGCTGTCTGCTGCTGTTATCACTTTCAGGATATCATATTATGCTGTAAATTATAGATCATAATAGTACATTAATAGTGAGCATAACATCATATAGAAATTCATGAGTTATTTCAGACAGTCATTCTAGGAAGTTACCAAGCTAACTCTCTCCACATTGGTAGTTGTGAAAAGTAATCAGCCAGTCAACCTTTACGAGGATACAATATGTTTACAAATCGTCATACTTGAATTAAGGCACCAGGGACAAGGATATTAAGTGCAGCTCTCGCGCCTCATGCATGAGGACAAATCTGTGAGGATCACAATTCATCAAATTGCTGTTGTCTTATTGTGATTTGGATTAATTCACAGCAGTGGTCACAAACTCTTGGCCTGTAAATCTGTAGGTCCTTATGTTTCCACCTCGCACCCCCACTGAGCTTTGTGATCTGCTGGGGCTTTGTTGGATAAAAGGAAGTGGGACATGTTGTATTTGTTGAATGTACCAACCGTGTTCAAGGGGGGCTTTTTAAATAAGCGCCCTTGGCTTATTCTTAGGCTTATCTCTCGGTCTCTGTGTTAACCCTCTTTTTGTGTCTGTGGGGGGCCAAATTTAGTCTGATTAACTAATGGCTACAATGTTGTTAGAAATGAGGGGTTTTGGGTGGCTTCAGAGCTTCAAAGTCATGTAATGTAAGTTGTTCTTCACTTGAGCTTTCTGTGATGAGATTAGACCTGTAACCATCTGATCTGCTTACTTAGATCTCACTGTTGGCTATACAAGAAGTGTTTTGATCATATTATGTTCACTTTTATTAACTTTTAATAACTTTTATTATTGCATTCTTTCTCAAAACTACAACAAAACTCAAAGGCAGCATTGGCGTAACCCCAGTTTTAGACAAATATCTTAAATATCAGAAGGATTTTTGGCAATCTAGGCTTGCATTATTTCAGCAAGCTCTTTGAATCTGGCCCAGGTGACTGGACAAGATGTCCTCTGGTCTCTAGAAGCTTTGGATCTAATGGTGGACCATTTTGCTCACAATTAATAGAGCTCCCCACGAGACCAAGAGCCTATGGACTTGTGGAAATACTGAAGCAGCCTTCAGGCAGCTAGCTAGATGTGGCTTTCTTCCCCGTCACTCACATTTGTCGTAATGGCACGAGAGCCTCTCTGGCTATTCCCCAATGCAGTGTGTATCCATGAGTGTGTGTGTGAGCCCACTGCCCCAAGCATGTCTCATTTCAAAGTGCTGCCACTCCCTGCTTCCTGGCATCTATTAACACCCACCATTATCATGCTAATCTACATTGTATGATTACATAAAGTAATTTATGCACAGTTCTATTCTACAGCTGCACAGAGAGGCACATTCTTATTGTTGAATGTTTTAGAGAAACGTTTTATGATTACAGTGATCACTTTTAAACATCCCTTCTCTAAATCTCATCTCTTTCACAGTCTTACAATTTTTTTTTGCACTTGTTTTCCTACTTTACCAGAGAAATCCATAAATGCTATGACACAGGTTGCAAGGCCTCTACCTACTGAGAAAAATAATAGCTGAAACCACTTACTGAGCCATGCTGCTTTGTTCATGAGGAGAGGACAAGTTGAGATCACTTTCCTCACAGTCCTCTTTAGCTCCATATCGAAGTTGGCACGAATGTGTTTTGTACTGAAAGCAGAGGGCAAGAGATGAGCTCTCTTCCTCATTTATTCACAGCTAGTGGAGTAATTAGGAATGCAGAGGGCTGTTAAATTAAAACTGAATTGCACTTATTAACATTTTAACTACCAACCCCACCCTCTTTAGACACTAAACAAGGACAGTTTCAGCTCTAATATGCCTGAAGAATCCCGCTGAGGGGACTCTTTATGTATCTCTAAAACAAAGACGTTCTTTAAAGTAAGATCTCCCTTTTGTTTAAACAACTAAGCATTTAACATTCAGTGTAATATGCCGAGGCTTCCTCCATGCTGTCAGGAGACACACCACCAGAGCTTCTCAAACTCTCTGCTTAATGGAACGCTATTTGTGGTCAGATTGGATAGCTAATGGTGGTCCCGTTGAGGGTAACTCTCCAAATTAAATAGCATGGATTCACATCTGTCAGACAAAACCAGGAGGCTCTTTGTAATCAATGACCCAAACCAAGAGAGGCTCCACAGGGGGCACCTCTGCTATGATGGCAGCAAGCGTAAGGAGCCACCAGGGATGGAGGCAGCTCACCTGCACTAACAGCCACTGTGCTGGGCTTGTGGCGCATACCAGAACCTGGGAAGGAGCGCCAGCAGGGTTAATGTACATTTATAGAACAGGTCAAACTACTTCAGCCAGGCACTGATTTATAATGCAGGAGTGCAATGTGACTAAACTGTAAAGGGAATTCTTGTTTTTCTGTGCAAACATTGCCGTCGGTGTTGTGTTAGAATGTTGAACCCCATTAATTTTATCACTCCCCCTCTCTTGTTTCTCTACGTCTCTAAATTTTGTTTGGAGGAGAGACTAGCAAGACCTCCTGCTGTTGTGGAGAATTTCCTCTCGTTGTTAATTTTCCCTGCTCCATATGGCGCCACAGACACTTCACCTGCAGGCTGTAGCAGGCCGTGCGGCAGCCAGAAGACATCCTCGGGCTCAGGCTGTCATTTACGCAGGCCTGTGCATCTGTCTGAGCAGAAGAGAGCACAACAGAACAGAGACAGCCCTTCCTTTTACCTCACAGCCTGAGTCCAGCACCTACCACCTGACAAAATCAGGCTCTGACATATAACGAAACACTATTTGAAAGCGGTGTCAGGTCTCTGTTCATGCAGCAGAGTAATATCTTCCCCAGTATTTTTGTAGCTGGAAAACAGCCAGATTGTGCCAAATGTGAGTGTGTGGATGTGTATGTGTGTGTGTGTGTGTGTGTGTGTGCCTGAGAGTCTGTCAGTCTGTCTTTGAGCATGCACTCAGGAGTGTGTGTGTGTGTTTTCAGGGGAGCTGAAGTTTGCCTATGGCAGATCCATGGAAGAGAGGGTTTCATCCTGGTTTGTCATTGATTAGAGAAGGGTCTTTAATTCCTTCCCACCCCATGTTGTGATTCATTTGCATTTTGTGTCAGGAGGTAATGGAGTTTTGCTTCATGGTTTGCTCCGAAAATCTTGAAGATGTGGTCTAATGTGCATACAGCCGCTAGCAAAGAGCTTTCTGATTGATTAGGTCTCTTGTTGGCTCTTTTTTTGTTGTTGTATTTTCTTTTCTCTTTTATCATCATTGGGAAAGACTCTAAAACACTTGGACTAGAAGATAATTTGAAGCCTCTAACTATCCATTATTGTTATTATGTAGACCAATTTGCATGTACAACTGAGACCTGTCTTTGCAGTAGACCTCGGCTGTGGTTTTCTGTTCATATTACATTAAATCAAGCACCTTTGCAATCAGATAATATGCTTCCAATAAAACACACAAACAATTTATTTACGCATTTGAAGTAGTTAATAGTTGGCATAATGTTTATAGAATTAACAATGTAATCTGATTTTATTTTTACTTTTTAGTTCAAAATCTTAATCAGAGTTGAAAAACTTTCCAAATAATCAAATGCTAGATGAATTACTTATTTATCTAGTTTCAGTTATGTAAAAAAAAATGAAGCATCCTTTTCTAAATGAGGTGACAGTTTGGTAATTACTGCCTGATGATTCTTTAAATCTTTGAACTAATTTACAGCAGTAATGGCTGTGAGCTGCCGCTGTCCCTTGTCATCCCAACACATGCCCTCATTTTCAATGAATCTTAAAGGGTTCCTGTTCACAGAGGTCTGATTTTCCCATTATGTCTGAGATGAGATATGAGGTTAGGGGAAGCTACTGTTACAGCTGGATTGGCTGTGGGTTGGTGAGTGGGGCTGGTTTTCTGTGCAAAGTTGGGAAAATGTGGTGATAAAATTTGTCAGCCTCTGGGGGAGGCCGTGCTCAGGGTCGCAGCTAAATCTGTATGCCACGGGCAAAAGGCTAGCCCATAATTCCAGCACAGACGAGCGGAGAGCTGACCTCAATGCAACTGAGGCTCTGCCATGCCGGTTTTTGCCCACCTGCTGGATAGTTGGCGGGATAACGATGAAGGTAAAGGGAGAGACGGGGATCTTTCTCATTTTTTACTTTACTTTTCAGTATTGGCCTGTCCATAGGGAAGACTGTGTCCTTGCACACTGGTTGTGTGCATCCCTTCACTCTGCCTCAACAGAATACAGCTGTTCACATAAGGGCACAGTCTTTGAAGTAGCACAATACATTTTCAGGGAATCATTTTAGTTGACAAAGGAAAAACTTCAGCATGACAAAGCTTACACTCTTGCAGTTTTCTATTTAAATCCTCACACTGATATTCTGTTGCATTAAAGTGTTGCATCAACATGCAATCATGTTAATACATCTTACCTATTGTGAGTCATGGCTCATTCATCTGATAAATATGTAAATTAAAATGTTTTATAGTTGATAGCCAGCATTAATCTCATTTAGAAGACTTCAACCAAATTAAATGTAAAAGTGTGGCTCATAACAGTTTAGAAAAACTGAGGTGAAACCATCTCTGAATTAAAAAGGAAATGAATGGGGTACAGAAGTTTATTTTTTTTATTACAAATGTTAATGAAAAATGTTATTGACTTGAACAAATGGAGAATACACCTGGAAATGTGTATTAAACCCCCTTTCCAATTTCTCTCTCTATGTAGTTTGCAATTATAGTTATTTCAGCAATAGTGGGGGAATTAATTTTGCGTGCAGACTGATAATGTTAGCGGTGTAAGAAGAATGGATATTGTGTTGGATAGGGGGTCTCTGGGTATTTACAAGGAGTGGAGGGAGCAAAGCTTTATTTAATTGAGAGAATGAATCAATAACAGCTGCAGCGCTTTGTCAGAGGAGGCCTTGTGAAATGAGCAAGTGATTTAATGTGGACAATGTGAGGCCAGATGGGTGGCTGATTGAAGGGGTGCATTCTGGGTGGAAGACTGTCAAGTATAGCTAGCTGCAGGTGGGTATCTTAAAAACTTAACAAATTAAAAGGACAATTACTTTCATAGGTGATTTTTTTTTTCCTGAAGAGCAGCAAAAACAAACTGGTAATGTTGTGTTTTCTTCTAACAAGACTATTGGCTGCTTCTTCACCACTCGACATGCATGAACATTTCTCAATCAATAAATATGAATAGTCAGTTTCAGCATGTCCTTCCTATTTCAAATTAACCATTTTGTGACAATTATTAATAGCGAACAAAAAAACTTTATGTCCCTCGTGAAGGTTTAAAGAGTTATGGATGTGATTTATTTATCTATTCATTTATTCGGGGTTGTGTTTTTTGTCAGAACTTTACACTCTTTTCCTCGGTAAGAAAAGCTCTCAGTGTGTGTCATTAGACACAAAATTTGTTATTCCTCACTAGTTACATCTCAGGATCCAGTTCTCCATTGCTGCTGGATGTTGGCAAATGTTTTCTCAGATCTCACATACGCATCATTGCTCTCACACTATTGCTGAAATCTTTTTCTTTCTTTTTCTTTTTTAGAAAAATCAATCTTTAAGGTAAATTAGTCTCCCTGCACACTGGCAGATATCCCAGTATGTAAATTCATGTGCTAATTCACAACATGATTTCATCTCAACTTCCAAGCAAATGAGATTTTAATTGAAAATGAGATCTTTCATAGGCTCTCTCGAAGGAGATGTGCAGCAGGGGAATGATACTTTTCAAAGATTGTTTTAAGAGACAAGAGCACTTTTTCCCCCTCTTCTGAGCCATTTACAAAAACACTGCGTGTTCCTCAACATTGCCCACAACCTGCAGGTTACTGAAAAGGCAGAGTGAAATTAACATTGTGCCTCAGCTTCTTGTGGGTTTGAAGAGACGGGCTGTTAACATTTGTGTTTTTTCATTATGCTAATGGTGTTAGCACATGCCCACAGATTGCCACCAGTGGTGCAGTAATTTTGTCTTGCTGATCATAAAGTGTCCGAGTGGGTCATTTTGATTATGACACGCTAATTACATATTGCCACCACTGTCTGTGTATGCTTTCTCCCAAAACTAAGAGCAACCTGTCTTTAATGGTAAGCTTTTATGAGTTGGAGGAAAGAAAAACGCAGGAAAAGATCTCTGCCTATGGCTCCTGACGGCTATGTTGCACACATGCTTCACTGCTTCCCTTTAAACTTCCTAAATTGTGTTTCACAATAAATAGATGCCCAAGCCCTTAACTGCCAGAATTAGATTAGATACCATTAGATGTAATAGAAAATTCTCACCCTGTAATATTTTCATAAGAGTTTGAGGCATTTGATTAATCTGACCACATTTTATTGCATTAATGATTTTTCCCTTCCACTCTGTGGTAAAGACATTGCATACAAGCTAATGCTGTTTTTTTTTTTCCCTCTACACTCTCTGCTCACTCTCATTCATCCTCAGCCGTTATTGCAATGCATTGTTGATGAGGTGAGTCGCCGTCTTATGTGCTTTCACTCCTAAAGTCATTCCTAATGGAGTGGAAACCTTATATTTTGTTTCCTAATGAAGCACAGGAGTGGCAGACAGCTCCGCTTGGGCTGTCCTATGGCTGCCTGCAGGTTGAAGCCACCAGCCCGAGCCAAGCTGCTCCAAGGGAGCCAGCAGGAGATGTTGGGCTGGGGCAGCAGACATTTCTGTTTCAACTTATACACTAGTTGTATAAAGAGTGCAGATAATGATAATAATAATAATAATAATAATAATAATAATAATAATAATAATAATAATAATAATAATAATAATAATAATAATGTTATTTAGAGTGGGGGAGGCATTTAGATCCACAGAAATATTTAAGCATTCATTTTTTCCATTTTGCATTTAAATTTTTATTTTAGTTAAAGTATTATCAACAAATTTAGCTTACTTATGTAATTTAAAGTGTGCATATACATGTTCTTACCAAAGGAAGGAGGTTATTTGAAAAATCCTGATAGACATGATGCTAAACGCTAGTTGGCCTAGAATAGCAAATTGCCTGTTAGCATGTGAAAAAACTGCTAGCCTGAAATTATATCATCTATCAGCACCCAGAGGAAATTGTGAGACGCTTCATCTTAATTTGGAAGATGCGAGGAAGTAAACGTTTATACAGATCTCAAACATGCATTTGTACAAGATGAAAACATTCAGCTTTGTAAAAAAAAAACAAAAAAAAAAACAAAAAACTGTAAAACAAATAAATCAAATCAGTACTTATGAGAGGTAGCCAGCTAGCAAATTTCTGACAAGCAACAACGTCTACGTTGGGTATCTGCAGTAATATTGAAGTTGCCCTTTTCAGTATCTTATCTTATCTTATCTTATCTTATCTTATCTTATCTTATCTTATCTTGTCTTGTCTTGTCTTGTCTTGTCTTGTCTTGTCTTGTCTTAGTCAAACGTAAGCTCAACATCCCTCTTGATTCAACCCTGAATCACCAATAATTAAATATATTTTTCACAAACTTTTTAAGTATCAAATCCAGCTTTTTGGCGTTGCCATTTTGGACAACGCGAGACATAAACAGCAAGACGTGACCTTACTGGGAACAAAAGTGGTAGCTTAAAGCTGTTAGTTGCAAGCTAACTGGACAAAGGTGGATTTATTTGATAACTTGTATCTTTTGAAATGTGAAATAACACAAAGAGAGCACATCAGCACTCCAATTTAAGGGAATGTGTAACCAAAGGGAAAAATGTAACATCTAACATGTTTTCTCCATGAGAGATTCAAAATTCCCACTCTTCCACTCAGTCCTTGAATGCATTGGTCACATGACAGTTCACCTGGTCTCTCCAGTCAATCATAGTTCCATACTTATGCTGCCTCACTTCCTCTCAGCTCAGTAGTGTGGGAGAGGAGTTGAGGACAGCTGCTTTGAAGGTTGGTTTCAAACAGACATACAATCTATTTAGTAAATCTTGTATAAAGTCAACTATGCATCATTGTAACTTTGTAGAGGCCAACTTGATCTAAGGACTGGGGGGACTGTGCCTGTCATTTGGGCATCTATGATTTTTGGAATTGGTGAGTCTGAGCTTTGTCTGAGCCTATGTAATTTGTTTGTGGTGTTAGCCACCATTAGCTAAAATTAGCATGCTAATGCTAACATGTGATTGTGGACCAGGCCTTTATCCTGTTGTTCATGTTAGCCTGGTGGGTTAAATACTGGCTTTAGCATTTAGCATTAGCTATAGCATTAGCCATCTTGCTTTTTGCTGCTTGTACTGTTTTATTTATGGGTTTGGTTGCAGTTTAAAACCTGAGCATTTCCAAATGTACAGATATTGAACATTTATTTGAAACTCTGATATGAATGTGTACACAGGATTTATTGTTAACAATATGAATTATCAGATATTTAATTGGTCCTGTTCTCCAATGCAGGCCAGGTGCCCTTTAATGGGTGATGTGATGGCGAGCTATTATCCAGGAGCTTGAAGACCCTGAGTCCCTTTCACTGGTTGGGTAGGAGGCTAAAGTAGCCTGTCTCTCTCCCACCTATTCTCCACCCGTTTCACCAGTCCACTTCTCAATCTTTCAACAGTTAATCACGCGTTTCCCATCATTCTAAATTAGAATAACTCTATGGACACTCCCCCGGTGCAAACGAACTGTTGAATATCCCCCGAACAGGAAAAAGAACTCAGGACTATGGATTTTGGAAATTATGTTTGATTTATTTTGATTCCTTTTCTGTGAAATGGTTGAGGATGTAACAAATAAGAAGTGCATTTGATATTTCTCATTGTAAATATTGTATTATTTTTTGGGGGTTTTGTGGTTAATGGTTTTAGTTATTGTTTTGTTTTGTTGCAACTACTTTCAAAATATATTACTTCTAAAGCAACCTAATTGTCTTGTGTCACTTACCTTTGCCCTCTAGTAGCTGTATCTAGTCTTCTGATTAATATTTACTAGCCTATTGCAACTTATATATAAATTAGAAATTATAACAGTAATGCATATTTAAATTCACACTTGCTATATTCTTGGCGAGCTAGCCAGGAGGGCATTTGGTACAGTGAATACAAAATTTTTGGTTTTATTTTGCTCATTCAAACTTACCAATTCCAAGATGGAAATCTTTGAAAGTCTTGAAGTAAAAATTCCGAATGCACTTTTGGTAGATGGGGCCACAGAGTCTGAATTGCGCGACGATGTTTTTGAGTTTCTAGAATCGCATGGCGCAATAAAACGAAGCGTTCCGATTACTGGTACCGATTCTGAATTTTCAGGTCGACTTGTCGTTGAATATATGTCGGGCTCTGTTTTTGAGCTTTTACCAAAATTACCATATATTCACATTTCTGAGCTGGGCAATAAATATTTTATTGAAAAACTATCTGACGTTTATGCTTCAAAGGGTTGTGCTTCAAAAACTGAAACTTTTATGGAGGATGTGAAGAACATGGCTAAATTTTCCGGAAAGGAATATGGAGAAATTCTCCAGGAAATGATGGCACAAATTAATAAGTCCATTGCTGAGCTTTACCATCCTGCGGCTGCTTCCAATGCTGTCATACAACAACAGACTTTTCCTGTAACAGTGACAAAATCAGGACCTCCATTAACAAATGTTTTATCTGCACCCAGCGTTCCAGCAGAGAATCAACAGAGGGAAGAAAGGCAACCCACTGTGAACATGGCTGCCAGTGATCTGAACCCTCCGGAAGTTCAACGCTATGTGGTAGAACACGTTGTACGGAGTGGAGACAGTTCAGTCATCCCATAAGCTGAGGACATTCTCTGGAAAAGTACCAAGACCAGCACAGGAAACGGACTATGATACCTGGAGATCTGGCGTTGAGTTGTTTTTGAGAGATCTATCTATTTCCGACCTGCAACGCACTAGATTTATCCGGGACAGTCTGCTGCCACCTGCTGCGGATATGGTAAAACATCTTAGTCCTGACACTTTACCTGGGGTGTACCTGCAACAATTGGAATCTGCATATGGGACGGTGCAGGATGGAGATGAATTGTACGCGAAGTTCCTCGATACTTACCAATATATAGGTGAGAAACCATCCACATACCTTCAGCGCCTCCAGGTTGCCTTACAGCATGCCGTGAGAAGGGGAGGAGTTCCTGTAAGTGATGTGAATAAACGGCTGTTGACCCAATTTTGTAGAGGATGTTGGGACAACAACCTTATTGTCGAGCTGCAGTTAAAGCAGAGGAAAAATAATCCACCACAGTTTGCTGAGCTTCTCCTACTCCTTCGTACCGAGGAAGATCAGGATGCATCAAAGGCAATAAGAATGAAGCAGCACCTGGGTGTGGCAAAGCATAAAGTCACAAGCCATGCACAATATGTACAACCCGGCGAGGAATCTAATTTGTGTGCTACTTTCATGTCATTCACTAAGCAGCTCATCGAACAAATGACTGCTATACAGCAGCAGCTGGCCATGCTGACCACCAGTCAGTGCAGCCTTAAAGTTCCTGCTGTCACACAAGTTGAAGGACCCAAGCCTGGAAAATCTGTTAAACATGTTAAGCCTGGATTTTGTTTCCGCTGTGGAGGGGACGGGCACATTAAGCCCCAATGTGACTCGGAACCAAACCCTTTATTAGTGGCAACCAAACGTAAACAACTTCAGGAGAAACAACAAAAATGGAAGAAGCAAAGCTCTCACTCGACTGGATCTTTAAACTAGTTCGAGTTCCTGGTGTGGGACACCCAGGAACTGAGCCGGACCAATCCAGTCCCGCCAAGAAGTCACTGTCAGTTCAGTGTGCAGAGCTAAAGTCCAGTCTGAACAAGAAACCACACATACCAAAAGGTTTAATTGGATCACGATGCACCGCAGAGATCAACGTCGCTGGTCATAAATGTCAATGCCTGCTGGATACTGGATCTCAAGTCACTACGGTGCCAGTCTCATTTTATAATGATCACCTCTCTGACCAGCCTGTTCATTCAATCAATGAGCTCCTTCATGTAGAAGGTGCTGCTGGCCAGAGTGTGCCATATCTGGGATATGTGGAGACCACAGTGACTTTTTCTGAAGATTTTGTTGGGAGGGAATTTACCATTCCTACACTTGCTCTGGTAGTTCCCGACGTGAGACCAGGGTTTCCGACTTCCATTCTTGTTGGTATGAACACACTTGAAACTCTTTACGATCAGTTTTGTGAAAGTGGGGACCCAACCTTTCAACCACTCTCACATGGCTACAAGGCTGTGCTAAACACACTTCAGCTAATTTACCAGCAGAGTTGTGGAGACACTTTGGGAGTTGTAACTTTATTCAGTAAAGCTCCAGTGGTTATTCCAGCTGGCCGCACAGTTGTGATTGAAGGATCTGCAAAAGTTCATGTTTCGACCAGTCAGTCTGCTCTCTTACAGCATCCGGAGTCAGGCCTGCCGGGTGGTTTGTGTGTAAGCAGCTGTCTGATATCTCTTCCTGCTCATTCACCTCACAAGATTCCGGTAATTGTGACGAATGAGTCCGAGCAAGACGTGTTCATTTCCCCTTCTACGGTCATAGGAGAGCTTGGAGCATACGACTGTGTTATTTCGGAGCATAGTGTGACAAACTCCACCTCTACTGAACACTCAACTGTTCCATTGAAGTTCAACTTTGACAACTCGCTGATACCTCCAGAGTGGAAAGAGCGCATCACATCAAAGCTCAATGCCATGCCAGAAGTCTTTTCCCATCATGATCTGGACTTTGGTTGCACAAGCCGAGTGAAACATCACATTAATCTTCATGACCCAACCCCTTTTAAGCATCGAGCTAGACCTATACATCCACATGATGTTGAGGCTGTACGGAAACATCTGCGGGAGCTCTTCGATGCTGGTATTATTAGGGAGTCAGAATCCCCTTTTTCTTCTCCAATTGTGGTGGTCAAAAAGAAGAATGGGAATATCCGGCTGTGCATTGATTATCGGAAACTCAATCTTAAAACAATAAAAGATGCTTACGCATTGCCCAACCTGAAAGAGTCTTTTTCAGCCCTCACTGGATCTAAATGGTTCTCAGTGCTCGACCTCAAATCAGGTTACTATCAGATCGAAATGCACGAAGAAGACAAGGCCAAGACAGCCTTTGTAACTCCCCTTGGCTTCTGGGAATTTAACAGAATGCCACAAGGTGTCACCAATGCACCTTCTACCTTCCAACGTATAATGGAAAAGTGCATGGGGAGTCTTCACCTAAAAGAGGTCTTGGTGTTCATTGATGATTTGATTGTGTTCTCGAATACTCTAGAAGAACATGAGAACCGCCTTTTGCGAGTGCTGAACCGTCTGAAAGAATACGGGTTGAAACTTTCCCCGGACAAATGCAAATTTTTCCAGTCGTCTGTGCGATATTTGGGTCACATTGTGTCGGAGAGAGGTGTGGAAACGGACCCAGAAAAGGTTGCTGCCTTGAAATCCTGGCCAATTCCAACCAACCTGAAGACCTTGCGATCATTTCTGGGTTTTGCAGGTTATTATCGGCGATTTATCAAAGGGTATGCCAAAATTGTCAAACCTCTCAATGACCTGACAAAGGGATATTCGCTTCACAAATTAGTGAAGAAGAAAGTTTCTAATGCCCGACAGATGGATCCTAGTCAGCCATTTGGTGCCCGGTGGACTGCAGAGTGCCAACTTGCTTTCTCTACTCTCATTGAACAGCTCACTAGCGCACCTGTCCTTGGGTTTGCTAATCCTGCCTTGCCTTACATACTCCACACTGATGCTAGCACCACTGGTCTTGGTGCTGCCCTTTACCAAGAACAAGAGGGGAGGCTAAAGGTGATAGCATATGCCAGTCGGGGATTGTCACAGAGCGAGAGCCGTTATCCGGCACACAAACTCGAATTTCTGGCACTAAAGTGGAGTGTGACAGAGAAATTTCCTGATTATTTGTATGGGTCAAACTTTACAGTGGTTACGGATAGTAATCCCCTTACTTATGTTCTGACATCCGCTAAACTCGATGCCACCAGCCACCGCTGGTTGGCAGCTCTTTCAACTTTCTCATTTAAGTTGCAGTACAGAGCTGGCCGACACAACTTGGATGCCGACGCCCTTTCTCGTCGTCCTCATGAGAGCACGCAGAATGAATTCATACAAAAAGACTACGAGCTCCTGCACCAATTTGCTGAACAACATCTTCCAGATGGTGATGAACAGATCTCTCCTGCAGTCGTGGAAGCAATTTGTCAAAGCAGTCTTCTTCGAACTCAAGCGGAAATCTCTCTCGTTGAATCTCTCTCCATCACAGCTGAGTCAGTTTCTGAAGCCTTCACTGGAGATCTGCATGGGCTCCCTGTTGTCCCTGCATTTTCTAACGACGAACTCCGAGACATGCAACGGGCTGATCAGAGCATTCGAGAGGTTATCCATCAGTTGGAGACTGGTGACAGAGTATCTCCAACTGTTAGAGAGGAGTTGCCGGAGCTTTCACTCTTCTTGAGGGAGCTGAGCAAGTTGGAAATTCTCGATGGCATCCTGTATCGCAAACGTCATGACAATGAGCAACCATCTTACCAACTTGTTCTGCCGGAAGAACTCCGTCCCACCATTCTCCAGAGTCTGCATGACCATATGGGCCATATGGGGATCGAGCGCACTCTCGATCTAGTTCGCACCCGATTTTTCTGGCCACGAATGTCTACTGATGTTGAACGCAAAGTTAAGACTTGTGGACGTTGTATACGTCGGAAGACCTTGCCAGAGAAAGCTGCCCCTCTGGTTAGCATTCGAACATCACGCCCATTGGAACTTCTCTGTATGGATTTCCTCAGCATAGAACCTGACACCAGCAACACAAAGGATGTTCTAGTACTTACAGACCACTTTACAAAGTTCGCTGTGGCAATTCCAACGCCGAATCAGAAGGCAAAGACTGTGGCCAAGTGCCTTATGGACAACTTCATCGTCTGTTATGGGATTCCAGAAAGGCTACATACTGACCAAGGCCCAGATTTTGAGTCTAAGCTGATTTATGAACTTTGTGATGTTGCTGGGATTCAGAAGTGTAGAACAACTCCTTACCATCCTCGAGGGAATCCCGTCGAGCGATTTAACAGGACTTTGCTAAACATGCTGGGCACTCTGGAGACGAAACAAAAATCAAAATGGCGCGAGTTTGTCAAACCGCTAGTACATGCTTATAACAGCACGAGAAATGAAGTAACCGGATTCACGCCATATGAGCTAATGTTCGGGAGATCTCCCCGTCTTCCCGTGGATTTGGCTTTTCAACTCCCAGTGCATGCAAAAGAACATCAACCACACACTCAGTACGTGAAAGATCTGAAATCGAGACTTGAGGAGAGTTATAAAATTGCTTCAAAGAATGCTGCGAGGAGCAGTGGTCGCAACAAAGTTCGCTTTGATAAGCATGTCCGACCTTCTCAACTCGAAGTTGGTGACAGAGTGCTGGTTAGAAATGTGCGGATTAGAGGCAAACACAAATTGAGCGACAAATGGGAACAAGACATTTTCATTGTTGTGAAGAGAGCTGGAGATTTACCGGTTTATACCGTGAGGCCAGAAGGAAAGGATGGTCCAACCCGTACTCTACACCGTGACTTATTGTTGCCATGTGGGTTTCTTCCGGAGGTTGAATTGAGTGCTTCGTCTGAATCCATACCTGCTGTAGAACCTAGACAAACTCGTCAACAAAACCGAGCACAGCTTTTGTCCAAGAAACTAGCGGAGGAGGATGAAACGCCGGAAGAGATTTCAGTCCACCTAGTTCCGAATGCTATGAGGTTTTCAGTGGAGAAATTTCAAACGCCAAAGGATTTACCTCTTATGGATAAAGGACTTGTTCCACAAAGTAATTTTCCTGCTGTTGTATTGTCTTCTGGACTTGAAGATGAGCCAGTGGAAACACCTGTGGACGATTTATCTAAACTCTTACCTTCTTCTGGAGAGATTCACTTACCTGAAAATGAACCTGATCCTATGGAGATAAATCTACCTGAAAACTTACCTGAAGAGGATCATCCAGTCCCTAACGATGTACCTGGGGAAAATGGATATGAAGGAATGAACAGCCCTGAAGTCGATTTGGCTGAGCCAACTCACTTTGAAGGCATAAACGACTTACCTGATAATGACAGTGTAAACAACCAACTTACTGAGTCCGGCCTTAGACGCTCAACTCGTCATAGATCACCCCCTAGGAGACTAAAGTATGTTTCCTTAGGTAATCCGCTGATCTCTGTCGTTCAGACTCTGTTACATAGTTTATCCGATGCTTTAGGAACTTCGACTTCGAATAGTTAGTTGTCCTTTGACTTATGCAACGGGACGTGCATAGGTTTAAGAGGGGAGGGTGTAACCAAAGGGAAAAATGTAACATCTAACATGTTTTCTCCATGAGAGATTCAAAATTCCCACTCTTCCACTCAGTCCTTGAATGCATTGGTCACATGACAGTTCACCTGGTCTCTCCAGTCAATCATAGTTCCATACTTATGCTGCCTCACTTCCTCTCAGCTCAGTAGTGTGGGAGAGGAGTTGAGGACAGCTGCTTTGAAGGTTGGTTTCAAACAGACATACAATCTATTTAGTAAATCTTGTATAAAGTCAACTATGCATCATTGTAACTTTGTAGAGGCCAACTTGATCTAAGGACTGGGGGGACTGTGCCTGTCATTTGGGCATCTATGATTTTTGGAATTGGTGAGTCTGAGCTTTGTCTGAGCCTATGTAATTTGTTTGTGGTGTTAGCCACCATTAGCTAAAATTAGCATGCTAATGCTAACATGTGATTGTGGACCAGGCCTTTATCCTGTTGTTCATGTTAGCCTGGTGGGTTAAATACTGGCTTTAGCATTTAGCATTAGCTATAGCATTAGCCATCTTGCTTTTTGCTGCTTGTACTGTTTTATTTATGGGTTTGGTTGCAGTTTAAAACCTGAGCATTTCCAAATGTACAGATATTGAACATTTATTTGAAACTCTGATATGAATGTGTACACAGGATTTATTGTTAACAATATGAATTATCAGATATTTAATTGGTCCTGTTCTCCAATGCAGGCCAGGTGCCCTTTAATGGGTGATGTGATGGCGAGCTATTATCCAGGAGCTTGAAGACCCTGAGTCCCTTTCACTGGTTGGGTAGGAGGCTAAAGTAGCCTGTCTCTCTCCCACCTATTCTCCACCCGTTTCACCAGTCCACTTCTCAATCTTTCAACAGTTAATCACGCGTTTCCCATCATTCTAAATTAGAATAACTCTATGGACACTCCCCCGGTGCAAACGAACTGTTGAATATCCCCCGAACAGGAAAAAGAACTCAGGACTATGGATTTTGGAAATTATGTTTGATTTATTTTGATTCCTTTTCTGTGAAATGGTTGAGGATGTAACAAATAAGAAGTGCATTTGATATTTCTCATTGTAAATATTGTATTATTTTTTGGGGGTTTTGTGGTTAATGGTTTTAGTTATTGTTTTGTTTTGTTGCAACTACTTTCAAAATATATTACTTCTAAAGCAACCTAATTGTCTTGTGTCACTTACCTTTGCCCTCTAGTAGCTGTATCTAGTCTTCTGATTAATATTTACTAGCCTATTGCAACTTATATATAAATTAGAAATTATAACAGTAATGCATATTTAAATTCACACTTGCTATAAATGCATCTAAATCAACAATATAGGCTATCATAGCATTCAAGGAACTTGGCTTCATATCTGACTGTGAATTTAATTCATGAGTTATTTGTAAAGTCTGTGACGCCATGTCTGAAACAAGGCCAGCTTCGAGCCAACAGCAGGTCAAACTCAAGAATCTGTACAATTCAGATTTCAATCAAGTAAAACTGAGGATTTGATGGCCCCTGCTAGGCACTGCTTAAAGCCTGCTTTTACCAGAGAGGAGAATTCGATGGGTCTGTGCACTCAGAGTATGTAGATAGTCTGAGCTATTCTGAGCTGACGTTTCACAGCAAGGTCACTTTTAAAACAAAATGTCTCCTCGGCTATCTAGGTCACAGCACATTCTGTTACTTTCTCTGAAACTTCCCTCCTTCCTTCCTGCCACCGCTTATAATTAAACACACACAATTATCCCAAATTTAATGGGATTCCAGCACCAGGCTTTTATTTAAGAGGTAATGAATAATATTTTAATTGCATATGTAACTGTGAGATTGAAATGTGCTTCTCTCATCACGTGTAATTACTATCACATTTTCTTATCTGAGAATGCAGTCAATAACTGATGAGCGTCTCTTTTTCTGTCTTTAAGGTCACCATGTAGCAGTTTCTAATTGTAAAATGACCCAGTGGGGGGAAAAGAGGAGGCATAAGCACAGTTGAAACATATGTGTTCTATTGTTTATTGATGTCTGTAATTAATGATATAATGCATGTCACTGAAGTGGTTTGACCTCTGATCCAATCATTATTCAGAGTGTAGCAGCATCAATCAAACTGTGCTTTTCTCAGATCTATTTCTGTACACCCCCTCAGGGAGCGACGGAGCACCCACTGTATCCTCATTTGTATTCAGCTGACCAAGGCTTAGTATGAATAGTTTAGACATCTGTGTATCAGAGACGGACAGAATGAGAGGCACTAATATCAGATCTCGAAGAAGTTCATAAAGGCTAAATTGCATGGTTCGCCATTTCCAACTCCCAGAAAGTCATTTTCTTTATAGGACTTTGGTGTATTTACTGCTTCTTTTTCTCTCTCTTCCAGCCTGGAAATAACATGTATTTACTTGTTTTTGTGAGATGATGTTTTTCTTTTCACTAATAGCAGGCTCAGTGATGTTAGTCATCCTCTTCACATCATAATATGAACGTTTGCCTTTTGGATGGGGTGCTGTCCAGATTGCTTGGGCTATCTGGAAGAAGTGACATGCATCACTGCCCAGCCTGAGGTTAAGAAGTTGTGTTGATGTCCCACTCCAGCAAGCATCCGAAGTCCTCCTTGGGATTGGCATATTAGAATAAGTCATTCCATTGTTAATTTAAATGGCTTAATACATCACTCTAAGGAAACAGAGTGCTGTGAGCAGCAGAGGGAACAAGTACAAGAAAGAAAAAGAGATGCCAAAGGGTGTTTCTTTAATATCAAATGAAATTGAATCCTGTGTTTCCTCACTTTTACTGTTTCTCAAGCAGCTCTCGGGCTATTAACAGAAAGCTGCAACATGATTGGTTCAGTCTTTCGGTTCTTTAATTTCACCACATCCCCCAGATGTTCGGTCTTTGTCTCAGTGCTGATCCCTGGCTGATCTATGGTGTTGTCTTTATTCCGCCTCCAGTCCATTGTGGCTGTGTGTTGTGTTATTGGGTCAGGTGAATCTATCAAGGACAGAGAGTTGGGCAGTTCACACACCAGGGGGATAATTACAGGGTGATTGGTGTCCTCACGCTCTCTGCTCTCACTATCTTTGTCTCCTCCCTGTTAACCTCGCCTTTACATAAATGCACACACCATGTGTGGCATTGGAAGTCAACCAAAAAAACAACAACAAAAAAGTGTTCAGTCCAGGGATGCTGGCCCTCTTACCTGTTCTATCTCCTGGGCTCAGTTTTAAACAGCTGTGTTTGCTTGATAGAAAACAAATGCAACCATTGTTTACAGATGTGTGTGTACTTACAACAGCTCATCCAGTAAAACACAAGAGACTGTAGCCTTGAATTCTCTGCCACCTCATCTACAGCTATTATTAACAGAACCTCGTCCCACAGATAGTTCGTCACAGCTCCAGTCACACACTTTTTTTTTGTCTCACTCAGCCCTGATTCTTCACATCTTCCTGTCCTTTCTGGGTCATAATGACACACCGTCACAGGCTGCTGCCGCTCAAGTAAAAATTAATTACTTTGTAAAACATTTTTTTGTGACCCTTAAAAGGAGAAGTTTGACAGTTTGGGGAGAGGGTGGGGGTGAGTGTTTTCCAGTTGACAATTGCAGTTGTTTGCTTCTTTAAATTGACTTATTTATTATTATTATTTTATATGTTAAAACATCTAAAAAAAAGATTGTCAAAACTGATTAAAGGTTTTTTTAAAAATATGAAAATAGTGGTGTGTGCATCTACAATATATTTACTCCTTACTGAAGACCCTGCATTTTCCTTAGAAATCTCAAACAGCATAAATGAAGACATTAAAGCCAAGGAGATGTCCAGCCACGTAAAGTATAAATCAGAGTTGGCTTGTTAAGATATTACAAACCTTGAAAATCCTACAAAGCAGCAATAAAATGGAAATAATATGGCACCCAAACACACCTGCTTAGAGAGGTCTATCCACCAACACTCCCAGGCCAGGCAAAGATGAGAGAGGCAACAATGAGTCCAAAGGTCACCCTGAAGGAGCGCAGCAGAGACTGGTTTATCTGCCCACAGGACCACTATGAGCTGGGCACGCCACAGACCTGGGCTTTACAGAAGATCAGAGTGGTGATGCTGTGATGCTGGTTTTTCCCAAACCAGTTTCAGTCTTCCACAGATCTGAGAATGGGACTGAGATTTATCTTTCAGCAGAACAACGACTCCAAGATCATTCCAAAGCAACACTCAACAGGAAATATACTTCAACAGCCCAGTCAAAGCCCAAACTTAATTTCAGCTCTGGCATAACTAAAAAAGAAACATTAAACCAGCAGAGTCCATCTGACTAGAAAGAGCTGGAACAGTTTTATTAATATGCGAAAATAATAAGAACATATTTTCAGTGATTTACAACTATAAATGCTGCAGAAGGCGGCTCTGTAAAGTACTGATCTTTGGGTGTGTAAATGCATACATACTCCTTTTTTATCCTCTTAGTATTCTTTTAATTTCATTTAAACAATTTACTGTTTTTTCCCTTTATTTCATTTTTAAAAATCCCCCAAAAGATTGCATAAAGATTGTAAAGAAAAAAAACACTAAAGTGGCCAATAGTATTGTTAGCCAAAGCCACTGTAGCGCAGTAGGGCATTACTACTCTCTTGCCTGTCTTTCAAATTTAATACCACAGCGAGGAGCCAACTAGGCTGGCTTAGCATGAAGACTGGAAACCACTGCAATGAATCTAAGAGAAGATAAACAAGAAAAACCCTCAGCACAGAGTATTTACATTCAGGAGATTCTCAGAAACTAAGTTTTTTTTTAGTTGTTTTTTCCAACTTGTCTGCTTGTAATTCACTTCTATGTTTTGGTTTTTTTTTACTCATTAAATTTTATATATTGTTACTCACACTGTCTTTATATCTGACAGGTCAGAAACTATATTTATTTTTATTTTTTATTTTATTGTTTTTTTTTGTTTTTGTTTTTTTTATATATATATATATTTAACAGGTTTTTTTTGTTTTGTTTTGGGGTTTTTTTTTTTGTTTTTTTTTTTTAGCAAGTTCTGGTTATAAAGTGATAATAATCCCACATGTTTTACACATCTCGTATTGAAAGGATGCTTTTAAAATTTTGTTTATGATTTTTTTTAGAGTTTTTGTGGTAGCTTATATTTTGTGTTAGACATGGTGATGACAAGTATGTTGCACACCTTCTCACTTGCATCAAGTCTTAATGGAAATCTCTGGTTCTCTGGTCACACAAAAACAGACACTTTGCACTTCCTGACTTTGAAAGCTGACAGCAGAGTAGCAGCCGGCTGTTTCAGTACTCCGGACAGTTCCCTCTGGAGATCTGCAAGATGTTCAAGTTAGAGACTCTCACCTTTCTCTTTTAGTCTGACCGGCGACACCAAGACTGAGTCCAGCACTGAGATTTCCCACTTC
Organism: Telmatherina bonti; assembly: GCF_933228915.1. Lineage (NCBI taxonomy): Eukaryota > Metazoa > Chordata > Actinopteri > Atheriniformes > Telmatherinidae > Telmatherina > Telmatherina bonti. Next base: position 28,635,888 of record NC_136620.1, on the reverse strand, counting down.
AGCACCCCTGTGTGTGCCTCACTCTCTCATTCTCTATATGTGTGCATACACACACACAAGCACAAGTCTGTGGAGGCACCCAGCCCATCCCCCATATTCGCATATCATCCACCCAGAGCCATTCTATCTGTATGGAAATTTGGGCTCCACAGCTGGAATCCCACAAAGCACTGTCATCTACTAATAGTTATTATTGCTTTGGCCTGCTCCCTCCCAAAAACCCTGCAATACAAGCACATTGCATCTTTATGGTAATGCCCTATGATATAGCCCCAAGCTATGGAGCATAGACCTTTGTTATCATTACGATAATTCCCATTCTCACTTGACTCCTCATTACACTGCTGAAACTGCTCAGGGTTGGATGTAGACAAATTCCTGCATCTTCATTTATTGCTCTGTGGCATCCACCAAACTTCAAGTCCCTAATATACGAGCAGTCAGTACATTAACAATTAAATTTAAGAGTTGTTATAAATTAACCGAGGCCAGCGTGTTGTAATATTAGAGCTCATAAAAGGATTCTGTTGTTCCTTCTAACTGTGTCACGATGATCAAATTAAGGCAGAACTCCACTCTAATCATTATCAAAATCAAACTGTGAATAACAACCACCTAAATTAGTCAACAAGAGGCCAGATGCTATGATTTACTGACAAGTGACTTCAGTAAAAGGTTGATTAGGTGGGCACATATATAGTCAAAAGAGTTTACTGTTTAAGGTAATGATGTGTGTTGTGGTTTTAGCATCTTCTGCAACTTTCTGTAGTGTGACATTACAGCAGTTTCATTTTTTTTTTTTTTTTTTGCTTCTTGTTTCTTTATTTCATATCAAAAACTGAAGAAAATCCCTAATTTCCCCACCATTTGGTGATGAACTGTGTCCTGTGACCTGTGTAAAACCCTCAGTGATGTAATACATTGTCTTCAGGTAAAGCTCTAATAAGACACTACATGTTATTTTACATGCAAAACTATAAGATGGCTAAAGCATCTGAATGCTAAAGTGTGAAATATCTTTAGAGATGGATGATATGATGCCAAGGAGGTTGACTTTGTCAGACTCATCGGTTTCTCTAAAACAGGAGCAGGTCATTCCCTCTCCATTACTGCTATGATGAGCTTCAGGTCAGTTTGATATTACAAGCGAAGCTCAAACAGACATGGCAGCTTGTGTCCTTGCATCTCTTCATGAATGCCCACACAAGACCCCTGGTCTGCACACACACACACACACACACACACACACACACACACACACACACACACACACACACACAAAAGAAAAAAAAGAAAAAACGTAATTGCCAAGTGATTGGCACAGCTTGTCTTGTGCAGCCTGTGTCCCACTCTTGAAGGCTCTCCTCGGAGCACCCTCATTGTCACGCAGCCTTTTAGCACCTTTGTTCCTGCCTTCCCCCAGGACCTCACAGCTCACCATTGGCAGATGAGTCCCTGTCTGTGACAAAAGGGTCCCTGTGCTCAGTCTCATTTGATGCAGTGATGAACCCCTCACCACCACCTCCCCACACACGCGCTCTCTCTTTCTATCGCACAGATACACTGCACACCACCGCCTGCAAGACAAAATGTTTCGTTTAGCAGTGGAGGATGTGGGGGTCAGGACCCAGGGGTGAGCTTTTAAGACACAAATAAACATCCAAGCAGGAGCGAGGTGATGTCTTGTTTACACATTAGCAACCATTTAGCAAGTCTCACTGTTTTCTCGCCGTGTCTCCGGGGGTCTCTTAAAAAGCTGATCTTTATCTGTTGCCCTTCCAGTTCAGCATCAGCATTGTGGAATCATCTGCACAGCCTGATCCTGACTCAGAGTAGCCTTAACTGAGGAACCCTGTATCCTGACTCACCCACTCACGAGAAAACAAGCTGAAGTGATCTTGAAGAATTGGCCTGCAGCACAATTCTACTGATTATCATAAAAAGTGATAAAAAAAAAAAAAAGTCCATATTTTGCGGCGTTCTTACCCTTCCAACTTCTACATTTTTATCACACCCAATCAGAAAAGATCTCAAAACACACACACAGACTCACAAACTGCATCTTTCTAATACCATCTAATGAGGTGATGACCAACCACTTGTTATAATTGCTTCAGTCTCCTTTTAATTTTCAAGCTTATTAATCATATGTAGGGTTATTTAAGAATGCATAAATTAATCTTAGATTAAAAAGCCTATCAAAGCCTCAAAACAATTAAAGAGTAAGGTAAGATTTCCCCTGGGCTGGTACTTTTATTTTAATAGAGTGTTCAGGTGATTATCATACTTTGATGCAGCACTGTGATTAATGCAGACATACTTTTAAATGAGCTGTTCTCCTTTACACAGAAAGGTAGAAAAAGCATGAGCTTTAAACTGACCTCACTGTCTTTTTTTTTTTTTTTTTTTCTTTTTTAGTCTTTAATCGTTTACCCACGCACACTTTCACCTGAAAAGCATTACAGTTCACACCATTTCCCGCAGTGAAGGAGTCCATTTAGAGTAAAGTGTGCGCGCTAAATAAAAAGTAATATTGATTGGATGAGGTTAAGAATTTTAAGGGTTTGTTTGCAGCATTTTGCGGCACTTAAAGGAGAATTTTCAACTCAAACCCCCTCCATTTGGATTCATTCACGCTGTCAATAAGCACTCATTTTTTTCTGATGTAGCAACAACGACCGTTAACTGCGCAGATGCTGTTCAGGGATGTAAATAGATGAGGAACACGGTGTTTTCATCCGAATTTAATTTATTTCGAAGTTTTGGGGGTTTCTCAGTGTTTTTTGTTCCTTTTCTTTCTTTTAACCCACAAAATTCATTTGCATTTAAATTGATACGTTTTTGTCGATTAATCTCTGCTAGAACGTGAAAATTTGATTCAAAAGTTTTTGCAAAATATTTTAATTAGATATTCTACAGGATGGGTGCAGGAGAATAATTTTAGCATTTATCATTTGTTTTTAATGTTTATTGTTAAATTAATAATAATAATAATAATGTAATAATAATAATAATAATAATAATAATATGTTGTTGTTGTTGTTGTTGTTGTTGTTGTTGTTGTTGTTGTTGTTGTTGTTGTTGTTGTTGTTATTATTATTATTATTATTATTATCAAGTTAGTATCCACAGAAGTTGTAAATATATCCTCTTTTCTTCGAATGAGTGAATAATTACGGACAAGCTGTCATGATGGTCTTGCACAGTTCTGTCTGCCTGCAGTCCATGAGGCAAGCAGGAAAGTGTCCTGTTTCCTTCACCATCAATAATACATCAGTTCCTGACGCTGCGCGAGGCCCACATGAAAATGATTAACCCAAACCTTTATTGACTTTCTAAAGTTAAATGTCCTTTGCTTATGGGAGCGAGGCTTCGCGTTGTTCTGGTGTTTTCTTTCATTTTTAGGAGGAGAAAATAAAGAGAAGGGGTTGCAGAGCAGCTGCTTGTTGTCACAAAGCGCGCAGGTCATATGGCTTCTGAACAGTGACTCCGTGGGAACTCAGCACGTGATGAAGGCCTGCAAGCCGTATTCATCAGCGGACCCTGACTCCACGCGCCCAACAATGAGCCAGTGGGTTCCTGCTGTTTTTTTTTTTTTTTGTTTGTTTGTTTGTTTGTTTGTTTTTTTAGCGGAATGCCAAATCCCACTGCAGCCTCATTCACGCATATACAAGTACATGTGTAAGCAGGAAAGTCCACGACACAACAAAGTGGCGAAAAGGTCTGAATTCATTTGAACATGCCAGCTATGTTGCTTTAAGTGTTTACTTTGGAAACCTTGAGGCTGCTATGGACCAAACACTAACATCAGAGAATCTTCCCTGCTTATGAATCCATACTTAAAGAGGAGTGCCTGTGTCAATGAGGTCGGCGTGAAACGTGGGAGTGCCTTGTTTTGCCGTCACTTGATTGCTGTCGTAGAAGGGGCTGTACTACAGTCAGGCTGCCATGTGGACACCGCTGCTGGTGGTGGCGCAACACAAACCGTCCGCGCACGACGAGCGCACAGCAGAGAGACAGGAGGACAGAGAGAAGGAGGGAGGCGGTGCTGCACGGGCAACTGCGTCCCGCTCCTAAAGCAAACATCTTTACACCCTCCTTCAAAGACTTCTTATTGCTCCCGCATCCACTCCATCACATTCACTCGCGTTGACACTACAACAGGGGGGGAGCTGCTCAAACGTTAAAGGTGAGGGGTTTTTTGTTTTGTTTTAAAGGTTTTGGAGACAGAGACTCGGCTGTTTTAGACGTTTCAAGGTTATGGTCTACTGAAAAATGTTGTTAATGTTAGGAACTGAAACTTACAGATAACCGTGTCTTCATTTAGAGTTAAAAAAATCTAGATATAAACTATTGTTTAATAAATGTGTAACAAATAAGTTGCAACATAAATGTGTCAGATCTGAGTTTAAAGAGGAAAAAGTCGCGTTAATGCAACTATTGAGATTAATGCGCGAAGTTATTATAAAACATTTTCAAATGATTCCTCCTTTGACATATGTCTAATGTTTGTTGCAGCTTCCAGGCCTCCAAGAATGGACTCCATACCTGCGGGACGAGATTCCAGCTCCTCGCCAAACTCCAAACAAGAACTTTCCTACTCGAGCAGCAACTTGAAGCCCAACCAGGTTGGAGAGACGGTTCTGTACGGAATACCCATCGTGTCTTTGGTGATAGATGGCCAAGAGAGACTTTGTCTTGCACAAATATCCAACACATTGCTGAAGAATTACAGTTATAACGAGATACATAACCGGCGCGTGGCGCTGGGGATCACCTGTGTCCAGTGCACCCCAGTCCAGCTGGAGATCCTGCGGAGGGCTGGAGCAATGCCCATCTCCTCCAGGCGCTGCGGGATGATCACAAAACGTGAGGCCGAGAGACTTTGTAAGTCATTTCTAGGAGCTCACTCGCCCCCCAAACTTCCAGAAAATTTTGCCTTTGACGTGTCCCACGAGTGCGCGTGGGGGAGCCGTGGCAACTTCATCCCAGCCAGATACAACAGTTCCAGGGCCAAGTGCATCAAGTGCTCCTACTGCAACATGTACTTTTCCCCAAATAAATTCATCTTTCATTCACATCGCATGCCAGAGTCCAAGTACACGCAGCCAGATGCAGCTAATTTTAACTCTTGGAGACGGCATCTCAAACTATCGGACAAAAACTCTCCCACGGAGATATTACACGCGTGGGAAGATGTGAAGGCCATGTTCAACGGGGGCAGTCGTAAGAGGACGCTTCCAGGTGGTGGCTCAGAGTCTAACTCTCCCATAAAATCACACGGGTCCAACCGTCCACGAGACTCACCTGAGATACCTGCAAAGATCCTCAGCTGCGAGGACACGCGTGGTGCCATGACAAGCACGCGCAGTTACCCGGTCATTCCCGTGCCCAGTAAAGGCTTCGGGATGCTGCAAAAAATCCCTCCCCCGCTCTTCCCACATCCATACGGCTTCCCAGCTTTCGGTCTGTGCCAGAAGAAGGAAGACGGGATGATGGGGGAGCAAAGCAAGGCCGGCCTGCCGGGCGTTCTGTGGCCTGGTACCAAGGACAGCGCCTATCACTCCTTCCCCATGTTCTGGCCCGCGGCGGGCCCTCTGCCCATGCCTCCATACCCCCAGACTCCACATAAGCCCCCGCCAGAGCTGCTGTGTCCTCCCAGACAGACTGATATGGACATTTCTGAAAGTAGCGACCGGAGCACCAACACGTCAAAAGACAGCCTGATCGACAACGACCGGTGCTCCAGCACGCAGTCCACGCGCAATGAAGACGAGAAATCTGGGGATGAGGGGAGGCCGATGGAAGGGTTGACCCTCGCGCCCAGGAAAATCAGCTACGTCTCCGCCTTCAGACCCGTCATTAAAGACGCGGACTGCATCGCCAAGTTGTACGGAAACAGAGGCGCTTACAACGGCTGCCGCACAGGTTATCTGTCGCCTGATTTTTTAAGTGAGAGTTCAAGCTACCGGTCTATGTCCCCTTGCGTGGACAGCGAGGGCGAGCCGGACGTGGACGTGGAGACAAACAAAACAGCAGAGGAGGAAGAGGAGGAATCCCGGCCTCTGTCCTCTGTGTGTCCTCGGACTCCCCCCCGTTTGGCGCACAGCGTTTCACCAAAAGACTCGGACTCCAAAGGCATGCACGAGGGCGGTCAGGTTGAGTCCCAGAAAATGAGCCTCCATTTGGCCCAGTCCAGCGAGAGAGAACTGCAGGGCAAGCACTTGTCAGAGCCCCACACAGCTGCGTCGTTTACAGCAGTGAGTGACTTTTAACTGAAACATGGAAATAAGTCAAGATGTGTATTTTATTCTGAAGTTTTCTGCATTTGGTTTCATTTGTTTTTTGGCTCTTGTGTGTATTTTTGAGCAAACATGTGTATCTTTGTGAAGACAATGTTAAAACAATGTAACAGCAATAACAAATAGCATGTGCAACAGCATCTAACATTATTCTGCTTATCCGGGAAAAAAAATAAAAATGATACATGTAAACACAGAGTATATATGTTTAATTATTAGGCTTTAAGACTTTATTCTGTTGTAATTATTTAAGCAGACGTCATAGAAGTGGTGATTCTTTCTTGTTTAGGTTTACACAGCAGAGAGGAGTGAGCTGCAACAAAGGAGCAGTCCGTATCAGTTCAGACCCACGAATTACCTGCCTGCAGCAATGCCAACAAACGGTTCGACAAATCCATCTGCTTTTGCTTTTTACAAAGAAAAACTCACATTTAGCATTAAAAGTCGCCAAAGGAAAAACATTTATATAGATTTATTTTCTCTTAAGATGAGAGTGCAAGCAAAGAAGAGCCGTCTTCCACAGTGGAGGAGATCGAAACTAAGACTGCGGGACAAAGCAGCGAGGAGAATCAGAGAGAGCAGGATGAGGGTAAGCCAGGGGCGACGGGGAGAAAATGTCCTTTTTCCACCTTTTTCTTTTTTTTTCTTTTAACATAGTAAGATTTTATCATAAGTTTAATTAACCTGATTTCTGTGTATCCAGGCGAGGAGTCTGAAGTCCGAGCTGTGCAAACACAGAGAGAGATCCAAAGTCTGGCTAAAGGTAAGACGGTCTCCTTCCTTTTTTTTTTTTAAAAAAAAAAAAAAAAAAAAAAAAAATTATTATTATTATTATTATTATTATTATTATTATTATTATTATTATTATTATTATTGTATTTATAATAATCTTACAATAACCACGTCATTAATATTTTATTTTATTTTATTTTATTGTTTTTAATATTGTCCAGTGCCTAGTGCCTCATCATTCAAGAGATAACAAAATATTTTAAGTATCAAAACAAAAATCAAAGCATTTTTTAAAGCCAAAGGCCAAAATTGTCACTTTCACTTTATAGCTTATAAATAGGTAAGGATTTCTATTAACTGCCTGCTGAGGAAGACCTGCTCTGAATGTTTTTGAAAAAATGATCATATTGATCATATCCTGATAGCAGTCATTCAAACAAAAAGTATGATGGAAGCTTAGGCTACAGGGGCCCTTTTTCTTCTTTTAATACCCTCTGCATTGTCTGCTGTTTAGAGGAGCTGCAGAAGCAGCTGTTGGAGCAGGTTGAGCTGAGGAAAAAGCTGGAAAGGGAATTTCAACATCTGAAAGGTAAGCTGAATTTTGCAACAGCGCTGTTCACTTCACCTTCTTGGGTTTTGTTTAAATCACAAAGTCGTGGACACAACTCTAACAGCTGTCTGGTGCATGTAAAAGGACTTTTCTACATTCTTATTTTCATACCTTTACCTATAATCTACCTCAACGTCCATCTGATGAGTTTCATCTAATTTTAAATGTGTGATGACATTTTTTCATCTTTATTAAGGAAATGATATTTTTACATAACTGAAATACGAATATAGATAGAAGTGTTTTGAAAACCTGAGAGTTTATAATAATGACAGAAATTTCCCATCTGCACAAAAGAAACATTAAACTGGAAAACCAACAACAAATCTTCTGTAAGAAACAACTATTTTGACTAGATGTACAATCAGGTGACAATCAGTTAAAAAAAACTATGATACCAAAAAAAAAAAAAAAAAAAAAAAAAAAAAAAAAACACCGTCTGACTTATTTCTCATTAAATTTCGTTTCTCTCTTGCTTTCCAATGCTGACACCCATTTGGTCATCTGTAACTGTAGAAAGAAATAGGAAAGTCTCATACCATGAGGGAACATATCTACAAATATCTCAATGTATGACAAAGAAAAAAAAAAAAAAAAAAAAAGAAGGATTGAGGGTTACAAAGGTCATTCTTTTTTAATTACTGAATACAATAATATTTTAACCATTTTATTTGGATTGTGTGTGTGTTTGACAACAGCATGTACTGACATAAAGAAAATAAGTCATGATCATTAAAAACACTTTCAAGAGTGTTGATTGTTAAATCTTTGAAACTTGAGTGTTTAGTACGGTTTCAGCAAAATAAACCATACTGAATCAGGTGTATTATTTTATGTATATATTATCACTTCAATAGCAAGAAATAGCCTTTAATTGTTTGTTTGATTATGACATGAAGAAGTTTAGATAAATGTAAAACTTTTACCGTCCCCCCCTTTTTGGCAGCGAACATGTTCACATCATCATGGATAACATGGATGTCTATCCATGCTACCCATGGATACTTCTCCATCTAACGTCTCTGATTTTTATTGTTTTGGTATTTTATTTCATTTGCTCAAAATAAAAACCCAAAGAATGAATAGAAATGTTTCAGGATAACACCATATATGCACGTATTTCTGTAAATAAACTGTAAATATTTGTTGTGTGGCAATAAAACAAGATCAGAAAAGCTTGTAAAAGTTCTCATAGAATTACCTTTTTTTTCATTATTTTCTTATATTTATTATAAGGTAAGTTTTTTTTAAAACTCTGTTTTGATCCATTCATTGAAAACCAGACAGGAGACTATGACTTTTAGACTTTTAAAAGAAAATATTTCAAGTAGTTTTCCACAAAAATCCCTTCTATCTATCTATGATAGGCTTTGAAAGGCTGTAATTTGTTAGCAGAGCCTGCCTATCTATCTATCTATCTATCTATCTATCTATCTATCTATCTATCTATCTATCTATCTATCTATCTATCTATCTATCTATCTATCTATCTATCTATCTGTCTATCTATCTATCTATCTAAGTTTGTAATGATTTGTTGTTTGGCTTTATTTTGAGAGAAGCGCCCTCTAAAGGATGTTGTATCAGTTTGGCAGCCAAGTAACAGCCTACTGTACCAGGAAAAGTAGCATCTATCCAATTTTTCCTCATTCTGTTTTCATTTTCCAGGTTTCACCGTTAAGCTATTTCGCAGTTTTACCATCTGTTTGATTTTTTTTTTTTTTTTTTTTTTTTTTTAAGAAAGAATACAAGACAATTCTTGTTGTGAAATTGTGTCTTTGTCAATGGAAATGGTTTGATTTTTAACAGACATATCTGCATCATCTCTGAATCAAATTCGTGCTTTTTATTCCTCAGATAATTTTCAGGATCAAATGAAAAGGGAACTTTCCTACAGAGAGGAGATGGTTCAACAGCTTCACATCGTCAGAGGTGAGACAAATAAAGCAGAGGGGGATGACACCGTCACGTGCTCCTGATTTGTGCCTCAGATGTGAACTTTTTATTTTAGTCTATTCTATTCCAGAGTAATTTAGCAGACGCGTTTATCGAAAGCGATTTATGAAAGAGAACAATACAAGTAAGAAATCAAACAGGAGAGAACATCATATATAGGATTTTCATTTATCCAGTTGTTCCTTTGTTTGTTTGTTGACATATTTGCGTTTTACACCTAAAAATTCCGCCATTTGACTTCTGCCTCGCAAATTTACGCCCTTTAAGTTCTGATTTGAACCTAATTTACCACATTATGTCCATTTTAATATTAGAAAAAGATTAGATAGATAGATATTAGATTAGAAAAAAATATTAGATATTAGATTAGATATTTCGCTGAAAATGTTCAAACAAATGTTTTTCTAAATCAGTAAAAGGTGGTTGTGTTTCTTAACTCTTTTCAAGTGATTGGGTAAAAGCATTAATAAGCTGACACATTTCGGCAGGACTATTTTCTCGTGCTCGTGCACAATTAACTGTTTTATCTCCTTCTTCATAGAAGCTCACGACGCTTTACACCATTTCTCCTGTAAGATGTTAACTCCTCGCCACTGCACAGGATCCTGCTCCCTCAAGTCTCCTCTGCTACCACCATGATCAGGCACATTTAGGACGGATGACGGCTCCTATAAGGACACATCTGCACCTCCTGTCAAACTGCACACATTAGAAATGAAAAACCTCCGCGGACACCCGGAGCAATCGAAGTAAAATAGACTAAACTGGATTGACTTGTAACCTTTGAAAAATGTGTATTTACACCATCTGTATTTATTAAATCATCTTGCAAACAGTTAAATTTGTTTTACTGAAATGATGCCATTGATTATATTTATTATTTGTGGCAAAGTGCAATGACAATATCTTGTAATAGTGGGTCGTTTTTCTTTCTTTTTGTCAATAACAGGAACTTTGTCAAGCCAGTCTATTGCTCTTTATCCTCTCATAGTTGTAAATAAGCCTACTGCTGTTGTTTTTGTTAGTTACATGCCAGTAGCTGTCATTGGACGAAATGCACTTTAAACAAGTGATGGGAATTACCATTAAAGTCGTACACTGAGAAAGGTCTACAGTATATTTATCATTATCATTTGCATTTGTACTTGAAGAGTGGACAAGGCTGAATTAGTGCATCTTTGACATTCTAAGTAGCGACATATTCTATTAAGAGTAGCCTATTTGTCACTGTATTTGTTTTCATTACTAATGAATAAATCGTTTTACTGAAAGAAACTGCATGTTTGCGATCAATCTGTTTATTAGGTTATTGTTTTTCTTTCTTATATTTTGCTTTTGAGCAATTTATGTATGCATTTTATAAGACCTCATTCTCGTATTCGTGAGTAATCTGATCATTAAAAAAAGACACATTTTTAATCTGTTTGAAGTAGCACCAAAACAGATATTAACTACAAGTCGTAACTCCAAAATAGCTTTGAATTATCATGTTTTCAAACACTTAATTATTTCCGTTTGGTGAATTATTGTAATGAAACAACCAGCCAATGTTGTGAATTTCTGCTTTATTAATTTGCTAGATAATAAATTAAATTCACGCTTTTGGTCATTTTGTAGACTTTGTCTGTTGACTAATCATAGTCAATAATTAGTGGATGTTTCGCCATAAATATAAGCTATGAAAACAAACACATTTTGGCATTCACTTTGAGCCACCTTTATGATGCGGCTTTATGTTTACTTGTTTTCAGTCAGGTGAACTGGAAGCCTCAAGCGGGATCGGACTTCTTACGTAAACCCTTGGGTTGTTCTGTGTTGGTCTGGCGTGGCGCAGCAGCGCCTCCTGCTGGACAGAGCGCATAAGGAGTGACGCGCCACGGCGGTACTCCGTCCCTTGAGGGTGACTGTTTCTACGCGTGCGCACCCAAAATAACAAGATGGCGGAGAGTGCGGAACTGAAGGTAAAGCGAGTCCCTACATAAGGTTGACAAATAGACGTTTCACAACCTCCTATTTGAATTTCAACTCGTTACACCATTGTTTTTTGACAACAAAGGCCACATGAGCTTTCTTATCATATCATATATCTCTAAAAAGCGTTACATGATATATCAGACAAACTGTTAGCTGGCTGGCTAGCTTGTTAGCATTAGCTTTGTTATTGTTGCCGACGATCCGTTATGTTGTCTCTGCGGTTCACCTGCTCATGAGGCCACATACATCTGTTTGATTAAAGATTAAACCAGCAACTCTGTCAGCATTCCTCTCCCAATGCACTGTAGTGTAATTGTCTTTACATTTTAAGTAAATACCGGTGCTAGAGGTTGTATCTGTTTAAATTGGGCTGTGTCTATTCCCTGGAATCCAAGCAGGCTAATTTTTTCTGGCAATCACTGGTAGTCTTAAAATGTTGGCATTGTCGTAAATAAAGTTATTTATAATGTTATACATTGACTAAAATTTATTAGACACACGTGATTAAGTGAACTATGAAAGACAGATTTAATTAGCAGTCATTTCTTGAGCTTCTCACATGCGGTGGTAGCGAGTGTAAGCTAACTAGATTTGTTGTTTTACCTTACATTTCTCTTTGCTTCTGTTGACTGTAACAGTACACTCTAAGTCACTGAAAGCAGGCAACTTGTTTATGTGAGACGTTTTTCTTATGAACTGTATAACAACGAACCTAAATGTGCACATCCGACAGTCATCCGTGTCTTCGTTGAGTCTGAATTGTAATTGCAGATGCTGCTCTGCTGTTGTGTAAACTTGTTGCGTCACATTTATTTTGACATACGACCATAGCGACTTTCAGACCATCTCATGGATCACTATTAAAAAATAATTAATATTTCTCTGATTTGTTTTAGTTTCAACTAAACAAAAGATAAGATTAAAACATGAGATGGTGTTTGAAGTTAGAAAAAAGGTGAAGGATTTACCTTTACCCACTTTTCCCAGGGAATTACCAAAACATGTATCCGGGCTTAATATTTTTTAAGCTTTTGTGTTGATGCTGATATTAAGTAGTTTATGTATGACACCTTATTTTACTTAAATCTATAACCTGCAGCGATGAACATTTAGACATATAGAGATCTGTTAGAAAATGACTAGCTGTTTACACAATGTAACCATTAAAAACTCAAAAATACCCCTACCTTTGGGAAATTGAAAACATTCAGGAGTTTGGGTTTTATCAGTTACTGGTCATGAACACATTATGTGCTGTTATCTTAGGTTATTTAGATCATAATATAGTTTAGAACACAAATGGTTTAATTTATATTTTATTGTTTTATCACTTTTTATTCATTTTACAACCAGCTCTAGTAACATAGAATGCTTCTTAGATATTAGTCTGATTTGCAAATAATTTTCAATCCATTCATCAATTTTCAAGCCAAGAAGCAAAGCTGCTAACCACTACACCATTGTGCCGCTAACAACCATGTTTGCCTTTCTGATTTGCTCGTTAACAAGGACCCTGATGCAACAAAGTATTTGAAATATGTCAAATATGCCAGGAATGAAAGTGCTCTGAATATGGACAATTTTGATGTGTAGAAATGAAGCTGAAGTCCATCTATCTGTTTTCTATATCCTGTTACTCATGTTCAGGGACAATGGGGCTCAAGCTACCATCAGGCGAGAGGTGGGGTACACCCTGGATAGGTCAGCAGTTCATCACAGGGCCAACATATGAATGAGACAAACAAGAATGCACACTCACACTCTTACCTTCACATTACATCCTCAGTTGAATTTAGAATTACCAATTAACTAATAATGGATATTTCTGGCACAGTGAGACACAATCTAAGCATCCCTGGAGCGAAACAATACATAAACTGGAAAAACATACAAACTCAGAACGTTTTACTGTGAGGTTGTAGTTCTACCCACCATGCAGCCCTTGAAGCTGAAATGACTATAAGTGTGATGTCAAAATGAGAATTGAAAATTGTGGGGTTTTTTTTTATTATTGTGAACTCTTTCAGTAAAATGTGCTTTTTAAGTTCTTATAAACCCTATACCCCCATTTTTTTTGTTTTTTTTCCAGCAAATGGTAATGAGCCTTCGAGTTTCTGAGCTCCAAGTGTTATTGGGCTATGCAGGACGGAATAAGCACGGGCGCAAACATGAACTTTTGACCAAAGCTCTTCACCTACTCAAAGCTGGTTGCAGCCCTGCTGTGCAGATGAAGATCAAAGAGCTCTACAGACGGCGTTTCCCAACCAAAATGGTTTCACCAGTGGACTTGGCTCTTCCTGGCGTCCATTCTGCATCCAGTTTGCCTGCTGGCCTTGCCCAGCTGGGGTTTGACAGCCACGGTTCTCCATCGCCGCTGCTGCCGATTTCTTTACTCGGACCTAAGCATGAGTTAAGTCTGCCTCACCTCTCCTCTGCCCTTCACCCTGTGCATCCTGACGTCAAGCTCCAGAGATTGCCATTCTATGATGTGTTGGATGAGCTTATTAAACCAACCAGTTTGGGTGAGTCCACTACTTCCTGCTACTTTTTTATATGCCAACAGGCATTGCACTGTTGCTTATTCATTTCTATAAATTCATAACTAAGTTCATGTTGTTGGTCTCTTTCAAAGTTTCTGATAATAGCCAACGATTCCAGGAAGCATGTTATGCTTTTGCATTAACACCGCAGCAAGTTCAACAGATCAGCAGCTCCATGTAAGTGAGAAAAGTGGCTGTACTGTTCTGTTGTTGTCCCTCACAGAGATAATAGGGAGGAAAAAATCCACTATAACATGAATGTCACTATCATTATAGACTTTTAGGATATACGGCTTATCTGGCACTAAAAGTAATGTCAGTTGTTATCAAATTGTGTCTTGTACTGTTCTTACCAGCCTGACCTGACCCCTTGAAACTTTTTTTAGGGACATATCTGGGACCAAATGTGACTTTGCCGTTCAAGTCCAGTTAAGGTATTTCTATTGTACTTTGATTTAAAGCATGATTTCCTCTAAAATAATCTTTTTTTTTTTTTCTTGCTAATAACTCAAATTATACTACTACTCATTTCTGTTATGAGTGTTGCAGTCTTGTAAGTTTTCAGTGTTTCCCTGCTCCAACATCAGACCAGCCTATCAGGTTTTACGCAATGACTCATCTATCTGTCAGTTGTGTTGGAGCAGGAACACATTGAAAACCTCCAGGACCTGATCTTTTTCATTTAAACTGAAGCTGTTTTGACTTATTCTTAACAATCTGAGCAGTACACTAAAATACATTATGAGGGGATTTTGAACTCAGTACATTTACAAATAAATAAAATAGTTTTGCCAAAGAGGCACATGCTTTATTTTAATAATAGACTTTTAGAAGCATTCTCCTGCAGTATATCAGGGATCTCCAACTTTGGACATCATGGGCCACTGTCCTTAAGGTTATTGATATTTCCCTGCTACAACACACTTGACTTAAATCAATGAGCCATCTAGAGGCTTGTGGAGAACTTGGCAACAATCTGTTTGAGAACATGTTCATTTTCATAAGATGTGTTGCAGCAGGGAAACATCTCAATCCTGCAGGATTGTGTTCCAAGAGGTCTACAGTTGGTGACCCTTTTATTGCATCATAGATGGGGGTAAGCGTACTTGTTACAACTGAAATAGTCGACTAAGCGAGCCTAATTGTGAAAGTTGTAACAAATTTGCTTTTGATTGTTGGTGACAATATTTCTACAAGTCTTCTGTACAATTATTTCTTTCATTTTTAGATTTTGCTTATCAGAGACAAGTTGTCCGCAGGAAGACCATTTTCCCCCCAATCTATGTGTTAAGGTCAATAGCAAGCCCTGTAACCTTCCGGTGAGTCCAGAGAATTTATTTCTGGTATAGAGTCAAATTCAAATTTCAGTACCGTAATTTTTTTCCATGTTGACTGCAGGGATATCTTCCTCCCACCAAAAATGGAGTTGAACCAAAAAGGCCAAGTCGTCCCATCAACATAACATCTCTTGTGCGGCTCTCCACTACTGTTCCCAACACAATTGTGGTGTCCTGGACCTCAGAAATTGGGAGGGTAAGGCCATTGCAGAGGAATTTTTGAGAAAGCTAAAGAAATTACAAGCTCATTGCATGATGTTCACCAGTTAGTTTTTTAAATGTTTTTATTTATTTATTTGTTTCCCCCTTTTTTTAAAATTTTTAATCAGAACTTTTCCATGGCGGTATATTTAGTCAGACAGCAGTCATCTGCAGTGTTGTTACAAAGACTACGGGCCAAAGGAATCAGAAACCCTGACCACTCAAGAGCCCTGAGTAAGTCACTGCTTTATTTAATAATACTTTATTTACTATCAAATACTACTTTATTTGATAGTAGTATTGCCACTATGTGTAAGCAGGGAGGTGAAAAGTCTTCACCAGATTTACTATATTTTCTATGTAGTACTTTAGGTTCCTGTTTCATGTTTGATTTCATGTCTAAAGCACCTGGAGATTAAAGGAACTAAAAAAAAAAAATAGTTCTGAAAAATTCTTAGTTCCTTTTCCAGTAATGGAAAAGTTGCTTTGTTCCTTTTTTGTTAAAATCTCAGCTATTGTTGCCCCGGGGATTTATATATAGTTTTTATATTTTCCTCAGTCTTGGCTTTGGTTTGTTTACTGTTTGTGTTACTTTACAAGAAACCAGACTTATGTTTATGTTTCCCAAAGTTCTTTGTTCTGCGTGAAAAACAAAAGACATTTGCCAAGTTGAAAAGGCAGTTTGGGGATTCAACTTTGCAAATAAACATTTTGCATATTTGTTTTAAAAGGCTTTGATGCTTTATTGAATCTATGTGTTTTTCTTCTTCAATTCCACAGTTAAGGAGAAATTGACAGCTGACCCAGAGAGTGAGATTGCAACCACCAGTTTGCGGGTTTCTCTCCTGTGTCCTGTAAATACTCTTCACCATAATTTTGTTCTGTCATAGCTGTGAGAAATTAATTCTTAGGTGGATTGAGTAATAACTGATATCCCTATTCCTGTGATTAATTCAGGGCTTATAGTTGCTAAAAGCTGAGTTTATAGTCATATTTGAGGTAATTTTATGGTATAAGACTGCTTTAAGGTTTATTGACATAATACTGTATATTAAACACTGCTTTATTCTGTTGCATTCTGTCATACAAGGGGTTGTTATATATTACAATCTTGAGAAGTTATGTTTTTTGTGTGTTAAAGCTTGGAAAGATGAGGCTGACTATTCCTTGCCGATCAATGACATGCTCACACCTTCAGTGCTTCGATGCTACACTTTATATTCAAATGAATGAGAAAAAGCCGACCTGGGTATGTCCAGTGTGTGATAAGAAGGCCCCATACGAGCACCTCATTATTGATGGGTGAGCAAAACACTGATTTATTTAAAATCTATAATTTGGTTTTAAAATGGAAACCATAAGTTTGTGTAATGTCACTCTTTAACAGAATATTATCATTCTTTTAAATATTTTGTTACTGGTAAGATTTTTTTTATTTATTTTATATTTGTTAAATCTGCAAATACCATGATGCAGCTTTAAGAGCACCAATGTTTTAAACCTAATCCAAAAGTGATGAAATTGCATCTTGTTTCCACAGGTTGTTCATGGAAATCTTGAACAGCTGCTCTGACTGCGATGAAATCCAGTTCAAGGAAGATGGAAACTGGGCACCCATGAGGTCGAAGAAAGAAGTGCAGGAGGTTTCTGCTTCCTACAATGGTGTAGACAGCGGTACGTTCCCCACAGAGTCCCAACATTTACTATTCTGTTGGATTGCTGAGCAAAGTATAAGTTTGCTGTTTCTTTTAAGATTTGTCCAGTACGGAAACTCATGAACAGAAACGGGGATCATCCAATGATAACAACAAGAAAGTTGACGTGATTGATCTTACACTGGATAGCTCCTCAGAAGATGAGCAAGATGATGAACCACCTCCAAAACGGGTTTGTCCATCGTTGTCTCCTGTGTCTCCACCTCCAAACAAGGGGTAAGCCTCTAATTAGGAAGTGAGATGACTGTAAACAGTATTGTTTTTTTAGACACCTCTACTCACATCAGTCTGGTTGCTTCCTTTCATTTCTGACTTCTCGTGTCATTGTTTCCTTTCAGAGTGCTGAACCTGCACAGCCAAGCCTCGCCTGTTGCCAGAGCTCCCAGCATGCCCCCTGTTGAGACCAGTTATATTCCTCCCCCACCACCTCTAATCCAGGACTACCGCCACTATTATCACACAAGTGACCTGCCAGGTACAACATCTGTTTGTCGTCCTAAATGGCATAAACTCACTTTAAAGTTAATTTAGCGTTTTTATTTATATGATTATTAACAATTGATATAAAACATTGTCTTCTTTTTCTTTTTCCAGATCTAAATTTTTTCTCCTTCCTCCAAGGTGACAATCAGGTACGATGACACCTGTAATGTTTTTGTTCAATTTATTTGTTTTAAACAATATTTCATTATATCACTAGAAATCTGTTGCCATGGTAGCTGTAGTCCTTTTAGAGAGATTTACACATTTACAGATATAAAATAATTAGTATCAATATTATCATAGCCATCTGTGTAAACTTCTGTTTTACTATGGTTACTATTTTTTCTTTGAAAATGATAGTCTTTAATATTTGGTGAACATGGCTGCATCATACAGCTTTACTAAATATTTGACTGTTCTGCAACAGTAACTCTTCTCTGTCCTGTTAGCATTATAACATGGTGATGGCTGCTGCAGCAGCTGCATCAGCTTCTGCCCCGGAGGACCATGATCTGCTCCTCAACCGATTCCTGCCCTACAGTTCCTCTCAAATTTTACGGGAGCAGCCAGGCACCCCTGGTAGCAGCACACTGGCAGCCACCAACGGAGGCAGCAACAGTGGAAGCACCAGCAGTTTGGTGTCTTCCAGCAGTCTACGGGATCGTGAAAAAGACAGAGACAGTCACACCATTACCGGATTGTCAAGGTCCTCTGTGGAAGCTGCAGCAGCAGCGGCAACCATCTATGGCTCCATATCTGACGTTATCTCTCTTGACTAGATCCACACAGAACTAAAAGACAAGGGAGACTTCGAACAGTAGTTCATTGTAAATAATCAAGAGGAAGATGAAAGAATACAGTGCTATGTACAGAGAGGAAAATCTATTTTCAATTTTACTTATCATATGTACATAAACTTAGGACGACTCTTGTCCGGTGAGTTACTTCAGTTGATATTTTTCTGTGAATACTGAAGACTTTTTCACACCTCTTCATGTGGTCCTTTTGATTATATTGTAGCTTTTGTACCTGTTTTTACAGTTTTGTTTCAATATTTAATGTTAATGGCATTATTTCAGCATACATGCACAGAGCTCAATGAGGCAAAACGTTCTGGAACATATTTAGAATATGAAGAAAAAGAGCATTGTTGTAGAGAAATGAAAGGCTAGCCACAGCAACACAGGAAAATGTTTAACAATTTTTTTATTTTCTAAATATAGTTTATCTGTCAAAATGTTTTGGCAGCAGAAAGATCTGGCCATTTTTTGCCATCACTGTAGATGTATTTTCTCTCAGACATTAATGCTGTGGTTTTTATTTTTAAGGAATTATTTATGATGTAAGTTATGTTGGATGTGTGCTATTTTTAAAAGAAGCATTCCTATGCCTCTTGGAACTCTTGCCACTAGATATGCAAAAGCAAAACGTGAGATCGTTCTGTTGTCGTAACAGCACACTTTCTCTCCTCACTTATTTTAAGCTAATCTGCTATGAACATCATGTAATTGCTTGGACTGTACCTGAGATCGGGAGAGGAAATTGGGATGCTCCACTTTAAAGACAAGGCTAGTCTCTGGTCTGTTTAAAGTTAATTCTTAATCAAAAAGCTATATCTGTTCACTTAGTTTAAGTGGATTAATTACATTTCAGTCTGTTCTATTTTAGCACTTGTCTCTTTTTTTCTCCCCGTTTTATACGATCTGTTTGGAGCAGTGAAGAGTTGCAGTTCACACTCAGTTTTCAGCTTTGTATGTCTGCTGATCGCCTGAAAGCTCACCTGTTAAAGTGCTGTGCTGTTCTGTAGTGAGGCCACAGGATGCATAGCAGCTTTGGTGTTTAATGTATTTGCAACAGCCTTTAATATAACTGTGATAGCTTAGTATTTGAGTGAATCACAACATGCATTTTGGCCCAGAGATTGAAATGATTATGGATGCCTCCCCTCCTTTTTTTTTTATTTTTTATTTTTTAACTTGTGCTTACAGTTAGGATTATTTATTATCATATATATTTTGAACATTTGTTTGATTTGTGAATATGCATTGCTGTCATTGTATGTGATATTTTCTTTTGTAATTATATTATTGATGCTATTTAAAGATGTCACTGTTGCTTGACATGCATTGTAACATTTTCAGTTTCTGTCTGTTTTGCTATCAGATGATGTCAATAACTCAATAGAAGCTTTGATCATTTTGAACAGCTATGAAGTCTAATGTGCTATTTCATATTTGTAATAATTGAAACTCATAAAATAACTTATTCCTTGTAACTAGTTTTAGGATAGTCCTGATCCAGCTCCATGTGTATCTCTGTTACTATAGAAAACAAAAAACATTTACATGGAAAACCATTCAAAAAAACTTATTCAAATGGAGCAAAGGATAATACATGAAGCAAAAATGCAACATGACTATCCCGAAATGCCTCAGAGGCTGTACTGAAGATGTCATTCTCTGTTCCTGAAACCCTGCACCCATCCACCTTACAGTTGATATTAACCATAGTTTTATTACAGGCATGAAGTATTTTCCTTGGTGGTTGGTCCACAAGACTAAAACTAGTGCAAAAAAAAAAAAAAAGTTATTTAAAAGGTACACTAAATACACTGAATGTGCTCAATGACAGCATGTTAAATGTGAAGTCAGTATTGTGATACTAGCATTGATTTACATCCATATTAAAATAAATCAGAATGTTAGTTTATGAAGGTAAAACCAAGCAGGACACAAAAATTCACATTTTGAATTTAAAATTATCAGCTGAATAACATTTTCTCAACTACCAGAATTGTAAGGATTCAGGCAGACAATGTGCTTTAAAGTAATTGCACTGCAGTAGCTGGTTTGTTTAAACTCCAACTCAAGCAGCTAAATAATGAAATTCCTGGAAAGTAACTAATGTACTCATTTAAAATCTAACTTTATTTGTTTAATTTATATGTTTACATTTTTTTTTTCCTATGTTTCTTAATTAATGCTGCAATGTAGCAGAAAAATATTTAAAAGCAGAGATACTTAATTCGATCCTATGAGGGCTGCAATCTTCCAGGTTTTTAGTGTTCTCCCTGCGCCAGCACATCAGATTCAAATTAAATGGATCCATGGACTGCCAAGTTCATGAGTCAGGAGTCAGGTGTGTTGGAGCCGGGAAACCTGCAATACTGGGGCCTTTGTAGGACCAAATAGAATATTCCTGCTATGGAATATGAACCCTGGCTGTTTTCAGTTTTCTGCTACACATCTGCATTTATCTGGTAGTTTTAGTCAAACTTGGCCAAATGAGTAGGACCAAATTGAGTAAACATGTTCCAAAGAACACCCAGATATTCACTTAGGATTGTTTACAGGATGTTATGTAAGAAAAATGTATAGTATTTGTAGACTCACTGACCTCAGTATTTCTTGAATATCTATGTTCCTCTCTTTTGTTTATGTTATATAAGGATTATGTTCATGAGATGACAGTGATTAACAAAGATGTGTCCAAGTTCCATGTCCATTCTGACTGTATGCAATCTGACAGTTTATATTATACACAGATTACACAGACAGTGTGCTAAGACAACATGTATAACAATGTGTGCTCTACTTGGGAATTATATGTGTATATAGGCCTATATTGGTATAGATACAACATAGAAAAGGGCTAAATGAACCTAACCTTTTTGGAGCTGCTACCAATTGATAGTTTTAAAGGTAGTGAAAACCATAAAAAGATCCAAAAAACCCTGAAATGACAGAAACATCAATTCATGTATTTGTTAAAACACAGTATTATCATATAATATTCTATTTATTATAACTAATCTAGACGTTCCAAGCATAATCAGCTGCAGTTTATATATATATATATATATATATATATATATATATATATATATATATATATATATATATATATATATATATATATATATGTATATATATATATACTTTTTTGTTGTCGTTGTTCGACAATAGTATTTTTCTAACCATAAATCATTATTAAAAACTCATTCAGGAAACGACAAACTGTTTCCGTTCCTGTTTTACCGAGGAGCGCGAACTTCTTTTAGGTCCCCGCATTAATGCGTCACTTCGTGGGTGATGACGTTATTTGAAAGCGGCGCCGTTGCGGACTGGAATGGGAGCAGGCGATTTTTCCCATACTTTGATAGTTTAATCCGTGAATGGCGCCGAAACAGGACCCGAAACCTAAATTTCAAGAAGGTAACATCCTGCCTGTATCCTGCTTTTATTGAACCACAAGCAGCAGCAATTGTTTAGACAAACGAAAGAGTCCACAATGTTAGCTTAGCTTCTCTAAACAAACACTTAGCACTAAGCGGCATTAGCATTTATTATTTTGATATGAAGAAAAAACAAGTTGTTATCTCTTTTATTGTCTATTTTACCATCTCATTCGTTTCTGTCTCTGGTAAACATTCAAGGCTTGCAACAAAAATTTAAAATGTTATATTTTAACTATGTTCCTCTTTGCTAATACCACCAGCTTCATTCATGCAGCGCTAGCTCCGGATGGACTTGACCGCTCTCTGTCGCTGGGCTAGCTGTTAGCTGAAACCCTGCTAACCTATTGTTTTATCTCTGCTTGGTGATGTCACGCACACTGCTTCTTTACGCAGTTATATAACACAAAGAAAAGCTGTTTTCAAATGTAAAGTTTTTACAGAAGCAAGTCAAGTTGATTGACAACACTCAAAATTCATACATGAAGTGCCATAAAAAGTACAATATTTCCTGATAATTTATTAATACAAAGTAGATAGAAAATGTTGAAGTGGGCCGGTTTAAAAAGTAAACAGGTGAATTTAGTTGTGGACTCTACTTGTGTAGCTAAAAGTTGGTCATGAACTGAAAGTTAATTTTTGAAGTGTGATGCATGTTAATTTATATTGATTACACATTGATTTGTTTATCTGATAGTAGCTTTGTTTATTTACTGTTGAGGGAACTGTCATGCTAACTTAATCTACCCTGTCTCTGCTAAGGTGAAAGAGTGCTGTGTTTTCATGGGCCATTGCTCTACGAAGCTAAGGTAAGTTGCTATACTTGGCCTACCTCCTTGTTTATGACATCATACTCTGTATTTTTTTTTTTTTTTTTTTTTTGGTTGGTAATTATGCCTCTTTTTGCAGTGTGTTAAAATAAACATCAAGGACAAACAAATCAAATACTTCATTCATTATAGTGGGTGGAATAAGAAGTAAGTATTTAGCTCAAATTAACTTAAATCTGTCTTGTTCCATGCAATCCTCAAAAGTAATTAAATTATTTTGTATGTTTTCTCTTCCAGCTGGGACGAATGGGTTCCTGAAAGCAGAGTGCTTAAGTATGTGGACAGTAATCTTCAGAAACAGAAAGAGCTTCAGAGGGCAAATCAGTAAGTCTGGGACACATGCAGGGTTTTCAGAAAATTTCTGTCTGTATTTCTCCAAGGAGCTGACTCATTGAAACTGACTTGTGTAAATTACATATTTAAATAACAAAATTTAATTGATCATAATTCAGAGACCATTATGTGGAAGGAAGAATGAGGGGTGCTGCGCCGAACAAGAAGATACCTCCTGCATCGCAGAAAAATGATGTGTGAGTCCCCACTTTTCCTTACTATCTGTTATTTTTGCACTGACCTTTTCAGATTATTTACAAAATTATGATTGTATTTCTCTTGTACAGGAAAACCAAAAAGAACAAACAGAAAAGTGAGTATCATGCTGCCTTAAATCGCATAAACCTGATCATTTACAATTATGATACACCAGCTTTTGTGTCTTTATCATTAGTAGTTAAAACTGGAAATTGTGTAACTGTTGGATATGTTTGTTTGTGCAGCTCCTGGAGCAGGAGAAGGAACAAGTTCAGGTGGGGACCCAACCCACCCCCCACGAAAGAAGAGGGCACGTGTTGACCCAACAGTGGAGAGTGTATGTTTGCATGTCTGTTGATTTTCTAGTGAATAGCTTTTCTGTTTATTGCTTTATATAAATAAATATTTAGTCGCTCTGAAAGAATTCAGGTGTAACTGTGTAAACATAAAGGCATTGAGTTCATGTGTGGGGTTTTTTTTTTCCCGCTTTGTTTGCTCAGGAGGAAACCTTCATAAATCGAGTAGAGGTTAAAGTAAAAATCCCTGAAGAGCTGAAACCGTGGCTTGTGGATGACTGGGACCTGATTACACGACAAAAACAGGTAACTAACCAAAAGCTTTCCTCCATCATTTTGTTCAGTGGCACAGATGTACTTATGGTGTAATGATTGCAGGGATATTTGCAATGTAACTACATAATTGTGTTTGTCTTCAGCTTTTTCACCTACCTGCCAAAAAGAATGTCGACGCAGTCCTTGAAGATTATGCAAACTATAAGAAATCCAGAGGAAACTCAGACAGCAAGTAAAACCTTTTTTCCCCCTTAAAGTTTTTTTTTTTTTTTTTTTTAATGCATTCTTGTAATATTTTTTTTTAAATGTTTAAATTTGCATAATTATCCATTTTCTGTTACAGTTGGCTGTTAAGTTGTACCGGTGATGCATGCTTTTTGTTTTTTCTCTGCACTTCTCAGGGAGTTTGCTGTAAATGAGGTGGTCGCTGGTATTCGTGAATATTTCAGTGTCATGCTGGGAACACAACTTCTCTACAAATTTGAGAGGCCCCAGTATGCAGATATCCTGGCCAACCATCCTGATACGTCTATGTCTCAGATCTACGGCGCTCCTCATCTACTAAGACTCTTTGGTACAAACACACCATGACACTTGAATGTTTTGAACAACCACGGTGTACCCCATAAGATATATGAGCTGCCATGACAACATGTCCCATTGTAGTACAAGATGATTTTTATTTATTTTTTTTTACTAAACTGCACTAAAATTCTATAGGCAACTTTTGTAAATACTTTTGGTCAGTGTTTCCCAATCCTGGTCCTCAAGTACCACTGCCCTGCATGTTTTAAAGGGAACCCACTTTAACACACCTGAATGACTCATTAGCAGGCTGCAAAGAACTTGATGGGAAAGGTTGTTCAGGTGTGTTGGAGTAGGAACACATCTAAGACATGCAGAGTAGTGGTACATACGGACCTCGATAGGCAAACACTGCTTTAGGTGATGGGTCATATGTTATCTTGGAAAGCCATTAAATGATTCAGTTTTTCAACATCACGTTTCAAAGGTTGGTAAAGAAAAAGTTTCATACTTTAGTTAAGGCTGGTAAGTTTGGCACACTTCATTCTGATTTATGTCAGACTTATGTCAGGTATAGTGCTTGTAATCTGGCTTGAAAGTGCATGTCCAGGAAATAGTTTAGTTTGTGACCTTCCAGGGTGTACCCTGCTCCTCATTTAATGAAAGCTAAGCTTTGGCCTCCTGAAACCTTCACAGGCTGAAGCAGAAAGATGGATGGAGTTTGAGGAGGAAGCACGGTTTGTCGTAACAGGGAAAACCTGGTGATGTGTTGACACACACATTTTAATGGATGTTACACCTGCTAATGTTTATTCATATTCAACCAGTCATCTTTGAATCCATGCAAATTTTTTGGAAGAAAGTTAGACAAAGGAATAACGTTAGCTTTTCCAAAATACAGGCAGCAGTGTTCTCTTAAGATGCCGTGTGCAGCAGAATCTTAGTGTGCGAAGAGTCTGAGTGTTGCAGAATAAGATTCAGTTTGTGGGATGATACTGAACATTTATTTGTTTAGTTAATTGTGAAATTTCTGCGATAGTTAAAACATGTTTTCCAACTAGTTGTTGATCAAGACAATTGTAATTTTGTAAAATGTAATTTCTCTTATATTTCAATAATTTTATTGTCAGATCCAAAGTGGGCAGAGTTTCTGATCAGATAACATAACACAAAAATGTCACAAGATTAACAACACAAGTCATAGCGAGCCTGCTAGATTATCTTTCTGTTACTCAGGTGCTCTTATAGCAGGAACATTATCCCAGTGCACAGCTATTTATTTTATAAAGCTTTTATCAACAAGTAAAAGTTGGTTAAGGATTTATTGTTGTTTTGGCCTCTTGCTTGTCTTTTTTTCTCTTTTGCCTGTTCTTGGCAGTGTGCTTCAGTATTTTGTTTGGTCTTGTAACCTCTGTCATGAGGCCAAGAAGAAAACGATGAACAAAGGATAATTTTTCCTTTAACACTAACAGGATGTGATGTTGTGAAGTACTGCTGCTGTTAAAACATGTTTTTCTTTTACAAAAAAAAACAAATATGCCAATTTTATGTGCTTATGATGGAAATAAAAGGTTTATAAAAGTTCTAAGGAAAAATATAAATTAAAGAAAAATCTGGTGACTTGTCAAGAAAGCATGTGAATGTGTTTATGTAACTGCATTTGTTTACAAACATGGAAAACAAGTCAGACCCACTGGTATGGAGCTGGTGTGAATTAAAGAGAAACTAGAACTACACATACAGATTAGAAATGATGTCTGTTTTCACTTTGTGTAAAATTGTGTCCTTTTTTGGGTTTGATAGTGAGAATCGGAGCCATGCTGGCGTACACTCCCCTGGATGAGAAGAGCCTTGCACTGCTGCTTAGTTACCTACAAGACTTTCTCAAGTGAGTATTTGGAAATGTTTCAACAACATTCCTGGTGAACAATCCACAGCAGTAATGTGCAAAATGTGTCTCCATTCCAGGTATCTTGTAAAGAACTCTGCATCACTTTTCAATGCCAGTGACTATGAAGTTGCCCCTCCAGAATACCACCGCAAGGCAGTTTAAATTTTTTAAAATTATTTTAAGATCTGAAGCCTTTGTAAGCTGAACTTTGGACACAGCATTTTTACTTGTCAAAAGGATGCAATTTCACCAAACACTTTTTAAAGACCAGATTGTGAAAGGCCTGTTGAGTTATCGAGGAAGAATTAGATGATGATGTCAAAGTAGTCCCTGGATAAATGATTTTTCTTTCATGTGGAAAGCTGCTGAGTACGCTCTTCCTGTTTTGGTATTTCTGAGTACCACTTTTTAGTTTCTATTATATAGATTATTGGTCCAGTGTCAACATCTTAAAATGATTTCATCAGACTTATTTTGTTTCCCTTTTCAGTTCAGATGCTGGTTAAATTAGTTTTGCAGACTGTCACCATTTTCTAATAAAAGTCTTTAATCTGCTTGTTGTCACTTTGAGTTTTGAAGGTGATCAAAATTACGGGATAGTATCTATTGTCCAACTTTGTCTAAAGAGTGAAAACAAAAACTGGTAAATGTTCAACTAAATTCAATAATATTTCTCTTTTAACCTTTTAATATTTTGCTTTTACAATCTTTTAAAAGCTCTACTCTTTTAAATAGCTGGAGCTGTGGCATGTTGACCAGTGTCTCATCACCTCTGATTTGAACATAGTTAAGTGATGAACTGAGGGCTTCATTTGCGATAAGGCGGACCACCCCAGAGGGGCTCCAGGGTAGGTTGAGCAAATGTGTGCATGTAAATACGACATTAGCTGACAGTTTGTGATGTGGTTGAAGAGCACAGAGACGGTGTCTCTGGGGGACACTTTGCCGAACCAGAGAATATACTGGAACAGCATTATTTGGTTATACTCAGCTGTGTGTGTGTGTGTGTGTGTGTGTGTGTGTGAGAGAGTGAGTGAGTGAGTGATTAAGCTCCTGACACAAACATCCAGAAACCTACATTTGCACACTTTTCTTTTTTTAGTTGTTTTTTTTTTTTTTAACTTACATAATATTGTCAGTTATTCCTTATGGTTATGTCCCCGTGTACAGTCTTGTTTATGGTTAATACAATCTAAGCTTATCTGCTGTTGCGTTTGGGATCATTGTGTAAACTGAGTCTGGGTGGGTTTTTGTCTTGCGGTTAGTGTTGCATATCAGTACTGGACAAATAACTTAAATATTGCTGTGCTGAAAGAGGATTTTTTTTATATTTTAGAAGAATCCTAGGAATAAAAATAGTCATAATTCTGCCGAGTCCAGATTGTGTGTACTCTCACACCTACATTGATTGTGTGAAACGAACAATTTTCTTTTTTCTCAGTGAAAAGTCAAAACGCCGACTGTCATAATTGTCCGGCTGCTGGGATTCTTTTGATTGATGTTCCAAACTATCCTACTTATATCCAATTTGTTTAATTATGAAGACTTGTATTACACACGCGCGCACACACACACTGACTTCACTCTGCTTACATTTAATCACTGATTTGTGGCTGCAGCCAGATTTCCTTCTTCTGAAGAAATTAAGTAAAACTTGTGACTTATTGCGTATGGATTAGACAGCTGGTCTTGAATTTAAACACTAAAGCTACAGGCCTGGCCCTGGGCTGTTGGGCTTGGCTAAACATTTTAATCCTATAATTAGAAGATCATTTGGAACGAAGTGGGTTAACGCAGCTAGCTACCCGTTTCCCCTCTCACTGGAGAAGAAGCTTTTTCTGCTGTGCTGGTTTTTACACGGTGAACCCTCCAAACCTGGTGGTGGAACGTCAGAAGATGGAGAACGTGTGCTGCAGTTGGGGTATTTTGCTGAGGAAAGAAATGTAATGTTCTTATGAACCCAAGCCAGAGCGACCTTCCTCCTCTCACCCCTGTTCACTAGAAAGTGCTCGGCTTCTTTTCCCACTCTAGTGACCTACTTGACATGAAAAAAGAGAAACTAAATATTTGCTTCAGGTTGATTTGTGGTTTTATCCGTCAGCTGCTTTCAGCGGTTATTGTCATAGCAATCCACAGTTTTTCCAGAAGAATTTCTTTAATCCAACTTTCCCCAGCAGCCCAAGCAAGGACCAGATGTGTTTTCACTGGAGAGAGCTCTGACATATCTGGACCCTGGTGGCCCATCAGAAAGACTGACACGTACAGAGGACTTCTCTGGAAATCCGCTTATGAAGACACCTCACTGCTGGCTTCTTGCTGGACTCCGTTTTCTGCTGTGATTAAACTTGGTTTTCTGGAGGTTGGCCTTCCTGTAACCCAGGTGACATATGCATTAAATATGTCATTTTTTTGTGTGAGATATGTGCAATGCTGCCAAAGTTATTGAGACAGACTGAAGTGTGATTGATGGTTGTCACCAGAGTTTCCTCCAGGTTTGTCTGTTCTGGTCTCAAACAAAATATAGACAGGTTTGCAGAAACGACCCAGTTTAGAAATGTCTCATTGTCACAATGGAACAATATACTTTAGTATCTGTGATGATGTTACATAGAAGCAAATAGTCTTTGCTCTTGATTTTGAGAATTTTTGGTACAGTTTTCCACAGCATGAAATGGTATGAAGACCTTACAATGACCTTTACAGAGTTTGTCTTAGAAATCCAGTTACATATAAAAGCTGCGTCAGTCGGGGAGCAGCTATTCCGACACTAATTTCAGAACTTTTGACACTTTAAGTGCATTTTGGAGTTTTGCTTGTAAATGCAGGACTTAGTAGGATACCGGTAGTTTTTCTTCCCTGTCTGTCCACATCAAGTATTGTTTCAAGTATCAGTACAACTACATTTTAAAACAATGCTCTTAGCATTAGTCAGGGACTGTCTGTTACCCAAGACAAGTAACTTTCTCAAGTTTCTGGTTATTAAGTTATTGATGGGTTTAGATGTTTCCTCCCAATCTGTGAATAGTAATATTCAAAGCAAATGCAGCCAGAGAGAGGATTTATCTCAGCCCAAATAATACCAATGATAAACCCCTAACATTTATTTCTTACCTTAAAACAGTGTGTCACATGAAATATAAGTACACTGGTGCATAAGTACAACTGGTGACCATAAAGCCGTACTAAAGTTTGGCAAAAAGTACAGAAACATTTCTAATTCTCTAATCATTTTCCCATGTTCAAACTTCATATCTTTTAAAGTGCTTTCAGTGGAAATGAGAAGTGATTTAGAAAATTCTCTTTTATCCATTTTTTACAACCTTTTACTGATTTTAACCACAAAAAAAACATAGAAAATATAAGCTAAAGCTGAAAAGGCTTTTAACTTTAGATGGTAGTGCTCCTAACATTTCTTCAGGCATCTGTTACAGGTGAAGATGAATATGAACAAGAAATGTGTTGGTCTGCTCATACAGGTATCAGACTGCTTCATACAAATCCCCAAAATTGTGAGTGCACTTTACAACAACGCAGCGGTTCTCTGGCTCAGAAAATAAACTTAAAAAGTGTCTAATCCAAAAGTGTCACAGAATAATAGCCTATAGTAATGGTAATAGTACCAGGCTGATATTCAGCATTTTCCTGAATCATAATGAAATTTTGAGCTTAATTGTGGTAATGGTAAAAATTCAGCTTTGTTTTTGCACATGTTAGGAGCTGTCAGGTTTTTTTTGTTCTTTTTTTTTTTTATCCTCCTGCTTTTCCAATCTGAGAGCTCAGTCAGCGGCTGTGTACTAAAGGTAAGATCATGCTTGCTCCTATTTTACACAACCTAATAAATAAAAGGATATATATTTTTTACCATCTCAAAATATTGCTCGAAAGCTAATTTAACAGTCAGTTTTCAATTGCTGCTACTTTTGTAGATCAATGTCACAATATCACACTTATATTTGCCGTTTTGAGTGCGTCTGTGGATCAGTACAGACATGCAGTGTGCTTTCAGTATCTGGACATTCTACAGAGTGGTTCAAAGGTTGAGGGTGGAAAGGCAAAATCTTCTGATGAAAATGCCAATGTCACTTTATTTATTCATGTATTTATTTATTTATTTAAAGAAAATCGGACTGCTTATAAATGTTTTATGATATTTAAATAATTGTACTAATTGTATAGTGATCTACTGTATAGTCACGAGTCTGGAGGACTTGAACTTGCATAAATTTACAAAATGTAGTAGTTTGTATGATAATTACTGGAAAAAATGTACATAAAATTTGTGGGCACAATGTAGCCTATGCAGGTATTCTAACTGGAGAATTAGAAACACAACGCATGACTAGCAGATGTCTTTCTTTTCACACAGTCACTGTTATTTATCTGGATTCTGTTTTTATGTGAAGGACTTTACAAAATGCAGCTTTTAGGGTCATACAGAGAATATAATAGCTAACAGCTCCGTAAAAAGTAAAAAAGGAACTAAAATAGTCATGTTTGCAGCTTTGCAACCTGACAAAAGTTAATGTGTATTCACTTTGAGTCTGTGCAGCCTTTTGGCATTTAGCTATACTTAATGCTACATGGTGGACAACAGAAAGCATAAACTAAGCTATCATGGCTGCTGCTGTTGAGAAAGATGACTGGACATAACTAAGTTATGGAAGTGACTGCTTAAAAATATGTTGAAACTCTGTATAAAACTACAAAAGTGGGAAAAGCTTCAGATTTATGTCAAAGATTTTATTTTTCCACATTTCCCCACTGCATCTGGTGCACTATCCTTGCTGATATAAGTTGTTGCCACTTTCATAAGTCTCCCAGTGAAAGTAGTTTAAGTATGTGTAGAGTTGCATTAGCGCCACCAGATGGCAGTATAGTGACAAAATTGATTATCCTTGTTTGCAGAAGTTTGTGACTTTTTCTTTTCTTTTTCTGGGGGGGGGGGGTTCTTTGATTTTTATTTATTTTTTTTTTTTCCACCTAATTTTTCTTCTTACAGGAGCACATTTGAGACACACACTTCATAAAAAAAAGATCATATTACTGTGGATATGTAATAAAAAGATTGCTTGCACACCCGAGGCCATAAACACAGCAGACAATCCTGTAGGGATACAAAAGAGCTTACTCTTACTAGGCAGCAAATGCTATCAGTTTAATTTTCAGATGGAAAGTATTTGAGTTGTTGGATATTACACCTCCAGAGCTTAACCATCTGCCTCAAGCTCTCTGAGGTGAAAGACTGTCTGTGTTTAATGTGGTTGCGAATGTTTCCCCAGACTAGGACTTAGTGGTAGACTAATTACACAATGGGCATGGAGCCTCAGTAGCATATTGCTGCCAAAGTCTTGTGTGACTGTATGTCATTAGCACTGGAGAAGTGCCTTTGCCACAAAGAGCTGCGGTCATTCTGAGCCTTTAAAACATGAAAGCATCTTCTGGAGAAGGAATTTGCAAGACATAAACAGCCTGTAAAATGGAAAACTACATCTGTGTCCGTTTGTTTTCCTGACAGGCGGCCAGATTTGGTAATTCTTACTGAGATTCTTTCCAATAACAGTGAGCAGTCCAAATAAAGAAGGAGTATTTGATCCATCTGTTTTCAATGTGGCGTAGTAGTGGTTTTATACTCAAGAAGTCAATGTGGTGGGATAGCGAGAAATTGTGTCAAAAATGTCGAAACCTTATTTACACAGTTTGCGCCATGGGGCCAACCCCCACTCCACAACTCACTTGATTAAGACACTCAAGTGTTTTAACACATTGTAAGTTTTCATATAAATTCTAGTCATATAGTTCTGGTCATATTTTATCTAAAGGAAGTGTTTTCTGATGAGAGTGTAAATGAGTGAAAACATAAAGGCTTTTCTAAGAATCAGCAGCTCACAAATTTGCAGTGAAATAATGAGAAATTCTGGGTTTTTTTCCCCCCTCATCTCTGTGAAGTTCAAGAATTTGTGGAGATTTTTATTAATGTCCCTTCATGACCCGTAGCGTTAGTGAGCACTTTCAAAATCAGTAAATATGGAAATGTTCAAGGCATGCGGGCATTGATAAGTTTTATTACTGAGCACTTGACACTTTAACATCATATTATGTTAAATGGCACTTTGTACCTATTAGTACAGATTATGGTCTGTGGGTTACTTCTTCTGGTTTAAGATTAACAATATTTTTATCTCTATTTCCTCCCTTATCATTCTTGTCATAGTTGTGATATTGAATGTCTTTCTGTTATCAATGTTATTTTTATTGTTGCATTGTGTTGGCCTGCCAGAAGGGACTAAAGATGGGAATTCTACTTATTATCTTGCATATTTACATTTCATTTACATATTAATATGCATTGTCCCTTTTCAGAAATCGTATTAAATATAAACTCAATAATACATTTGGAAACAGATCATATTTAACCTGTGGTTATTTTTACATGAACAAACATATTCCTTCTATTGACCTTAAAGTCAATAAAATTTTATTCAGATTATGGAGTTTACATAGGTTGGCAGTAAGTATTTCAGCTTACATTCTGATTCACATACCACAGAAATAGTCTCTGGCCCGCATCCATGTTACATCTTCTTGTTCCATAACAGTATTTACACGTCTAAAGTTTATATTAATAAGTTGCACCCACCCCCAAAAAAACATCTTTTTTCTATAGCTATTTTTTTAAGTGATTGAAAGAGCCTAAAACATGAGTCATAGCCAAGGTAAGGCAGGTTGATCACATTTCATCAACAGGTAAACTCAAAGTGCCTCGCATGAGAGATTAAAGTGATAATAGCAAAGTTCAAAAGAAACATTAAACAGGAAAACTTAAACAAAAAAGAATAAAAGAGATATCATAGAAAGAGAACAAGCAAGAATAGAGAGAAGCAAATACCACAATACACACAGCAAGGTGGACAACACCATTAATGTACATATGCAAGAAAATACGTTCAAAAAAGAAAAACTACCTTAATAAAAATTCAGTGGCAAATGACAGAGTTATTTAAAATAAAAGCAAAGTTTGGAACTGGACTTCAAGTTTTCTGGTAATTTGTTCCAGATGTCAGGAGCATAAACACTAAAGGGTGATTCTCCTTGTTTAGTTTTAACTCTCAGGATGAAATAACTTGACTCAAATGATCTTAGAAGTCTCACACAACATCAGCATATCAGAAATACATTTTGGACCAGAACCATTCAGTGCTTTGTACACCAGTAGCAAAATTTTTAAATCAATTCTTTTGTGCACAGAAAACCAGTCTAGAGTCATAAACCAGCAACTTATCAAGTATGATGTAAGGAAAACTCCGGTAGAACATACATGCCTACATATTAAAACTGGGAGACTCAAAATAAAATTTGATCCTCAACTTAAAAACTAATATTTGCATCTGAAAAAAAAGCTTCACTGGTGGTCAAAATAAAGTAACAGAACTGCAGAAGTGCTGAGACTCCCCTCATCTTGTTAGTGGCAAATAAGCCCTGGAGTGAAATAGTTAAAAGCTAATTTAATCTACGGGGACTTCACTATATTACACATCACCTTGGCAGAAAATGGAGTTTTCTTTTGATGTTGAACAGGGATGTAAAATGCTGTGAACTGGCAGCTCTGAATATCTAAAAACATAACCCTCTGTCTCGGTCTCTCCCTCATTAGGCAGAATATTGCGCTAAAACACCTTTTCATGTCACCACAGTAAACAGCTTAATGTGTACCTCTTTCATCTGCTACTCCCCTGTGTCTCCACGCTGCTTTGATCCACGCCTGAGTGTCTGGGTACGATTGCACCTCTTCACTGTAGATTTGTCTCTATGTTAATTCGGATTTTCTGATAAACCATTTCAGAGCCCACCCCCCACCCCTCCTCCCCCCTCACATGATGAACTGCAGGTGGAGGTGCCATTTAACATTTGACATCTGATGAAGGAAGATGGACGTCTTGCATAACACTCTGCTTGGAAACTAATATTCAGTTTGATCAGCCGAATCTATCAGGAGGCTTCTTTCTGTTTTTATTTTGTCATTCATAGCTGTACAAGATGATGCAGTGTAAATATCAGGTTTCCTTATTGAATTGTAAATGGTGACTTTAATTTAAAAAAAAAAAAAAAAAAAGAAGAAGAAAGAATAATAGGCAAAAGTATAAGAAAAACACCCCATACTGTAATAACTAACAGGATCGTTGATGACTAACTATTCAGATGGGGGCAAGAAGTAGTCTTAGGACTGAAATTTCTTTAAATAAATTACATTTCTGTGGACTTTAAATGTTGTCAATCAGAGTAGTACTGGGGAAAGTACAGATATTTGATTGAAAATCCACTAAACTGCAGATTTACTGTACCAACAATGTCATTCAGAAGTCTGCTGCTTAGATGATGGCAAGCTTTTACACACATAAAGCAGATTTAAGAAAAGCAAAGACATGTTCATGTTCACCCTGCAGAGGGCAGACTTGGCTGAGAAGAACTGTAAGTTATTCAGAGGAAAGCAGAGACAATTGAAGCTGCTTACAGGAGTCAGCATCTTGCTAAAACCTTTCTATGATGCAACAGTTTTGCACTAAATCCTGGATTCACTCGACCTTTTGGTGATGTTTCCTTGTTGCTGTTTGATTAAACAGCTGTTTAAACAGGACCTTTGGCCCATGTCATTTATTTGAGTGGAAATTATTTGCAAAACATATTATAGAAAGACACATCACAAACCAAAATCTGTACAATAACTGCAAAGATGAATTAACAAAACATTTCTGAGACAGAAAACAGTAGCTCAACTGTTTTACAGATTGAATTGATTGCAGGACTTCTGCGTTATACCATGCTCACTTTAACTACAGTGGAATCATGCGGAAAATAAAAACATTACACAAAGCAACGTGGATATTTTTAACAAAAAGGTCATGAACATTAACAGCACAACTGGGCATCTAGACTGGTTCTGGACATTTTAAACAAAAAAAAAACAATATTGATAGTAATGATTGATTGATTGATCAGAAATTCAGAATCTCAAAATGAATCCACAATGTCCCAAATGATTGTTTTCTTATCATGTTGCATCATAAGTGTATCAAGTTCTTACATACACGTAGTCTTATTTGTTTGCTCTGACATATTTGAGTAAGAAAAGTTCAGCCCTAAATTGATCATACCTTTAGAGTAATGAGAAATAAATCAGAGGTTTCTTTTTATCAGGATGTGGTTAAAGTCATGTTAAATTCTCTGATTTTCTTGTTCTCTCTGCTTGCAGGGTCTGTTGTGACACAATGGCAAACTCTAAAGAGCTTTCTTTAAAGGCTTTAGAATAACAGCTGTATGATCATTGTAAGGGATTTAAGAAGATCAACAAATTGCTTGAAATGAACTTTTAGAAAAGAAATTTATTACACTCACACTTAGTTTGTCTGGGCAGAAAATTCTCCTGAATCACAAAAAAGTTAGACGCAAATAGAAACCATAACATTGCAGGAGGTAAGTTTTGCAGCTGTTGGTGTCAGAGTGCATGTGTCTGCAATCACAGAGGGATTAAAAAAAACCTGACTTGCACGGCACTTTTGCCAGGAAAAAGTCATTGCTGCCCAAAAAGACTAGAAACTGTGCAGGCAAAGACGAGACTTTATGGAATAATACAAACCTGACACATGAATCAAAGACAGTAAAGTTGGTTAGTAAAAGTTGTCATTTTTAAAAATGAAAATAAAGATCTTCATAACAACTGTGAAATATGGTGGTAGGAGTGTTATGTTGGGACTTGGTCTTGCTGCCGATTGAAACAGGGACTGGCCACTGGTTAAACTATAAATTTGAAATCATTTAAAAAAAAAAGTGCTTAAAGATGACACGAGGCCATCTGTCTGGGAAAAAACAAAACAAAGAAAAACCAAAAGAAATCTAAAGAAGTACTTAACAGAAGTGCTGTGTAAGGTTTTGGCAAGCTAATGCTAAAGGCTGAAGATGAAAATTTTATCTAAAGTAATTTTTATTCATTACAGTGTTTGATGTCTCTTTTTAGTTGACCAAATAATTGAGTAAATTTGCATGACTCACATCACATTTGCATGACTCTATGATCACTTTGAAACCCTTTGTTTTTTTTTAAAGGGAAATTGTAGCTTCAATCTAAGAATCAGGCAGCGGCATACTTCAAATTTGTAGGAGTGTAATGGTGATATCTCATTAGGAGGCCCACACCATGACAGTTACATCTTCTCCAACTGTGCTGTCGGTCAGTTACGGGCTGAGTGATTTCCTCTGAACTCAACATGGCACAGCTTTGCCCTCAGTGCTCAAACTATCCATGTGGCTTGTTGACAGCTGCTCCCTTCTGGGGCTGCTCAGGATTGGCCTGATGCTGACCCCCTGTCAGTCTGCTCGAAGAGAGTCCAAGACTGGTTTGGAGTGGAAGAGAGTGAAGAGTAATGAGAAGGGGAGAGGAGCGTCTGACACATACGTATATTCGAAAAACACACACACACTTGGCAGAGGGGATGTTGGATTTGTCGCAAGATTTTCCCCCACGTATTTCCACTTGTGTAAGATATTCATTTATTAAACTGCTACTTTTCTTAGTTTCTTTTTGGTACTTTTTGCATTTTCCAATTATTTGTTAGGTGTACAATGACACAAATGTATAGATGGCTGCTATCTGATTTCCAAACTGTGATGTATGTGATGGAGTTTAAGCTGGCTTCTTGTCAAATTGGGTTTGTTGAATGTGGATTCATAGAATAGCGTATTAAAATAATTTTAGAGGAAAATGTTGGGTCTCCTCTATGCTCATAAATAGTCTATCATCACTGAGCAGCACAGAGTGGAGGGAAATTAGCACAGAATTTTGTGCTGTACATCAAACAAAAATAACCGAGAATCAATAAATGATTAATATGCCATCTGGTGGTGATGGTGGCATTCTGAATACTAAAACTACTCCCATTGGATGTTTAGTCACCTGATACCATTGTGTTGGAACTCAACAACAAAGCTGTTGGAAAAGCCGCGGAGTGAGCGAGCTCAAATGTTTTGATCCACCTCCACGTTATCATGAGATATTTATCGCTTCAGTAGAGAAACACGTCCACTGGGCCCCAACAGTGAGGCGTGCATGCAGATACTGTAGCTGCTGTTCGTCTTGAGCTGCTGTAGAGATCCCACCCAAGGCAAGGCTCCACTGAGGAGGATGTTGTGGAAATGGCCTTGACAGTGCATTTTAACCCTGAAGCCCGGGGAGGGACAGGAAACAGTTGGCTCTTGGTCGACTGAAGTGGTGCCTGGGACTTTCCCACACGCCTCGGGACGCTCCTCATGCAGCCTGGTCTGTGGTTGGAGCGTGTGTCTGCACCACTTCACACTAGGGAGAGGAGGGGGAGGCGGGCAGGGGAGTGCGGGCTAACTGTAGAAGTTGGAGAAAACTTTTCAGAAGGGATTCATTGCCCCTTAGCTGAGAGAACAGCATAAATTATTTGTGCTGGCAGATGTTCACAGACCCAAATATGCATGAATTTGTAGAGCTGGCAGGCTTCCCTCAGCCAAACGTACTGGTTTTCAAGATGCGTGCAGGAGCAGTTGTTATTCTGGCTGTTTTACAGAGAGCATTAATCTGAGCTGTCAGCACCACCGACCACTTTGGTGGAAATTATTTCACTCCTTAATAAGGGAACTCTGGTGCCATATTACATGTGGCGGTCAGGGTAAAATTCTTGGTGGGTCTGTCATCATGTAGCTGTTCTCCAACAGTGAGGCTTCTGTGTTTTGGCCCATAGCACACTCTGTAACCATGAGATGAAAAGAATACTCTAACTAGACATTAAAATGAAACCACAACCTCTCACATTCTCACTTTTGATTAAGACAAAGAAAGCCTGCCAGCTCATAGGGGAAAGTCAGATATTATATTGACGGATCGCAGACTTTCTCTTAAAATAGCTTATGCTGGATATAGCTTGAAAACAGCTTTCTGCTGCTTGTGTGAAGATATTTGCAGCCAATTTGGTTTGGGAAACAGGTTATTTCCTAGTTTATAATCAGTAGGTGTTAAAAAGAGAAGGTGTGGTTAAAAAACATGCACACCTGATAATTTAACATCCTCACATTAAACAGGAGCTGCAAAGCTGTGAGGTGATGCTAAACAACTGTATGGATATTAAACAATTCACAGAAGTCTGAGCTTCAGAAGTCTTCTGTGTCTTGTGTTTGTTTGTGTGCTTTGTAGGTTTGAGACTTTTTAATTACATTAAACTCTTTTGTTACGACCTAAAATCTCTACATATGACTACATTGGAACAAAGATTAGGAAAACACATGTTGTAACCTCTATGGCTATGCAGTGGTTATTATACAAACTCTACTCAAAATTTAGATGAGTAGTAATTTTGTGGCACATGTACAGCTTGCTCTGCTCAAATACCATGTTACTATTTTACTCTGCTTTTTACGAGCATGTTGTCACGAACCAAATATGTTTCACACCTGAATGTGAAACAGATAAACATTGCATAGTCACGCTATCATCAGTGTTCCAAGATGCAAATAACAATAATAAAGGTAGATGAGACAACCTGAAGCTATCTCGGTGCATCTAACTGCTGAGGGGGAAGGGACTTCGAGCCTTTCCAACAAGAGAGCTTTGGCAGACTGCCACTTAGTGCGGTCCCCCCTGAGGGCCCTTACTCATGAATCAGAGAAAATGGGAATTACACATATTAAAGAGGGTAAACGTCAGTAATCACAACACTGGGAGGATGCTTGAGGACTTATCAGGCCCGCTGCTGCTTTTTTAAAAGACACTTGTATCAAGGAGCCACTGTGTTCAGGAGCTGACAACAACACACTGGTTACACATTTCAGGAAGGCACACAACTACTGAATTCCCCATCAGTACACCTGTGTTGACTCAACCCACACGCTGATGGCACATACTGTAATCTGACCCTCTGATCCACGAGTTAGGCAGCAAGCAGGTGAGTTACACGCCGTCATGTCTGCTCTTGTATTGTGTCTATTGATATTTCTAACTTGTTTGCCCCCCATTGTAGGTGTGACTCTCTCCTGGATAATCAGGGAGCAAAATGCAAGTAGTTTAGTTTATCCCTGTTTTAATAGGTAACATAAATGTGTTGGAAATCTTCAGAAAAACATGATTCGCTCAATATATCCTGTGAATTTGTCAAATCTTGTGTTCATTGTTCATCAGCAACAGCTTTGCCATAACAAAACTGGAGGGATACTGGTTTCATCACACAGAAGCTAGCTTCACCAAATGTCAGATCTATGGCATAAAAAAACATTCTTAATCAATCATTTTATTGTAAGGGATAAACTCACTTTCTTGTTTTGAACAGAAACCTGGTTAGGCAAATGATTTAGTTGTTCTCATTGAAACAACCCCACCAAACACCAGCGCTGCTGTTGAAGGAAGCTAGATTCCATTAGAAAGAAGGAGGAGTTGCTGTTTTGTTTCCCTCTAATGTAAACAGATGTCTTCTAAAAACTTAGCTTACTTTGAAAATGTGACTTTGCAGATAAAATCCACTTCTGGCGTGTTGTTCTTTGATACCCGACAGCCACTTAAACACTATGCAAGCTTTTTTTTTTTTTTTTATTAAATTGCTAAACTAGTGTTAATTATTTGTTTTGACTTTGCATAGTTTTGTTAGTAATTTCATCATTCATGCTGATAACTATCAGGACAGAGGAACCAATGAATTGTGTTGTATTCTTGATAGTTTTCATCTAAGTATGGAAAAGAAAAAAACAAACAACAGGCCACCCAGTCTGGATCCGATCATCTTAAAAGTATGAATATTTCCAAGATTGTGGGGATGGACATTGCTCTGTCTCACCATTCCTGTGGTTTTGTGAAGTGCTGTTATTGTCAACAAGAATGCTCAAACCGAATTTATCAAAGATGGCTTGTTAGTGAAAATACCAGTGAAATGTTTATCGAAGCCATTGCTGTCTTGATACACTGTCAACTGGGTTTTTCAAGAATGTTTCGGGATACTTGGCCTCAAATACATTACAGATAGTAAATTTGCTTCTATTTTCAGGTTTCTTCCCTCAAACTCCATCTACCTGATGTCTTAAAACTGGGGAGGACCTTCTGGCACCTCAAATAATTGGTTTGAATCCCATTTAAAGGACAAGGGTCACTTTTACACAAACTATAACCTATTAATCTAAATAAACTAAATAACCTGTGGAGTTTCCCAAGACTCCATCGTGGGCCCACCGATGTTCAACATCTACATGCTTTCATTCACTCAAATGATGAGAAACAAATAATTATGTTATCATAATAATTCTGACATATAAATTTACTTAACCATCTCACCAAACTATAGTCTAATCCAAACACTGATCACATGCATCGATTAAATTCATTTAAAGGTTGGATGTGTCACAACTGTCTTCAGTTAAATGAAGCAAAACATAAATAAAGATTAAAACTCAGCTTTCAGCTTCAAACAGTGAAATTAAAAAACCAACACCAAAACCAGAAATCTGGGAGAAAAATCAGATCAGAATTTTAGGTGTTAGGTTAAGCTAGTTGTTTTATTGGACTACTGTAACGCCGTCCTTGCAGGTCTTCCTGAAAGCTTCACCAGACAGATGCAGATAGTCCAGAATGCTTCTCCTCAAGCCTACAAGAAAGTGGACCATGTAACACCAGTCTCCAGATCTGTACACTGGCTTCCCGTTTGGCAAAGCATCAACAAATCCTTCTGTAAGTTCAGAGCAAAAATACATTCAGGATATTCTGGTTCATTATGAACCAAACTGAACTCTCCGATCATCAGGGTCAAGTCTAATTTCTGTTCCGAGTCAGGACTAAACATGGAGAGGCGGCATT
This sequence comes from Telmatherina bonti, assembly GCF_933228915.1. NCBI lineage: Eukaryota > Metazoa > Chordata > Actinopteri > Atheriniformes > Telmatherinidae > Telmatherina > Telmatherina bonti. The sequence goes on along the minus strand of NC_136620.1, from coordinate 28,594,610 downwards.
CAGTGTTTGTGCTCCTTACATGTGGAACAAACTCCTGGAAAACTGCAGATCTGATGAAACTCAGGACTTAAAAATCAAGATAAATTTTTTTAATTGGCCACCTTTTATACAACTCAATTTTATTTCATGCATTTTATCACAGCTTTTTCTGCGTTTATTTATTTTCTTTTACTTCTTTTGAAAGTTTGTTTTAAATTGAATTTTTATTGCATCCTCTGCAACCCACTGCTACATTTTTTAATGTTTTATGTAAAGCTTTGAATTGTCTCGTGCATGAAATGTGCTATAGAAATAAACTTGCCCTGCCCTACATTGACTGCTTTGTGGTCCCTGACAGAGGTGGTTTGACACGATAAAGTTTGTTTGTTTCTCTGTCTGGTGAGCAGAGGTCACATAGTGGTATGTTTGTTTGGCAGGTCAATTGAATCCACTACCAGAGAAGGCCAGTGGAGGAGAAGTTACAGAGAGAGACGCATTCAGGTCCTTCCTCCCTGTGTGTTCCTCCTCAAGTGGAGATGGCCAGACCACCAGGGCCTCTTACCCCGACTCCCTGATAAGATGTCTGGAGTCGCTCCACATGACTTAGTACTGTTGGTACTTTGAAAGAAAACAACCCTCAAGGGAAACTTAAGCAAGCACAAATATTAAGGCACCAAAAAGCTTTATGGAGTTTGTTGTAAAAGGATTTATATCTGCCTGGGAGATGATGTATCAGTGTCAGAGGGTTTAAAGCAGCCAATGTTTAGAGCATGGGATGTGAATCCTCCCAAAACTCTCAGCCAAGCAAAGAATACTGAACCAAATAAGCACTTCAACCCCAAAACATGCAAACACAACATAGTGTCCAAGCAGGTTTCAGAAAACAGGTGCGAGCTCAGCATCTCCTCGTTTGAAAAATAAAAAATTACAACTGTTGATTAACAAACAAGTGAAGTCAAATCCTTATATGGACAGATTTGAGAGTGTTGGCTCAGTTCCTTGTGAGGATTTAATTCAATTATTGCTCCGTAACACTAACAGCTTGAGAGGCATCCAACAAGCTTGCAGTTGAGTGCAAACTTGCATTTGGGGTTAAAAGTACATCTGGAATGTAATTAGGCTTTTGCCAAAGTTATTTAAAGGAGTTTGATATCATATCTGCAGCTAGATACAATATCTAAATTTGTGTTCTTGTCAAGAGATTGATTAATCTTATGTGTGAATTGAACCTTTGGACCTTTTACCTTTGTCTCCCTTGTTAATACAAAGCAAAGTAGTTTGACAAAAGTTATGTTGAAACTGGCATCTGATGAGGAGCTGACTTTTTTTTTACATTCTATAACATGCAAAGAAGCCCTACTGTTCATCTGGAGTCATATTTTTAGTTATCTCATTAGTTTTGGTTTTTACTATCGACGCTGTAGCTTTGGCTGCAAAATGCTATGGCTTGTGTGGAGCAGACTCGGTTTTGATAAAAGCCATGAAACATTAAAAACTGTTGGCTGTAAATCAAAACAAAAACCCCAAATGCACTAAATCTTTCAACCTGTGTGAAGATGGTGGGTCATTTTTTTCCTCCACTGTGAAATTAATCTTTTACATACAAATCAAAGCCATTTTATGTCTAGGAGAGTTGTTTCATAACCGAGTACAGCATTATCATGTGACACGTAGATCTTTTATGCAAAATGAATAACTTAGTAAATAGACAGTGCCTTCAGGACATTCTAGTCTTGTCAATTTTTACACATTTTATAAAGAATCAGAGTCATCTTCACTTTTTCTCCTCACAACAGTCTGCAAATGTTACTCCCCAGCAACAAGGTAAGAAAGATATTTGGAGACTTTTGTTAAGTTATTTAACACAAAGGGCTCAAATGTACAAATTACATTGTTGGGACTTGCTGACACGACTTTTGGAAATGAGCTCTGGTACTTTCCAGCTCTATCTGTGGTCCCTGAACACTTTCTACAAGCCCAGCTGTGTCCAAATAAAATTTTTGGACAACATTAAAAAGGCATATTGTGTATTTTTCTATATATGGTCCTAGTTTTGACTTCTTCTGAAGAATATAAAGTTCAGTGCAGCACAACACTTGTCAAGCCTGTATAGTATGAATAAAGGTCAAGTCTCACAATAAAATGCAAATGACTGTAAATGTGGGTTTTAAATACTAAAAGGCAACCTGAATAGCCTTTTTCCCATCTGTGTGTTTAACCAGGCACTCAGAATCACCCATTCCTATTACATCATGATGATACTATGATCATGTCTACTGAGAGATAAATGTAATTACTTTTCTAAATAAGCTAGTTTGTTTTTCATTTTGATGAATTGTACTATGTTTTGCAGAGATGTAGAAGATACTTACTGAATCCATTTCATAACTGAAACACAAAATATGGAAAACAGTCCAATCAAATAATACCAGTTTACTCAAACAGGTGTAAATAAAGAATCTTCCTGCATATTATTTCCTCTACAGCAAACCGGTGTCACACTGACACAGCTGGACTCCCATGTCCCTGCTAAACAAATCACTTGCAGCAGCAGACTGCCTTGACAGCCTTCACTGTTGCTCTTCCTTTACCTTCACTCTCCTCATCAATGTTGCATGAATGTGTTATCAGCATCCCTCTCATCTCTGCCTTCCACCCCAGGTTCTGCCGGCCCCGTCGCTTTCATCTCTTTCCTCCAGGGCAGCTGGACATCTCGTCCACCATCCATGCCACCATTGCCTTTGCTGTCCCAGCTGCTCTCCCTTCATCCTCCCCTGCTGCCCTACTTCCTCCCTGCGAGGTCACAGGGCTCCCCTGTCTGAGATTGCTTAAGGATCAGAATTCCTCATTATCCTGTTAACTGTACATTTATCCGACAAGACAGAGGAGAGAGAGCGACCCCCGGCATCATTAAGCTTTAATGGACAGCCTAGAAATGAGGGAGACGCCATAAAAGCAGGAGCTGAACCAGAGTTTCTCTTTAATGTCTCTGATTGCCCTGACAGGATTATTAATCAGGAACTAAAGGAATTTAAAACCTTTGCTCTTGGCTTCCTCACTTAGAGTCTTTAGCTTGCACCATTACATAGCAAGTCAGGGTCAGGAGGTCTGCTGCTAATTGGTTCTACAGGGTTTTGAATAACAATGAGCTGAGCCCAATTACTGAACTACAGAGAGGCGGAGATGAGAGGTGAGGGAGGGGGACCCGGACCCAGTGGAGCAAGCACATGGAGGATGCAGGAGGGAGGAGGAGGAGGAGATGTAGGGGGGGTGAGCTGTTTCACGGCTGCTGTCTCTCTCCTCCTCAGAGTAGGGATATTAATGAGAGCAGTAAATGAGCGCTGGCATAGATGGGGATGTGCCGCAGTAGAAAAACAGCCCCCCTGCCCACAGGACAGCAGCCGTGACTCCTCATTCACTATTCCATTTGACTCACTAAGAACGATACGCACCACATTCTTTTTGTCCCAGATTTGCCTTTTCTTCTTTGTATTTCATGTTCATTTATTAGTGATATATATTCTTTTCTTTCCTCTGACACGGGGGATCTGTTTCTGCAGTCCTTTGATAGCACCACAGTATCTCAGTGTGTCTTGTCGAAGCTTTAATGTTGTCTTCAGGGGTTTGTAGTCGGCAGTGGCTAATATAGTTAGTCCCAGCAGTTTAGAGGCAGTTTGGTAGTAAATTTGTTGTCACTCTAAGGCACAACAGTAACTGATGGTTTGGTATTTTATGACCCCTGCTACTTTGGTCCACATTAAGGCTTGTGTTTTTTTATCCTCTTAACTTCTTCATTATTACAAACTGCTGCATATACAGTGCCGTGTAGTGGGTATTAGGCCAAACAGTATATCAGAACCGAATCTCTCATGTAGCGTCCCTCTTGCCCTGATATTGGTGATGAAATTGGTTCTGACTGAAGCATTATCTGATTTTGAGAGCGCTAATTTTTTTCCAGCCGCAAAAGGGCTTTTCAGGATGTTAAAAGGGTGCCTTTTTTTTCACTGGGTAGTACTTAGTATTTTTTCTGCCCTTGAAACATTGCATCAGTACTGAGTTGTAGGACTTTCAATTTGATCTGCGCTTAAATAATCTCTTTCAAATTCATGAATTCACTGTGAGCAATCCCCTCTTCCGAGCATTCATCATTTTCAATAAAGCTCAGAGAAGCTGTCATTACACCTCAACCTCCTCGTCCCGCTCTAAACTGCCGTTCAAGGGCTGCAATTTGGGAATGTGATTTAAACATTGCTTGAAATGGATAGTTCATATTTACCTAAGCCCCCCGTGCTACACTCTGTCATTCAATGAAATCCAAAGATGTCAAGTGCACTTCCTTTGCATGATTCAAAGACATTAATTGCCACAGGCAGAAAGTTTATCCCTGACCTCTATGGGTCACAAGGCAAACAAAATTCGCTGCAGGCCTGTTCTTCTACACACTTTTGTCACTTTAGCTTCATGGTTGAATTTCTCAGAGATGAGACAGATTCTCTTTGCTTACACTTTTAATCGGCTACGGAGCGCTGAAATACTCCAGCTGGAATGAAAAGCAGATGAAGGCCTTCTTAACTTTTGACTGCAAATGATCTACAAATCCTTGAGCAGGATTGTTGTTCATTCTTCAATTATGTAAGCACTGCATCTGTTTTTCTCCTACTCACTTTGTACAAACAAATTCTCAAAGAAATATTCCAAAATGAAGTATACACTCGCTCTCTGCTGACAGTCTTCTGAAAACCGGATATTCATTGCCTGTGACTGATCGCCTCCATATACGTTTGTATAGAACAAATGCAATTTTTAAAGTCCTTCTTAGCCCGTGTGCAGATAATGCAGAGATGAATCTGATTGTTGAAAAGGGGTTGGAAATGCCATTTATTTCAAACAATCCGCTGATTGTGTAAATGTATTCTCAACTCTTGAATCTGCATATTTGCATACTGTAACAGTTACAGCTGTGGTCTCAGAAGAGTTTATCATTATTTCACATTTATTTTGTCTCCCTAATTACCTAATTAATTCCGTTGTTTTGATTGTGGTGTTTACCGTTTGTTTTTGTGGGGGCGTAATCCTGTTCTATTTGTCTGTTTGAAGAAGGAGCAGTCTCACTGAATTATTCATGCTGCGCTCCAGCGACAGCACAGCCGTTTAAATGATGAAGGCATTTGTGAAATCCTCTCTTTCACACACACACACACACACACTGTCTTTCTCACTCTTGCCTCTTTCCTTCTCAGAGCGCCTGAGGCAGTGGAAGTGTGAGGAGGGGAAGAGGATTTCACCAGACTCACAAGAACACCTCAAATGAGGCGATGGGAAAACATGTCCCTCTAATGTGTCTGGCTGATCTCTGAGAAGGCCGGACCCAAAGCAGCGTCTAATCTGACGGCATTACGTGACCTTTCATCTCCACTTGTCACAGAAAGCAGTGCTCCACCCTGGGCATCCTTACATGCCTGTGTGTGTGGTGTGTTTCTCCAGCCCAAGCGCCCACTGAGCAGAAATGTGGACACTTGAGTAGACATAGGCCCCTCCAGAGTGCTGCTGATGTGTCAAAATGGTGGTCGGTGATTGGATATCACTGTGTCATATAGTGGTCGGGTGTCCACTTCACACCTTCAGCTGTGACTTTTCACAGTGTTGACGATACTTGATAGACCAAAAGTCAGCAATAACTGTGCATCTATTCTAGGGTTGCTGGTATCTGGTTGGACTGTTTCTTTTTTTTTTTTTTTTTTTTTTTTAGGAAATCCTGTTTCCCCACCCTCAGTGTGGTCTTAATGGTGTTCCCTCTTAGAGAACACTTTGTCATAGACACAACAAGCAGGGGGGCTGATGGCGCTCTCTGGGGATTGTCTGTTTGTAGTGTTTACTGCCAAACCCTTAAGGACTTACAGGCACTTTCATCAGCACTCAGTGGTACATAATACACACTTTCCCGCTCGTGTTCACTCAGCTTTTAATGCCTCGCATGCTCCTCATTCTCCTGTGCATCTTAAAAAACTGTACACAACACCTCCAAGTCTCAGAGGTCACTCGTGTGTCTCGGTAAAGCCTGATTGCCACCTCCAAGTGGCTGCACACCCCCATTATGCATTTGCAGGAGGGGTGTTCTACGTCAGCCTTGATTTGTTTGCAGCTTCTTATATTGATTCTTCTTCACGGTGGTAGTTTTTTAAATGCAAAAATCCCAACCAGCTCTAGTTTATGGTTTTCATAGCATCTTTTGCTTTTGATGATAGCATGATGGACATTATCAGCAGCAGTAACTCCAGGCTGAGACAAAAGCCTCGAGCATGTGATACGTATGGTGGTTTTATTTAAAATCTTTTTTAATGTGTTGTTTTCTCTCTGTAGGCTTGTGGATTCTGCATTCTATTTGATCTGCCCAAAACATACATCTTTAATCTTTGCTGCAGGCTGTGTGAGAGGGAGTATGTGTGCCACCGCTGCCTCCCCACAGAGGCTGGAGGCCTGCTTTCTCACTGCTGCGGCCCCTCTGGGAGACCTGCAGAGGGCAGCATACTAAACACACTATCTCCCTCCTGCATTGGCTCCTTTACACCTGCACAGCTATCTTTATCAACGTACATCTTCATTAGCTCACTGGAGGAAGTCAGAGAAGAAAAGAGATAAGAAAAAAAGAAAGAATGAAACCATCATGGGCCCGCGGGGCGCTCTACTGTTTGTACTGACACAGAGGACGAGTTATGCTAATTGAGAGTTCTTTGCATAATTAGGAAGAAAAAAAAACTTTATCATTGTTATTAGTGGGGAATGGCCAGACTGCGGCTAATTTCAAGTTTCCCAGCAGGGTGCTGTGGGAGAACAGAAGGGAAAAGGACACACTCAATGTTATTCCTTCTGTCTTTTGATGCAGGAAGCATAATTCATCTAAGATACTTAGCCTGAGTATGCTTTAATGATGATGACTTTTCCCAAAGTGATTTAAAAAAAAAATGTTTTAATATATTGTCTTCTTAGCAGATGCGTTTGATGTGGAAAATTCAAGGACTGCATATTAAGTTATCTTCCTAAATGATTTTCTTATTTTCTCATTTAACAAGCCTTCAGTTTTTGATTTTTTTTATGGGTGACTATGTATTTTGTTGTGATTGTGGCTCTTGTATAGCTCTATGTAGAGAGAGAGGGGGAATGCGGGTGTTGTGTATATTTTGAAACCATGTTTGATATCACTGAAATATGGCTGAGAGGGCAAGCAAATAGCCGCCCAGTTAAACAGAGCTATAAGCAGGCTGTGGTTAACAGGCAACACAGTCGTACCAAAGTGTTGGATCTATTAGCTCCTCAGCAAGGCTTCAGCAGGTCATTAAGGTTCAGTAAGATCCTAAGACACCCTATGATGCATTTTTTCTTTTCACCTAAATGTGAGCAAGCCAGGCGGTGGATGTTCTATGAAGGAAGTTGTCTCTCTCTCTCAAAGCACAAGGTCTGTACTTGCTTTAAGACTGTGAGCGATAGTTTATGCCGCAGTAAGTATTCCTTTCAAAGGCTTTACAAGGCACTGGGGATTAAGAGACTGTACCACACTCATCTCATTTGTGTCAGAGCTGGGAAAAGGGAGCACTCTAAACGCACACTGCGCCAATAAGCCTTATGGTACAGAGTGGAGGCAAGGGCTCTCACAAACATTGCACCTGCCCCAGTTGTTTTGGGCCAACATGGCCGTCTGTGCAGCGCCTGCTTCACAAATTCAAGGAACATTCCCTCGCTTCAAAGGTTTCCCCCACTTTTTTTCATCTTTATGCACCAGCCCATGGCCAGAGCCATGGATTAATATTTCAAAACATGTTTCTTGCTTGCAACCCCCCACCTCTTGCTACTCCTCCTCTCCCTTCCTTGCCCCCCTTTACAAACCCTGCCAACCCCCCCCCCCCCCCTTCCCAGCATCATCTCTCACACTTGCAGCCCATTCCCTGTTCACCACTTATTCGCTCTCTCCCTTCCCCACACCCCCCCCTGCCCCCCTACAACCTGCCTCCCTGCCTGCATGTTCACCAAAATGTCTGATATTTTTCCATATCTCGTGCTTTGCTGCTCCACTGCTCTCTTCAATCCAATCACCAGGGCAGTATGTTTTATGAATTAATAAGAAATGATCCTGGAAGGTCCAGTCAGGCAGTTGAGGCGCCAAAAGCAGAAGGATGAAGCGATGAAACAGAGGGGGAGAGGGGATGGGTGCCGTCTGCAGTCGAATTTTAATGAGTACCAAGGGGAATATCCTATTTTATTTTCGTGGGGTATCCTTCTGGTGCATCGCTCTAAATCACTGTCACACAAACAAGGTATTCCCATCATGCCTCTGGTTTGGCTTGGTAACTGTGTCATCTTGTGGCGCTGCCACCTCACCGGCACACCTGCTCTGCTATCCTAATTGAACAGATGATCTGCCAATTTGTCATGTTTATCTTCAGAGGCGTTCTGGCGTCAATGCCCTGCTCTGCTCAGCCCCCTCAGAACACTGTGCAGATGTTAGCAGGGCTTTTTTTTTTGTGACAGATCTTGTAGTCATTACTGAATAATTCATTGCTGCATTAATGTCTTTAGATAGCATCTCCAGTATCTTGCACTGCTTTTTTGGCTTCCTCTCTTCTCTTTCTCCTCCAGCTCCACACAGGGGAAAACTTTATTATTCTCTCCTCTGACAGCAAAATATGCAGATAAAAGATAATTGCCTGGCTTGACTCAGCCATTGATATGAAAATAGGATTGGAATTATTCACTGAGGTTTAAAGGTTAGTTGAAGGTTATTATTCAGGGAAAGGTGTTGTGGAAAGAAGTCTTTACAGCCTGGCGTGCCTGACAAGACATTTCTGAGGGGCTAATATGGTGCACATGCTGCAAAGGCCATTCGGCAAATAAACAGAAAAGGGTCTCCTGAGATTTTAACATTGGAGGAGTCAATTATTTAGGAGCAAATTATGGCTCACTGTGCATAAATATGCACTCCAAATAAGACGGCGAGCTTGATTTTTGAGCACACTCCAGTGTTTTTTATTCAGTTTTTTTTTTTCTATTCAGTGTGTCCTTTCATTCAGCTTTCTACGCATGGTGGAATGTAATATGTACACTGTAATGAAGAGGGAGAGGGCTCCCTCAGCCAACTTAATGTATTCAGTCCATTGCATGCTTATAGGCTTGTTATGGTTCAGATAGACTTTGAGCGCAGGCTTAATAAATCACCTCCACCAGCAGTCGTCTGATGTTTCTGCTTAACAGCTGCTCTGATGTCTGTGGTTGGCCCATAGCTACTTACGCCAGTCTCCATTACCATGGCAACTGGGGTGGGGTTGGAGGTGGGGGGTTGTATGCAGGTAGCGTGCTGTAAGCTGGAAGAAGTCATGGTGTGCTGTTTCATAGCAGCCACAGAGCAGCAGACAGCTCTCTCTCTCTCTGTCTGTCTGCAGGCGGCTGGTCCCCTGCACATCTGCTCCTGCACCATACGTTGAGGCAGCTGAGTGAATATGCTGTCAGACTCATCATTTTCATGGATTTACAGGCCTACTTTGTTTCCTCGCATTTTCATGCACATGCAGCTGACTGAAATACATTTATATCTATTTGTGTAATTATTGCAAAACTAAGATGTTATCAAGTGTAATTTTTTTTATTAGTATTTTTCATGCAGATATTTGATCATATCACTGACATGATTCTGCCAATGAAATGATGTAAAACAAGGACTTCTCTTCGGCAGCACATCAGTTTTCAGACTTGTAAACCCTCATCTGGAGACTCTGAGTCTGAGTTGGTGATGCTTTCATGTAAATACATCAAAGAGAAGTGAGATGAGAGGCAGAAATGATCACACTCCTCCAGGGAGGATGCTACAGTTCACACCTCCTCTTCACCTGCTTCCTCACACTCTCATTTTATCCTTTTTCTGTCCGTTGAGGTTTGCTGTCTCCATCCAAAGATGCAGGTGTGATCACTCACCCATTCACTGTCAGTCAAAAACCATTTCTCCTGCACCCAGAAATAGAGGTTATTCAAATTGACATCATCATAAAAACCTGTCATGTTGTCTTAATTTTCCCACACAGACTAACGTTAGCCAAAATCATTCTACTACACAATCACATTTTAATTCTCCTTGGAAAAAGGACAGAAATTCTCGAAATGTGGCAGTAATTTTATTTGTCATTAATCCTCTCCTTTCTCTAATTCTGCCTCGGGAAGAGCTATGACATATTTAGCACCAGGCACTGCACTCAATTTATTGAACCTAAAAGCTGTGTGGATTAGCTATTGAATTGTGTGCTAAAAGATGCAGCACTGGTGTAGTTACACATAAGTGTTTCCACTGGTTCATACAAGGGCAGAATTAGGTCTCCATTGACAGTGATAGACAGCATGCTGTCAATATCTGTCTACTCTTCTGTTTCAGACCTCTACTAAAGATCCCTGACACCGTATCTCTTTCCTCCCTTCAGTCCCTGCTAAGAAATTGGATCCCGTCCTCAAAGCTAAGCACTTCAGGATGAAGTTTTTCTGAAGCCAAAACTGCTTGTGTGATTACAGACAGATCGATGCCTTGTGGTGTTTCCAGCCAGCTCACCCTGCTAGCACAGGAAATGATGCGATCCATGCAGCTCTGACATTGACAGGCCCCAGGGAGGTAACAGCTTTACTTACTAGAAAAATGCTGTCCATTAGCTCAGTCGGGTGGCTCTGCCCTGTCATTGTTATGCTAGCAAGACAGTGACATTTGTGTTGTGCGGATGGCAAATGCCTCTCTAATCATCTATGAGAAGCGCAATTTGAATTTTCATCAACTTTGACAGACAGCTCCTGAAGAATTATCATGAGGAAAAAGAATTTTTTTCCTGACCCTAAATGCCACGGCTGCTGCCACTCCCTGTCAGTGTCCCACAGTGCTAATGACAAAAGCTGCAGATGGTCATACCACATCTCCCTTCAGGCGGTTGACCTTTAGCTGCAGTGATACTGTTCAGAGGTTCAATCTCATGACTTTTCTCATAGTTGTGGAAAGCCCTGATGATAGGCCATGTCCTCTCTCAGAGTTCAACAACAGACCCTCTGCCCAGGAAGTGGGGCTTATATCCATGTCAGAGAACAGCAGCATTTCAGGGCATAGGTTGTTTTGTTATTTTTTTATGGCTGAGACAGCATCTCTTAAACCCAAGCACTTGTATTGACCCACCTCCCATTTCTCTCGCTGTCTCACTCTCATCTCCCACTGTTTCCTTGTTTGAAACAATATAGCCTGCCTGTTGTTATTGATTCCAGAAGATTGGACCCTGGTAAGTGCTCCTTCGAGTCTGCTGTTTTATTAAGTAATTGTTCCAACAGCAGATGACAGGGCTGGGAAAGTTTTGGCTGCCTCTAAAAGGCCTGGTATTAAGAGTGTGTTAATTGATGGGGCAGTGAAGGAGGGAATTGCCTGCACTGAGAGTTTAAGGCAAAGCAGCTGATATTTAACACGAACTCAGAACATTCACTTACATAAGAGCAAAATAGAATTCTTTCATAATATCAAGTAGGCTCATCCTTTTATAACCATGAAAGTGCATGATGAAAACTGTCAGTAGGCATGATGGAAAGTTCTCAGGTTGCATGCTTTCGGTTTCAAGGAGGATCTATCCAAGCTAGGAATTTTGTTGGCATTAGTGAAGCCTAACTTTATCCACTCTGCCATGCTGAGTGTATTTGCTAAAGCGTCTGAGCTGCACAGTCAGTAGCAAGAAACTGTCAGCAGTACAGGGGTAGTATTGCATGGCAGGCTGTTTTATGGAAGCCACCCGAAGTAAATGCTCCATTCATCCTGTCTGTCTGCACCAGCCTCCATTTCCTCCTCTGTCACACGCATGGTTAAGAGCAGCTTGAAGCATTTATCACAAGGCTAGAACATGGAGGGTGGGGTGGGTGAGGGTTGGGTGTTTGTGTGGTGGAGTTCAAGCAAAAGCAAACAGAGACAATTTTGATTTTTTTTCTCTCACATCAAAACATCTGTACTTGTAAGAAAAACAACAGCGGTGCCCACCACCCCCCACACCCTCCAGCCACTTCTGATCTGCAGCAACAGCTGCATACTGATTCTGCATCAGTTTGATGTCTGCGTAAGTGTTGACATTATTTTGACAGCTATAATGCATTGTGCATCTAATTCCATTAGCAGTGAGTGGTTATCGGCTGTTTTCTATGAATTTAGTGTGTACGTGTATATCTGTGTGTGTGTGTGTGTGTGTGTGTGTGTGTGTGTGTGTGTGTGTGTGTGTGTGTGTGTGTGTGTATGTGTGTTATTATGGTCAAGTGAATCCCATTTGATTCTATTTACAATAACAGCATGCTCTGCTGCGGTTGCATTTCAGTAGAGAGGTAATTTGCTAATGGTGGGGCCCTTATTAGAAAGCAATTATTATTAATAACCAGTGGGTGATACAAGAGCTGATTTAGTCCTTAAAGCACACTGTTTTTCCTCCGATGTGGCCAAAGTGAGTGTGGGTGTGTGTGTGTTTGTCATTCTGTCTTTCTCAGAGATGATTGCCAGCCCCACACCATCGCCTTCACCTCCCACTGGCCTGCTGCCAAGCAGCGGCATTGTCATTATCAGTGTGCCAGAGGCTGGGTAAATGTCATTATTGTAGCTTGCGAATTCCTCCAGGGAATCAGCAGCTACCCGTTTAATTTCTCTAACAGCCTGGGAAATATTTGTTGCATCACCAGCCCGGTTCATGGCAAACATCTATTGCTGCTATGCAATTAACGACATAGATCATTTACATAGTCACAGAGCTAATTTTCATAATGTTCCCTTTATTATCAGAGGAAGAAATTAACCCAGGAATTTATTTACACACCCACTGCAAATGGTAACAGTGTGGTAATTGGCTGTTAGATGATTAATAAGCTTATAGCACATGCTAATGAATGGTGCACTCACAGTTTCAGAGGTGCTCAGGCACCATGCTTGTGTTTTGGCAGCTTAATTAGACAGATAATTATGTACTTGTTGCTTTCACTTCCAAGCAAATGCCATCAAACATTTAAAAAGGTTAAACTGGCTCACGTTGCTGAGATTGTCCTGGTTTTATTAATTCTACTTCGCTATAAATGAATACACAACACAAAGGCTGGTTATTGCTTGAATTCCTTTTTGGGAATTGGGAGTGAGTATAAGGCGTCATTATGTTATCTGTTCCAGTTTAGTGCTTGAATGAGTGGAAAATAATGAAGAAATGAATGATTAAATGTCCTCGTGAATGCATAAAGTTACACTTCTTAAAAGCAACACTTTTATTGTACGATGAACCATTTCTGCTTATAGCTGGTAACAAGAGAAGATCATCCACCTCTCTAATCCCTTCATTTTTTTCAGTTTCTTTCCTGTAATACAATGATAATTTATTAATTATTACACTGGTTCCCTTTAAAGATTTTGTCCTCTGTGAAATAATGCCTCACCTCTTTGGGGGGATTCAAAGACCAGACATTTTCTGATGACAGGTTCAAGTTAGAGTCAACAAGATGCTTTCACTGCATAATGCTGTCAGACAACCATGCTTAACACATTGTTTGTTTGCCTTCTTAACTGAGGATGCCAAGAAAAGCCCTTTTTTTTAAGTTGTGCCTTCTCAAAACATAAAGCAGCACTTTGTAGATAACTACTGTACTCTGCAATTTTCCCTATGCAAGATCAAGCTTGGAGTAGCCGAGTCTTTACAAAGAATTCATTTGATTGTTTTGTTCTGTCTGCTCTGTGCTGAATAAAAGTCAGTGGTTGTCTATGGTGGTGAATCCTCTCGGGTAGCTGGCGATGAATGTTTGATGTAAATCCTCCTTTTTTTTTTTTCCATCACTGACACAGCTCAGAGCAAGAATCCTCATTGATCTGGTGTTATAATCACAGATTAAAAGAACCCTCCCCAAACAGTTGCCTGATTATTACTCTTGCTATATGCTGCGTTCATGACTGAGTGAAATCCACATGCGGGCACTGAAGGGAGTCTCCTGTATGATGAGTAGAGCTGCGAACGCACTTTCTTTAATGTGGCCCCCACCGGATATTGTGAGCACCGAGTCTGTGGATCTGTTTCAGCTCATTAGCTTCCAAACCTGAATCTCACATGTTGTGCCTAAAAAGCAAATGTGCAAAGAGATGAGGGAAGCAAGAAGCCACATTTTCTGGGTTATTCAACAGACACAAGGTCTGTTCAGAAAATTTGTTTCAATGCTAGAAAACAAACTTCTATCTTGCACAAACAAGGTCAGTTTCTGATCACTTTACTTGCATCTAATTTCAGATGCATTTGACTGCACATGTTTTCAGCTTTCTCTGTTACATTAGCATTGAACCTACACAGTTTTACTGCAGTGCCAATCCTGAATGCTGATTGAAGACACTAATAAACTGCCTGATCCCTTCTGCGAAGACAGATGAATGCCTCAACTGCAAGCCAATGGTATTTCAATAGGCTTTTGGCCTCTTGTCAAACCTCCATTTGTGAGTTTAAATGATTGGTGAATTTCATCTTAATTATAAATTACAAAGTCGAGCCAAGCCCAGAGTTCATTCTCATCTTGTTCTGTTTGCCAATTATGGATGTGGCTGGCTACACGGTGGCTTCCACCTCTCATTTCTCAAACCCACATCGCCCCCAGAGCAGAGAAGATTGGTACGTGCCCGGCGTCCTGCTGCTGTGCTCAAAATGAAACAGATGAGATTACTCTGTGTGCATGAAGATGATTTCACCTAATATCAACTATGAGCCTGCACCATGCATACTAACGATATGGATATGCTTTTTCATATGAACTAGCTCTCACCTTCATTAGAGTATAAAATGAAACATACTTTTTTCACATGATTGATATTCTGGGGAAGTGAGAGACTTGTGAGACTGTTAACTGTGACAAAGCTAAGCTCGCTATCCTCTCCTGCTCAGTTCTGTCAGTGCAGAAGAATAAGTTCACAATGGAGCACATTAAATTGTGAGAAATCAGGTCAAGGAGGAATTTTTGCTTGCATTCAGCTGTTGTAAGAGGGACTATTAATTCATGTTTTTCCCATATCAGATTAAATTTGCTTTCTTCATGCATGTGCTAAAGATAATCTGTTCCAGTGCTCAGACTTATGATTATCCTGGTGGCAAGGACAGAAAAGCAGACTGGCAATTGCAGCCCCAAGTAATTAAATTAGTCCTGAATGGCTAATTGGATCAATTTAGAAGGCAGACACTGTCAAGGATAAGAGTAATCATCTATGCAGGAGCAATCTTTTATTGCTCAGACACGTCTTGTAGAAAGACAAGGTGTGATCCAAAAGGTTAATGTAATTACTGTCCAATTCTCTCACTCACTGTGCACAATAATGCTAATTAATCTAAGATCTCTGGACTATAATGAAGCACGACAACCCAGGTAACGCTGATTATAGTTTTAAGGACATGACTGAATATTCTCTGTTATTTCTTCATACTAGGCTCAGCAATGATGCTGCAATTAGCTCACTCATTTCTCACACTATTGGCCTCAAAGTCTATGATATGCTGCAGACTGAGTGCATTTTGCTCTCACCTGTGTGCCATTTTAGTATGATAGTCATGTATTCTAGCCCAATAAAGCAGTGATTTACATTTTATCCAAGGCAAGCTCTCCCAGCTCAGTGAAGTGTAAAGCAATGTAATGAGAGAGAGACTTGGCTTATGAACAGCGCATTCATATTCATTAGCAGCAGACATTAACATATGATGCCCGTGACAGATCTGTGATGCATGTTTTATGAATGCAGTTAATGGCACGCTGACAGCACGGCAGGCCATAAAGGGCCAGAGCAATCCACCAAATGAAAGCCACAGAGCAGTGGGACGATTATTGATTCTCCCCTGTGTCCTATTGATCTCTGACGTTTTCATCTGGCACAGAGCTGCTAATCTGCTGTGTATCAGAGAGACACCCACAGTGCAGCCCATTGACTCTGCTATCAATAGCCACAAAGCTGGATATCATTAAATCCTCATCACTTTGTTTCCCCCGGCCAGCCGCCATAGACGACTAAGCACTCTGCGTGACCTCTGAATAACCACTGTCCACTGGCTTGTTTATGGCTTCAGCTTCTGGTGCCTGACATTTACTGCCTCTCTTTTAATAGGCCAGTGTAACAGCTTTGCTGTACACAAAACTGATATTGACCACTGCCTCCAAGTGTGTGACTGAACATGGTTTTATTCTATCACTTGAGCACATACTATTCCTCACCCACTAGAGAATGCATTCTTTTTTTGTCTGTAAATAAGATCTATATGTGGGAGGTAAATGTTGAAAATTCCTGTCAGGCTCATCAAGAACTAGTTGACATCAAAGTAAAGCTAACATTTCTTCCTCTATTAAGCTTTGACAGCAGTAGAATAGTGTGTTTGATTGTTTGAAACTGTCCTTCCAAGAAAATCAGATCTAATTTTCACCCCCAGAGGGTGGTGTCACCGTGGGTAAAGCCATCTTTTACGTACACATATAAGACTGTTGTAGCCACTGTCATATCACACATCAGTTGAAGGATGACAGATTTAAGGCCTTGAGGTTGAGATTGACCATCTTATTCTTTTGGAGCCAGAAATGTTGTGCAAGCGATGGATGTGACCGAGAACCCAAAACTACCACAAACATCTTTATAGGAAGCTGAAGCAGCGCAGCAAAATGGTCTTGCAGTTACTTATGCATTACTTTAGGGCTTGATGCATTTTAAATGAGTGAGTATATTAAAAAATGTACCCAGTGAACACTTGGTATGACGGAGAGAAATAAACAGTAGAAACCAAAGCAATTTTCCTACAAGACAGGAAGCATATTTATTTCTTTTGTAACATTGAGTATTTATTACTTTGCTTTTGGAGCCTGCCTCTAGTGGGTATTCGGAGAATTGCAGTTTGTTTTTTCGTTTGCTTTTGGGTTTGTATTTGTTTGTTTTTTAAGCCCATCTGTGTTCCATTAACTTTTCAGCCTGACAAGTTTCTGGTCTGTTCTGATCGAAAACAGCATCCATGAAAGATGAAAGCATATCGGAGTTCATAATAACCTCTTCACTATGGCAACAAACAAGCTAATGCTGACACATCTTAATACAGTACTGTGAATGCTACATCACACTGAAGTGTGTGTACAGAATAGTGGTTTCTAGAAATACAATATGGCAGCATGAAAAAAAGGAAATTATACATAATCACTGTAATTTTTAAAGAATAGAAAGACAACATTAACAGGTAATTGAGGTATATTTCACTTTTTTAACCAAACTGTTTTTGTCCTTAAAACTAACCAAAACATCACCAGTCATGTAAAATCAGAGAGCACATGTAAGTGTAGCATTGCCATATGTTCTGGATGAGTTACTGGTCATTGCACAAGAAAACTCAATGAGAAAATAAGTATGATGATTACTCCCTGCAGATGCTCCAGCATCATGAAACTAATGGTGATAATTAATGAAGTACTGCTTTGGCTAACAAGATTTAGAGGAAAATTATTACTTGCTTATTGCGTCTTTCAGACTTTTCAAAAGGCTGTGTTTTATCTTAGGTAGGTGCACAAAAATATACTGCTCATTCTTTCCAAGCTGCAGGGTGAGAGGGACATCGGGGAGAGCCAAGAAAAGACTAAGCCGTTGTGGTGTTCATAGTACAGGAGGAGAAACTCTCCTCCAAAGCATGAGACAAGGACGGGTGACACGGGGATCGATGATGCTTAAGGTGTGGGGGTGACAAGGACAGGTGCAAGGGAGCTCCCTACCACGGTCCATTAGAGACAGAGTCTTGCTGCTGAGAGCAGACAGCATGATAAACAGCTTCAGCTCTGATAATACTCCAGCTGATCAATAGCCTGTCCACCTGCCCTCCCTGAGGGACGAGCAAGAGTAGCAGCCATGACAGCTGACCCTCAGGTCATATGTCTGAGTGTGTGCGTTTGTGTGCATGTGTATGTGTCAGGACCAATCCTAACATGAGCTACACAAAGGTTTGGGATTGTGAACTGAGAAAACTCTCACTGCATCAGATGAAGCATCGTCTTGCCCTCTTGACCTTTCAGTCTAACCTTATCTTTATAATGTAATAGAATCAACCAAGCATATCCAATTAGTATCTGCATGTCCTTCACTTAAGATCTAATGGTTTATTCATTGTAGAATAAAGCAGACATTTTCACATCCTGGCCAGTCATTATCATGCAGAGTACTTTGTTCCACCTGCTTATGTCCAGTACTTCTCCTCCCTGTAGGGAATTTTAAAGACAAGAGGGCAGACAGCCAAACAATTGTTACTAGAGTTAGTAAGAAATAGGATTAAACTAATTGGTCAATTAGTTAACAAGATGACTCTAAACATAAACATTTATCTGTATTAGAAACAGGTTGCTCATTTTAAACAAACTGAATGTAAAAATATTTTCACAAGCAAGTTTTTTATGTTACTTTTCTATCAAGGTTTAAGGTTGGATAAATGAAAAAAAAAAGTAAACCTACCATTTTGGTTGACATTTAGAAGCACTTTATGAGCAAAAGCTAAAACTATCATTAAATCCTCATTACACTGCAATCATAAAAATTAACTGCAATTTATACTTCAGGTGCAAAGTTAAAATGTAGAAGCATTAATGACAATGTTAAAACAGCAAACTCATTTTAGCAGTGATAGAAACTGACTTGTTGATGTAAGTTTAAATCTCCCAGTTTCAGAATATGTTGGACAATGGGGATCCAAATCCACCAGGTCAGGAAAACAAGCAACAAGTTGATCCTACTGTGATATGTAAAATCAGCTTGATGTGTTACCTCTGCATTAGGTAGTAGATGCAAGGTTGTGCTAAAATGGCATGCTTGCCCCAGTTTTATGGGCCAAGTTGTGGAGTCAGGACACTTAGGAGTTACCCAAACTATTTTTTCTGTACTTAACCAATCATTATTGACATTTAAACGTAAACAAGTAGATTTATGCCTAAACCTCTGCAGTCCCCCAAAGGGAAGATGAAACTATAAAAAAAAGTTTTATTGTTAAAAGTATTGCTCTCATATTGTTACATCACCTTCTACTGACCCAAAAGAGGACAGATTATGGCTTTTGTAGACCATGACACAGGAAGGAAATCACTGTGTTGACCACCAACTGAGAATTTGTGCTAAAAACACATTGTTCAATTTCAAGATTTAGAACTTAGAATGTGTGACTGAGATCAGGTTACAACAAGTATCAATGACGTGAGCCTATGATCAGTCCACATACAATAGCACAAGTCTGAGGGTTCAGACACTGAACCAGGTTTTAATATTACCTGAATTGACGTATTTCTCCATCACCAATAGTTAATGCAAATGCTATCATCATTTATCCTTCATTTTCAGTTCAAAATAACCACTGAGATTCACAATATCTCAACTGACCTGGTAACCTTTACTGGGTGGACGTTTGATGGCACTTCCCCTCAACCATACCTCAATCCTCAACTGGATTCATGGAACTAAATAAAATAAACATTTTTGGCTTGCCAAAAAGAAAAATTAGCATGAAACATTTTGTCAAGAAGAACCTGGCAAGTATGCAATGCCTCAATCCTCCTTCTGTTTTTTGGGATAAAAGCACATATGTACAAAGAGCAAAAAGAGGAAGTAGTAGTGTTTGAGCAAGTGGTTGCAGTGTGCATCAGTATGTGGATGTGAATAAACAACAAGACACATATACACACATAAAAACTGTAGTGTTGTCACTCACTGACTCAAGGCTGCACGTTTGCTCTGAAGTCCTTTCTTCTCAACATGCTTGTGTTATCACACAGCTACAGTTGTGGCTTCAATAGCGGTGAGACATCCTGACTTGGAAAGTGAGACTCCATATCTTAAGCAACCCCACAAGCCATAAACCACAGGCAGCAGCTTCTGCAGCCCAGCTTGCTGTGACTTCAAACACTAACAAGCTGGAATAACATTTTGCTTGGGGTGGCTTCCCTTGACGGCTTCCAGCTGCTGGAAAGCTGATGGAAGAAAGACAAGAATTATTACAGGCCTTGTCGCATTTGGATAAAACCTAACCACATCATATAGAAACTGTGGGATCACAGAATGTGTCGTTGCTGCTTCTTTCTCTGTGGATCAAGATCCGGGATGGAATCAATCTGCTGGAAAATCAATGTCCATGTCTGTGCTTGCATCCTGCTGTCAGTGGTTCTTGAAAGCTGCGTGTAGAATTAAAATGACACTTTGGGTTGACTGTGAATTGCTTTAAAAAGTGCTTTGATTTCTAAATGATACTACAAAACCCGAATGAAATGCTTTAGTGTCACCATGAAAAAACTGAGGGAATAAAGCAGCAGAAGTGAATCTTCACACCGTGAGATAAACCTTCATCCAAAAGAATTTCAGCTCTCATGGTTTGTTAAGATCTGTTTCACTCTGTGGAGGCTGTCATGCTATTTCACAACAGGAAATATATAGTAATGATTAACCAACAATCTGACCCAAAAACATCTTCTCTGCAGGAGCACAGGAGATGCACAGATAGAATGACAAACTCCTATATATATCTAGAAATAGGTATATAAAAAAAATGATAAATGTAGCCCCCCAGGACAGAGATGAGTTATACTGAACCACCCACTAATGAATGAATAGTAAATATGTAGGAGCAACATTTTCCCTGAATCAACATGTCTCAACAGATTGCGCTGTCACAGGTCACAATGTTTCCTCATACCTGTAAAACAAGGAAATTAAAACACAAATGAGCAAAGCAGTTTCACAGAAAAACAAGAAGTGGGTGGAAAGAATATTACAAGATTTCCTCTTACAATAGAGGTTTGTGAGCTGTCGTCAACACCGCTTTTAAAAGGTCAGGTAGTCTTTGTGTGTGTGTGTGTGTGTGTGTGTGTGTGTGTCTATACTTGGTAAGACATCGGTTCTGCTCGGCTGCAAACACTAGCAGAACAAATGTATCACAGATGCGCCAACAGAAAAGCTGTTTAGGTCTGGGAGATGACAGGAAACTCCAAAGCTGCCTCCATCTTGCTACACTGTTTTCTGCCACTGTTTTGCCGCCTACCATCTCAACACCAGCGCATAAATTCAGCACTGAGGTGCATCAAATTACACTGGAGGGTGTAGCTGCACGTCTAGTTTAAACAGAGCTTGCCTTGATTTTAATTAAACTATAATTGGTTGGTTTCTTTAAAACAAAACAATATGAGAAGTTGGTTAGAAGATATGTGCTGTTTATTCTCCTGGGTAATGGACATGAGAGGACGCCGGGACCACCCACCTTGACATGAAAATGGGGCAGGCGGGCTGTGGTCACAAAGCAACTAGCCTGCTCTAACCAGATAAATCTCTGCTTTCATGAACCACATGAGAAGGGCCTACATCTGCAGAACATTTCAGCTGACATTTGGACTTAGTGCGGCTTACAATTTAGACATCAGAGAGCTGTGAAGACGTGGAAATTAGGGATTTGGGTTTGTATGATGGAAAGTTGTGTGGTTACAAAACAGGATGAGTGAGGGGTGGTTATTCATCTGTGCAGGGAGGATTAAAGAAAACACCTGTCTTTCTGTATTTCCTGTCTGTCTGTTCGTAGTATAATGTTGCAGCCTGGAAATAAGGCATTATTAACATCTAATTCAGATGTCAGTCAGAAGTGTTATGGACATTTTATTTTTGTTTTTTTTTCTTCATGTCATGTGAGAAGCTCTTGTTTTGTTCAGTTATTATTACTACTGTTGGGACATGTTGGACTGGTGGACAAAAAGTACGTCATCAGCCTGCGCATAGTGGGTGTGCGACGCATGTCTGTGGTTGCTAAGTGTAATGTGGTCATGTTGCATGTCCTGGCTGCCTAAAAAGAATCCCTGGGATTGAAAAGATCCACGCAACCCGGGGTGAATAAAGTTGCCAAAATCGAGACGGAGTCCTGTCTCTTTTAAGGGTGCAACAATAACATTATTTAGCAGCTCTGGAGAACAAAATATGACGAATGGTTTTAAACAGAGCTTGTCCTTGGCATCAATGAACATGCACGTAGGGTATCCACAGTCTGCTGGTGGTGAATCATCTTCTGTATGTCTTCCAGACAGACTAAATGAAGTTAAGAAATGGAAGCTGATTTTGTGTTTTTGTTTTGTTTTTGTTTTTTTTCTCTCCCCTCTTTCCACATTGTTTTGATTTATAACTGCAGGTCAGACTACATCGCACTAAAAATAACAAAGGAGCAGAGGCAGCACTCGCGGCTCTGTGATTGTATTGATTTTGATAGCTGGTCGTAGTGTTTGTATGGCTTGGGGCAGATTTTATCGAGAGCAGTAAAATAACAAAGGAGATGGGCTGGAAGTTCTCTATGTATACCAATCAGAATTTATAAATTGCTCCATTACCTTTATTTCCCTTGGTTACTCTGGGAACATTAGCAATCATTCTCTCATGGGCTTGGCTCATAAAACTAATAATCTGGTGATTTAGTGCCTCGTGGCACAGTGCACCCAGTCTAGCCCTCTCTAATCCATTCATCTTGCCACCTATTAGCTTTAGTTTGGAGGGACAAATTGCCTTCCAAGAGAAAATAGGTCAATAGGTGTCCTCTATTAGAAATAGCTAACAATGTAACTGTTTTTTTTTTCTCTCTGCATGTGTTTGGTAGAGTAGTGAGGCTGATTATCATTCTATTTGCATACTGGGAGGTTGCTTCAATTATCTTTCCTGGACTGCATGACAAATTGCAAATAACCAAGGTTACATATGCAATACTTCATTTATTCTGCATTTGCTTTTCTGCAAGTATGTGCACATAGTCCTACATAAACCGTTTAGTGTGTGTGCATGCTTGTATGTGCATGCATACAGCTGAGTGTGCTGCAAAATGAAGTCAACATTGTTTTTATTCTCTTGTTGTATGATCTTTAAGACAGATGTCAGTGCTGTGAGCTGAGAGGATTTCTGCTGCATGGTGGCTCTGTCCCACTGTCCCATTAGCAGCTCCCCAGGGAGAGAAAGATCTGGAATCTGGGGAGACAGAAGCTGATTAGCTCAAAAATCTCAACCCTGGGGACCGAGGCAAAACAGTGACTTCATCACGCTGAGACTTTCTGCCCTGTGATCTGGCTGACGGTGCAGTTCAGTAACAGTCGCTCTCAGTTGATATGAGTTGGCAGCAGACTGTGGCACAACACAGCCCACCCAAAACTGCCAGGGTTGTTCAGCATCTATATGCTTTTAACTTGTTTGTCATTTCAGTGACTTAATCTGTTTAATTTGTCTATAAAGCAGCAAAGTTTATTTTATTAAGTAAGCCACACATTTAAGTCTTAGTTGAAAGGAGATACCGGATACCCTTGTTTGAGCGGGAGTAACACACAGGCATTCATTTTTGTATAGTCAAAAGACAATCCCACAGTGTTACTGCTGCTCAGTGGCTGCCACTGGCTGTGAGGTAGTTATTTGTGAGGCCCAGTGTGTAGTTGGGTCTGTAATAAGTCCTGTGGAACCCTCCCTCCATCCGTCAGAGGTCTGTGGTCACACAGCTGGCCCCGTCTGGCCAACCGCTGCAACCTTGCTACTTCCCCTCCCTGGGTGGGATGACAGTCGCAGGCAGCAGGGAGAGAAGAACAGGCGATGGCCTTCTGTTGGTTCCTCACCAGATGTGGCCTGCCTGTCTGTCTGTGTGGCTGGAATGTGCTGTACATACAGTATATGGATAGAGAGGCTTTTAGACAAACAGGGAGGCTGTATTTATGTATCCTAAAATGAACTTTTCATAGTCACATGGCATCTTCGTGGCACCACACAGGGCCTGCATGTCAGCTGGTCTGTGCTTCCGCTGTCAGGGTACACACCTCCACACAGCTGTAATGCAGACATTTATCAGCAGTGAGGCATCCTGTCCACTAATATCACTTCATCTGCATAGAGTGTGCAGATGACAGTGAAAACAAATGCCAAGGGGGGGTGAACCATTAGACTAAATAAAAGTCGACAGCTTTAATTCCAGCTCCTGTGGGGACTTACTTTAACTGGCTGTGAGGAGCCGTCTCCCACAGTACACCCGAGTCCTGCTTTGTTAGTCCATAAAGGGTCGAGGGGATGCATTTGTCACATGAGGGGAGTCATCACAGTCCCCCGGCGGACGGCCTCTGTCCCCTGCAGACTCTGCTGATGTAATCTGCCAGACTTAAACTTACATTTACACAGGATGCACAGATGAGATAAGTGGCCCCAAGGCCAGCTTATCTGCTGCTATCAGAGGAGAGGAGCCAAGCCCAGCTTTCCTTCTCCTTCTCCCTCTGTGTCCTACAGCCCTGTTGCTCTGTCAGACTGCAGCAGATTTGTGTAATGACATCAGAGGGAGACTGAGGCCTGGCGACAGTGGCCCAGAGGCGCCCGAATCATAAACCTAATTGGTGGCTGTCGCAAGTTAACTACATAGCAAATTTCCACGTTTTCCCTGTGCTGCTTTATTATATGAATGGCTGAGAGATGGGAATAGCTGTCTCAAACAGCTTGTATCATTTGTAAGCAGTTTCTGGACTTTTTAATGTAGAATAATGTAGTATAGGAATATTACTACGCTTTTATTTCTCAATTAGTACGACTCACGGTCTTTACTCAGCTTGTTGCAGGGTAAATTCGCCTTGGGGTGTTAGTAATTTTTAGGTAAAATGAAGACAGGTAACAACGACATAACAAGGGAAATGTTGTGCCCACTTATGAAGAATCTTTGGTTTCTTTGCCCGAGGAGCCATTATAACGATGCGTAGGCTGTCCTGGTTACACAGGCACAGTCATTTCATGCAACCAAGTACCTCTGCCGGAGGCACCCGCTCCACCACCACGTTCAAAAATACAGTGTTTGGCCCAGCAAATCAGCTAGCTCCACAGACCACGCTTAAGCAGCTTCCCAACCTCAAAGCAAGGGGTCAGTGTAAAGGAAACACATCACACTAGAGCCACAATTGCAGCCCTCAAACATGAAAAGTCTCTTTTTATTTTTGACAGACTTCCCACTTCTAATAGCCGGTTCTATGTTCTGCATAAACAAACTGTGAGGCTTGGTCTGCACAGGCAGCCAGCAGCGGTGGCTTCAGTGGTGAGTTAGATTACAGGCTACGATGGAGCTGTGGTCAAGATGGCACATACTGAGCTCTGTGACAGTCAATTCAGCTCTCTCCCACTTTCTAACAGCTCAGTGGTGAATGCCACATTTCCAGATGTCAGAGCTGTGGCTTCTGAACTAGCTAGTCCTCACTGTAGATTCACTTTGGTGTAAAATATTTCCTGCAAATGCTATTTACCATATAGCGTGATTTTATGTCTACAGACATCTGTAGATTCTTGTGTTGTGATTTGATATTATATCCTATATCCTTACATCAGTCTTTTCATGTAGGAGATATTTTCTTTTAAAAGAGATCCTCTGTTTCATAGTTCAGTTTAAAAGGGGATTTGGGTTGTCCAATAAATGTTGAACATCGAAGTCTCATTTTTCCTCCATCCAATAAAATTATATCAAATACCCTCACCACATAGCTCTAGTTTTGTGTTTGTGTGTACAACTGCTGTTACGATGAATCTGCCAGTGTTTGCTCCACCCATATCTGTAGCAGCGCCTCCTCTTTCCAACACTGTTAATGTCAGCAAGCTTAATTAGTGCCAGCAGATCCCCCCACTAACTGTAACTTCATTAGTGGTTGTCAACAGGCCAAGCTACACTGCACACAAACATCATTATGCCTGTGCTCTATCTTTTGTCTCCTCTCTGCTCTAGAAGCTTACGCTGTATATCTCGATATTACTCCCTCTGCATTTATATATACACACACACACACACACACACACACACACACACACACACATATATATATATATATATATATATATATATATATATATATATATATATATATATATATATATATATATATATATATATATATATATATATATATATATATATATATATATATTTATATATATATATATATATATACATATATATAAATCTTGCCATAATAATGGTCCTTCAAATGGGATGAATGGGAAGCAGTAAGATCATCTTTCACTCCTTACAGAGTTTGAAGATGCACCATAAGCCCAAACTCACGCTTTTCTTTCTAGTTAACAGGTAGAAACAGCTGTGAAATGCTGTGTTTTCATTGTTCAAACAGTTATCACCTAAACAGTTAATGTGATGGTTAATATTAGTTCAGTGATAATCACAAGACAGTTAACTGGAGTCAATCACACAACTGAATAAACTATAAAACCATTTCTAATTTAGTCTCATATTGGTTACTTCTCTGACATATAAATCTAAATTGTGAAACCTCAAATTGCATTCGTTGACCCCGATGTTAACCATAACAACAGGATCAATATTGAAATAAAAGATCTGCAATGTTTTGTGTAGGTTTATACATCCCTGTGAGCAGTGACAGTGCAGATGTTTTATTATTTTATTACTTCACTTTCTTTTTTGGAGGGGAGCTGAGTGTGTGACATGTAAATGGGATCATTTGCTTTGTCAATTATCCCTCATCCTTCTACTGTTTGGCTGTCACTGAGCTGCATGTCAGCACTGTTAGACTGCTGATAGAGAGATAACCTCAATCCTTGTTAGAATCCTGACAAACGGAGCTTGTCAGTCCAAGGTTCTGAAACCTCCCTAATCAAAAAATCTCTTGGAGTGAGCCAGTGGGTTCTGCAGGGGTGAGTGCCATCAAATCCTTTCATGTACTCTGGCTAAAGGAAGAGAGTGAGAAGAGGAGAAAGCTTTAGCAGGTACACTGTGCTCTTTGTTTACCCTTTCTCTTACCAATCTGGTGCACAGATGGCCAACAATTATTTCTCTGTGTGCGCACTGCCGCTGGCGAGCCACCAGCTTTTCAGATTGGTGTAATCCTTTATTATTTATGATTGTCTGGGATTTTTGGATCAAGATTGAACACAAGCTGTTGAATAACCGAGACGAGCAGGAGGGGCAGAGAGAAACGAAAAGCAAACAAAGAGAGTGGAAACTGAAAAGTCAGGGCATCCATAATGAAGATGTGATGCTCACTGTTAGTAGAACTGCTCCTGAATCCTGCACACTTTAATCCCATTAACACTGACTAAATACACCATTTGTTTTAAGCTTGCCAGTGGTGGTGTTTATGCTAATAGCTTGGCTGCTCCGGGCGATTCAGAAGACTTTTGGAGGGCACCAGCTAATAATTAGATTTAATAAGGAAGTCAATTTCTATCCTCATTTGAAATAAAAATAAGAGGCTTAGTCTCTCATAGGACAGGCTTTAATTTGTTGATTTGGTCTTGCTCTCTCTCTTAGGGCTTCTGTCTCCATAAGTCTTTAACTCTTTTGTGTTCTTGTTTAGAGGACAAACCAGGAATAAACAGATTGGCTGGGGAAGAATTGCAATAAGTCTATAAGAATAGACTTTTCAATAAATATGAAACATCTTGTTGCCTAAAATGATCACATTTATGTTCTATTACATTACATTACTTTTGTTGTAAGCCTTCATACATGTAAGGAACTTTCAAGTATGAGATTTGAATTTTTCCTCCATCACTCCTGTTCTGACTCTAACATATAGACAGTGACAAGCTGTAAAGGTGCTGCTGTTCTGACCTGTCCCATATACTCCATACCTCATCATCCTATTTGACTGCTGGGTGCAGCTCTGCCAGGCTCATGAGCACGGGGTTCCAGCTGGAGGACCTCTCTGATCTGCTGTCAGACAGCAGCCTCTCCCTACCCTGCCTTGATAACTTCCTCAGCTCTCTATTATTCTTCTCTACCCAGTCAAGCTTTCTTCCCTATTCCCTCACCCTGTCTCTCTTTTTCAACTTAATAATGGAATCAAGCACCCCTCCAGCGCAAGCAGCAATGCCGGCCTTTGGTGAAAGAATCATTTTATACGAGCATATGTCAGTCAGCAGGTATAGGAACACTTGTGGAGTCAATTTGGCAGGAGTAGAGCTATAATACTGTGTGCCAGGGAATATGAAATGCTCCTCAGTGAAGCAGAAGTGGTGAAGCGCTGTTGTGATGACAGAGGCTTGTGGTCTCATGAGGAGATTTCTAAGATAGTATTCAACTCACATTTTCATTAAGGACCTAGTTAAAGCAGTCTGCTCATTATTCATCTGCTCTGTGAAGGTGCTTCACATTTCTCACTGATGAGGTTTTGCCTTACCTACATCATTGTTTGATGTAAGTGAATATAACCCTCAGCCTCATGAGACACTTAACCAAACAATTCAGTCTCTGACCTCAATAGAAACAGCACTTTTCCTGCCGTTACCCTGACAACAAACTTTTCTTTCAAGACAGTCATGTGAAGTCATTCCAATGCCATGTGAATGTAATCATGAACCATAACTGAATTTAGGCCCAAAGAATTTTTTAATCACATTAGCCATTTAGCAAACTGGATTAGAGTAACAGAATCTTTGTTGTGCAACTCAAGGTCCTCTCAATCAACTGGTACGGCTTGATCCTCAGATCAGTTTAATGTCGTTGAATCTTTGCACAGTACAGAATGTGTGCAGCAAAATATGAAGCGCATCAAGAAGCAGATTGTTAGGAATAATTTAATACCTGGACACTGCCAGCAACTAACTCTAATCTGTAGTTTGTTATGAAAATAGATATGATGCAGTTACAAATTTCCTGAGTTCAGGGTCTGTTGAAGAAACTACTACACACTACTGCAATCCTTATACTTGACTGTACAGAAGAGCGGGAGTGAAAGAAAAAAGTTGAGAAAGGCCACTGTCTGCCAGCTTTGCCTCTCTGAAAATAGTATTCTGAATTTAAAGGGATAAGAATAAAACTGGCAACCCTCCAGCTCTGCTATGTGTGGTGGACACACAACAAAAACAACGCAGGAAGATGACAACATTACATACGATAACAAGCCTGTGAGGGGAAAGGGGGAGTTCAAGTGTCAGCTGCCAGCTCCACTGGAAAGTGTTCCAGACAGAGCATGAAGTATTTCATCTGAGGCTTTTCTGTGTTTTAGATCCAGTTTGTTTCTGCATGAACTCAGATTTAACAGCATTAATAGTACTGACTACTATAACCAATGTACTGATCTGAAACACTGATTTATGACTGAACATTAACTGAAAGAAGACAAAAATGTGATTGCTGCTAAGATGAATGATTAGCAAATGCTGCTAATTGTTGAAGAGCTTTAGTGTCACACCCTCAGTCTTTTTTAATTACTATGTGGGATTCTGGGTGTTAACAAGTACTAGCAAGTCGATCAACTAGTTTAATGATGGGGTGAAAGTGAAAGCCAAGACACATAGCTGTGGTTTGGCTTGTCTTTTCATCATTATGCATGTATAGTTGTGAGATATTTTAGGTGGAAATTTGATGCCACAAAATTCATATGAAATCAAAATCCTGGCAGATAACCTCCAAACACAGTTGGATTGTAATCTTATACCATGTGTAATTTAGGTTACATATGCTAAATCTAATCAGCAGTAAAGTTTAACAGTTATTTGCATTAGGTTAAGATGAGTAAAAACTTTCCAACACTTCAATATTTTGTCTTTTTGGCAATTTTTTTTCCCCCAAAAACAAGCCATTTAAACAACCTGATCTAATGGACAGAGCAAGGACTTCATCTATGTTTAGAGAATTATAAGAAATTGGGAGGAGTGGAAAGAAAAGTAACTAGAGGACGTAACTTAATTTGAGTTTAGAATGTGCATGCACAGGATGTATTTCGTTATACTGCTTAATGCTGTCAAGTTGTTGTTTCCAAACGTGAAAGCCAAAAAGTCTGTGCTTTTTGCCTCTCATTGCTGATAAAAAATATTTGCACAAATGACTTTTTCAACTTTAAAGAGGTGTATGTATTATTATTACGGTGAGTACATATGTGAGGGTTGTTGATTGCAGGGAGTATTGATTTCAGAGTATCATTTGGCTGTGCCCCCGCCGCTGAGGGCTATTTACAGCTCCAGATTCCTGCTAAAAGCCTCTTTTTGTTTTGCGACACTTTTCATGTCTGCATTTTTCTCTTTTGATAAGGACTCTCATCCTGTTTTCATTGATTACTGTCTGATGACTCATCCTGATAATACAGTACAGGCAATTCATCTTTCCACCACATACTGTGGGCTCTTTGTTGCATGGAATGTGTGTGCGTGTTTTTGTACACTTCTGTCTCCTGCCTGTGAATGACGTGGCTGCGATACACAGCGTGTGTGTTTGTTTGTGAACGTGCGGTATGTAAGTCTGCAAATCTCCATGCAACAGCAGTACCCTTAAGTGTACTACTGCCATACAAACCCAGCCTTTGCAGTATCAGGGCTTCCATTTAGAGTTTAGTAAACACGAAAGCAAGGAGGCATTAGAAAGTATGGCCAAGCCATTTATTATATAAAAGCCACTTCATTGAACCAGTACTATGAAAGTGGCACCTATGCCCAGTAGTTCCACACAATCATCGATCTTTGCCTTGTTGGTGAGGCTGCAAAGGTATGATTTTAAAATGTATACTCCTCAATTTCACCACAAAAAACACATGCATGAGTGTGACAGGAATCGCTACCTTTGAACAATATAACCCCAAGGAGATTGTTCTGTGGAAGAAGCAAAATATTTGCTCATCTGAGCCGTATAGAAGGGAGTTTCAAGCCAGTTCAAAGTGGCAGGACTCAGGACAATCCATGCTCTGTCAAGAATTAGAGCCACCTCTGCAAATAGGCCTACGTGTAATGCCTGAGGGTAGGAGTTTCACCAAGGCTGGGGTTTCCGTGTAAATAAACAGAGTGGGGGTCTCAGTGGGCGGAGGGCCTCTTCTCCCTGGGGTTTGGCCCAGCCTTTTGTTGCCTTTAATCCAAGCACTCTCTATTGAAAAGCATGAGGGGGTGCCTGGCTGAGATTAGCCCGCCAGCTCTTGTGTGTTCTTAGAGTTTCTCACACACTGCCCCGTACTTTTGGAAATAACACAGTTATCCCACATCCTCAAGTTGGCTGACAAGAATGACAAGTAAGACGACTGCTGGGCAATCTCAGACTTTATCGTGACATAATGAACTTAGCATTCCCTCAAAAGCTGCTGCTATGCAAAGCGAAACATGGCTGGCTGTTATTGCTCCTGAGTAATTTTATACAGACCAGACTTATGTCATTAGTTTAAATGTGTTTTACTGGCATGACCATAATTGAGTTTTGTACAGGATTACATCGTGTACATGTGAAAGGATACCACATGTCTTGGCTTTTGCTACTTCATCAGCGATGACAATGTTTTATATATTTAAAAGCCAGAGCCTAGTTAGTCAGTATCTTCATGGGTGTGTTGTTTTTCTTTAATTGCCAGTCTTATTTTCAGAACTAAAATAAACAGCAGCTGATTTTATATTCATAAAAAGTGTCTTTTCCAGTTCTTTGATTGTGGAAACAGCACTAGTCTTTAAAAAAAAAAACACATTACTAACATCATGCCTGCTGCTCGAACAGGTCGATTGGCCTTTGTGATAAAAGTAAACAGTATGCTTTTGTATGCTTGTTATATAGGTCCATATGTAAAGAAAAACTACAGGTTGTAATGTTACAACTGTTTGCATGCTTCCTTTGTTTAATGTAGGCTCTCATTACCACGTGGTGGTAACAGATTGTTTGAACTGGAGAGAAAAGCCATTCGAAGCTAATTAAGCAGCCATTCCAGGCTCTATTCACAGGCAGAGGACCGGGGAGCACAGGCATTTGTCAGCGCTTGACCCCGCGTGGTATTGATTGACAACACTGCGCTGTGAATGACAAGCTCAACGCCAGTTAGCCAATAGGAAGTCGCCGAGTAAGTGCACCGCGCTGCTATTGGACGAGAGGTCTTAAAGCCGCAAAGGGCCCCCACGTGGGGTAGAGCTGAACCTTCAAAACAAGGCATAGAGGCAGTGCTCAGACATGGCTGATGTTCATATCACACAAAGGCAATCATCTCCTCTCCCCCCCGCTGTGCAAGTATCACCCAAAAGCTGATAGGTAGGCGCGCGGACGTGTTGTGCAACAATCACGAAACGCTTAAACTAAAATGTATATGGAGACGCTTTAATTTGGTTGTTGCTGACGACGGATTGATCATTATTGTGTTCTTCGTGGCGTGTGTGTTATTGAGGATTAAATTAGTTTTATTTTGTTTTCCTCTGCTTTTCTTTTTCAGTATAGTTCACAGTTACATCGCTTGACGCTGTAAAACCGCCTCCTTCAAAAACACTCTCACCTCCCACCTTATCCCTTCTATGGAGATAAAAAAAAAAAAAAAAAAAATGCTACAAGAATGCTTGTAGTATAGCACACCCCCTTTCCAACCTCCCCCCTCCATCTCGCTGGTGGTCTAACCCAAAATTTCATTAACTTTATTTCGGCAGCAAAAAAAAAAGCCCCCTAATGAAGCGCGGATGTGGAATTTGTGCTGTCTCTGTCAAATTTGGATATCATCGTCGGCACATCAATGCCTGCTGTTGTTGTCGTACACGGTGGGGCGGACGGCTGATGCCTTGTGGATCCGCGGGATGATGTCATGTATGGTTGCACCCCACGTGGGGCCGTCGCTCTCCGATAGGCAGATGTGGCCGTATTCCTTCCGAGTAATGCGATTGGACAGATAGGCGCTTTCACGGCAGTTCAGCCCTGCTGCCTGTGTGTGGCAACCGGGGTAAGCTGGACAACTGGGGGAAATGCGAGATTGTGGAGAGTACCATGTTACGCTTTTAAAGAACCTCTTCGAGTCAGAAGACAGATTTTGGAGGCACATTTTTTTCCTCTTTCTCTCTCTCTTTTTGGGATTAACCAGCCACAGAAGGCACACATTCAACGGAGGTTCGCGGCCGAAAAATAAAGTAGTTTAATCGAGCCCGACCGCACCGATTTTTCTCCCAGACTGCTGCCCCAGTCCGACTGGGCGCGTTCCGGAGAGTGAAGATGCTTGTCAAGAACCGCGTCCACATTACGACGGGATTAAACGCATGAATTATTACCTCTGTGGGGGTTTTTTTGTACGGGAACAGAGGTCCGACGGACGGTCGGGACGCGCGTTCGGGTACGTATTTACCCGAGCTGTTGATTTCTTTTTCATCTTTTCAGGGGCGTAAGCTCCACTTTCATGGCTCCGCGCGGAGTCAGGCAGTAGGTGGAAGCCAGCTGCTGTGGGTTGTAGTCAGCCTGTAGACGTCTGCTCATTTGACAAACATCAGTCAAGGCTGGACTCGCAAACACTTGAGTTTCACGCAAGGGCTTTATTTTAATGGAGAAAAAAAGTGGCATCTTTTATTTATTTTTTATTATTATTATTATTTTATTTAAAAAAAAACGTGTTTGCTTTAAGTGTAATCCTTTTTTTTTTCCACCCTCATGAATCTTTAACCACTGATCGAATAAGGTCACAAAGAACACAGGAGTTCACGTTTAATGCATTTTTCAGACGACTTGAATCGCAGCAATAACTGGGGGCTGTGCTGTGCTTTGACTATTCACTGGTAAACAACGTGAACTGCATTAAGTTGTTTATTTTACAGCTGTAGGTTAAACAGCGTCATTTTTTCAACACAGGATTTTCTCGACCTCCCCTGCATACCCCCCCACTCCTGTCTTCTGAGACTAGTGTGGCTGTGAGCACATTTCAACCATTTTGCCAAAGGACCTGCACACTGGAGAGATAAACAAAGGATACATTTCAAGATGTATCCACAAGGCCGACATCCGGTAAGACATGCATCCTCTATACTTTGAGCAGTTTACAGATTTATGGCAGAACAGCTATTTGTAGGTTCCTGACTGTGCCGATTCCCTCTCAAACTGCCCTCTAAAGCCTTTTCTGCCCCTCTCTACAGGTCATCACGTTTTCTATATGTTACAGTGTATTTATCTCACACCAGGCTGTGCTCTTAAACCAGTGCAGATGTTTTCCACACCTGGAGATATTTACTAACGTATAGCTGTGCTGAAAATGAGGACAGGTGGTGATTTGAAATGATCTCTGGGATGAGGATTCATATTCGGTGTGAAAGCCTATTCATGTGATGTTATTAGCAGCTGGAGGTGTGAAGTAGATCCACCTCTTTGGTGTGGTAATGTGTTACTGCAAAGAAGATATTATCCTGAAAGTAGTCAGATGTGAGAACTCCGCTGCATGGGGCACAATGACAAAAACTGACAGAAGCTCAATTGTATGATTGGTTTTTTTTTTAATTTTTTTTTTTTTTTTAAATTTAAGATATTTATTTTGTAATCTTCTTTCAGGCTCCACATCAACCCGGCCAGCCTGGCTTCAAATTCACTGTAGCAGAGTCTTGCGACAGAATAAAAGATGAATTTCAGTTCCTGCAAGCTCAGTATCACAGGTAATCGTTATCACCCAAGTACAACCATCAGCATTTGTTCTATTGGTTTATAAAAAAAAAAGTTAAGGGTCAAATTTAAGGTGATTCCAAGAATGAAAAATGACCCATTTCTATCCTGCTGTCGAGTAGTTAAGTGCGAGTGAGTTACTGAAGTGGTGGGGATGCTTGAAAATGACACCTTGTCTTCTATTTTAGTCTTAAGGTGGAGTATGACAAACTGGCCAATGAGAAGACAGAGATGCAGCGCCACTATGTCATGGTAAGATTATGTTACAATAGGGAGCAATTATGGTACCAAATTGCAAGGCTTGTTGTAGATCCAGTTGGGGTGGAGTGACACAGGCTGTTGTGATCACCTATGTAGTGGTTAGGGCGGGCTGAGTGTCAGGTACAGGCCTGTGAAAGCCCTCAGGGGGTTTGATGCAGCTGGTCGTTACAGAGGAGCTCTTCCTGTCAGGCAGTGGGCTGAGGCTCCATTATAACATGCCCCTGATCTCCAAGGGTTGACTGCAGCGTTGCCCTCTGTGTGTGCTGATCTGATTATTCTCCTAGGAGACTCCACACTCAGACATATGCATGGCCATAAATTAGGCGTGAGCTGCTGGTGGAGGCCCAGAGCAGTGTGTGGGAAAATGCACCACTGTAAACAAGATGGAGGACATGGAACAAGGCTGTAGCAGATTTTTCTTTTCTTTAGCACCAGCATGCTTTGTAAACTTAAATTATCTTTTATTTCAGCAGCCGTTTAGAAAAACAAAGGTGTGCTCTTGACACAACAAATGAGCTCAGACATGATGCAATGAGCAGGTTTTTTTTATTTTCTATGGAAATGTACTCTATTGTCCCAGGTAAACACACACCTGGGATGATTTAAACCAGTATATTCTGACTTAATTTAAGCCTGTTGTTGTTGTTTCACGGTTAAACATGTCAGCCTGACAAGGAGGGGGTTAGGTAAACATGTAGGGAAGTATCCCACAGCCAGCACAGGGTGTCAAGTTACGCCATGGCTGTAGGGCTCTGATCTCAGACAGAATGGCTCTCTTGTTTGAGAGTAATTTTCGAAGAAGCTAATGGACTGAATAATGCATTGGCCTCATCAAATAGACGCTGACTGGAAAGCCATTTCTGCCCCGGCTGCCACTTGTGGGCTCCACAGATTACATTTCAGCCAGACAGACTGACCTGGCTGGAAATATCAAAAGTGTTGAGCAATCACGTTATGCTAAGTAAACAGACATCATGGAGATTTGAGGGCTTAAGATAGTGATCAATAATTCTGACCCTTTCTTCTTTGTGCCTACACTACAAACAGATAAACATTGACTTATTGGCTGTTCACTGTCAGCTGCTCAAAGAAGTCCTTTTTTGTAGTCTGATCTTAGTGCATCACCTCGTAGTTTTTATCACAATGTCCGAAACCATGTGTTGATGCAGTTAGTGTACAAATCAATGCCATTGATTAGTGGCTGTACAGAGTTGGCTAATTACATTGAAATCAGAATTTTTAAAAATGGCACTTTTGCAGAGTACGTACTATAGATTGTAATGTTTCTTTGCTTTAATTTCAGTATTACGAGATGTCTTACGGGTTGAACATAGAGATGCACAAACAGGTATGTATCTTCTCCTTTCTCATATTTCTCAGCCCATAAAGTCAGATGCAGGAGGAGTCTTGTATGGTCTGTGAATGGAACATCAGTAATAAGTTGTAGACATGCAGATCTATTGCTTGTAAACTATATGGCTCAACTGCAAACGTGTACTGTACAAGCATTCAAACCACTTCCATTTACAAGTGGTGTAACGCCTGGATTTGACTCAGCTTTTTGATAAGATTAAAGGTAGACTTTGACAGGCTCAGCCTTTGACGTAATGATTAAAAGGAGAGGACTTCTGATGGGTCAGTGTTTCTTTTTTAGACAAGTAGCAATTACCAGAGCGGTGCAAAAGTCGTGTAGACACTTATTGTGCCTTTATCTTTATCAAAGGCTTCTAGCTTGTATTGCTTCATAGATCAATCACACAGATGCCTGAAGTTATAAAGATTTTATGAATGAGTAATCCTGAGATTTCAGTGTATGCTCATCTTGGACCATTCAGTCTGTCCCTTCTATTGTGACTGCTTAACTTGGTTAACGACAACACTGGGAGCATGGCAGATTGGCATGGTAGGGTGATCCATCAGTGTCTGGGCTGTATGTCACACATCCACATGTCTGTCAGGCCTCGGGCCCCTGTGATAGCTTCTGTCAGGCACTTATCACCAACCAGAGCAAAGAAAAGGAAGGGGGGAGAATAGACCTGGGGGAGGGGCAACAGCCCAGCTCTGTGTAAACAGGTTAATCGACTGATCCATTTTAGCGCCTGACTTTTATCAGGAACCTCAACAGAGCTGATGGAAGCGTTTGAATAATTCATCAGTGGGGCCCTAACCTGCTGAACGGCATGTTTGTGAGCAAACAGTGCAGGTCCCATCCTCGCAGCTCCCCGGCTTACATCTCAGGCAGGGGAGGAGGAGAAAATGGGGAGTGGTTAACAGGCGGGGTTGGGATGGATTATTGGATGCACACGGGCATATTATTTTCCCACCTGGAGATTTATTCCACAGTGAGGAAACCCATTGCTCTAACTGTGCCTTTTTCATTACAGCACGGGGACATAATTCAGCTTTCAGAATGCGCGCACCGGCACAGCTTAGATGGACTGATGTGGTGGTCTTATCTGATCCCGCCGTCAGCCGTAGCAGTGCAGAGATGCAAACGGCTAATTTCTGCTGCATGATGTCAGTCCATAATTACCATCATATGGTGCCTGTTTCCAAGAGATGCATGGGGTTTGGGACTTGTATGTTGGTTAGCTTCAATCAGATTTGGCTGTTACCTGTAATTGCGACACAGACATGAGACCCATGCCTGCAGCAATCGTTTGCTTATTAGCAACGAGTCTTTCTTGTCTGGTGCCAAAGCAAACTTGATCAGTCAACAGACTGTCTGTATTGTTCTTACAAAAGAGGCGTGCTGTGAAAAGTGGAACTGTGTCTCTCCAAGCCATCAGTGCTTCCATTTCTCCAATCTGTCATGTGGGACTGGACTGCAGTGTAACGATTCCTCGTCTAAGCTTTTTGATGTCGAGTCAAATTATACAAATGTGAAATTGCTGAACTTACATGTGGTGGTACTGAAAGGATTATTTTGTTTTTATTTGGAGCAAAGATGCTTTAAGATCAAGTTTTAAAGGTATTCATATCTAAAAACACCTGACTCAAATGAATAGCTCATAAGCAAGTGTTCAAAGATCGTGCTGGAGTTGGAACAAGCTAAATCATGTTGGGCAGTGGTTCCAGAGAAGCAGGATTAGGAAACACTGAGCTAGATCAGTACTGATGAGTCAAAATGCCAGTTAGAAGTTTACTGTGGATTTGCTTCACATTAACAATGACAGAGACTTTCTGCGACATCTCTTCTGCAGACATGATCATTGTGTTAGAGGACTGAAAGAACTAGTCTAGTTTCTTCTCACAGAAACATTTAGTTCTCTGGGAAATTTCTGACCCTATAAATATTTGACTCCTCAAATATTGTTTACGGATGGCTCACCTGCTTTTCCTCTGTATTTAATAGTCATCACTGTCTCAATTCCATTTTCCCTCTGCTGATAGCAACAGGCGAACACCTCTCTGCACACCATTGACAAGCCAGTCTGAGATTGCTCTAAAGTGGTACTACACAAGTCCGAGTACCTGTAATTGTGTAGCAGCAGTGCAAAGCTGGCCTCTCAAGAGCCAAGCTGTCATCTACTTAAAGTGACAACAGCCCCATTTTTATCTGCCAGTAGAACAAAAAAAAAAAAAAAAAAACAGTCCTCCCTGCACTGTGTTGTATCTGTTTTGACAGCAGTGGTGAGCTGAGCCGATGCCTCTGCCATGTATTTGCATGTTGCATTGTGAGAGTGTAGAGACTGGCAGTTGTTTAGGGCAGTGGATAAGCCACCTCCTGACCTCTCCCAGCCAGCTGTCACCATGACACTAAGCTTACAGAGGAATGGACCGTGTGCTCAGTGCCTTTTCACAAATCCTGTCAAATGTTCGACTGCTATTTACATGGCTTATCTCAACAAACACGGATTATACGGGCCCAGTAGCTTTTAAACTATTTCTGAAAGTCTCCTTCAGCTCTTTCTAGAACACTTACTAAATTGCATTAATAACTTTATTCATAAAACCTTTATGTAATACTTGCAGTGGGTTTATTTGTTCTCGGCTATATTTATTGCAAGAGAACACAGTTCATCCTTATCAGTAAGCAATAACAATGTTAATGTTGGTGTTTACTCATGGACTATTGTACTTTGTGTAACACACACCACCATGTATTTGTTCCAGATTATTGCCCGTTATCCCAAGCTTCACTTAGTTTCATCTGATATTTCATGTTTGGCTTCTTGTTTGTCCGGCTGCCTTGCCTGGCTAAGTGGCTATCTATGTTGCAGCTTGGGTCAGCAGGTCTTGTTCTGTTGGACATTACTCTCCAATCTCTCAGGCTCTGCTCAGATGTAATATGTCTGGCTGCCAAAACTGCCTGGCATTTCTGCCATGTGTAATAAATAAGCTGGCGGTCTGCAAAGTACATTGTGTGTGCAGCTCCAAATGAAAAATCAGAGAAAATCCCTGTGATGTGTTTGTGTTCCGCAGTGGCCCTGGGTTGAACTGCAGCTCATAAATTCCAAAGATGATGTAGCTTTGGCCCTGTTATTTTTCTGCTCCCAGAGCACAGCCCGAACCTGAAAGTCTCATCTCAGAGAGAGAGAGAGAGAGAGAGAGAGAGAGAGAGAGAGAGAGAGAGAGAGAGAGAGAGAGAGAGAGAGAGAGAGAGAGAGAGAGAGAGAGAGAGAGAGAGAGAGAGAGAGAGAGAGAGAGAGAGAGAGAGAGAGAGAGAGAGAGAGAGAGAGAGAGAGAGAGAGAGAGAGAGAGAGAGAGAGAGAGAGAGAGAGAGAGAGAGAGAGAGAACTGTTTCTACAGAAGAGGGAGGTGGCACACACCCCCTCCCTCTGCTCTTTTTATCCACCATTCATTTGGTCTGTTCATGTGATCGACAGGCTGAAAATTCAATTTAATGACCTGCCTCCAAGCACGTAATATGATTTTAAAGCCTGTTACGGTCAAGCAGGGGTGCCATTTGCATAATGATCCCAGCCAGATAGGGCTGCAGCCGTTGCCATGGCAGTTGGTAGACAAGCAGAAGAATGGAGGCAGGGATCTGTGGATGGATGGGAGGCTGGGAGGGTGGTGGGCTGAGCACTTGATTGCAGTGAGAAATGGCCCCAGCTCCATTCTTGGAAAGGACGAGCTTTCGCATAGAGTGCACTCACAGAGTG
The DNA here is from genome assembly GCF_933228915.1 of Telmatherina bonti. Lineage (NCBI taxonomy): Eukaryota > Metazoa > Chordata > Actinopteri > Atheriniformes > Telmatherinidae > Telmatherina > Telmatherina bonti. The sequence goes on along the minus strand of NC_136620.1, from coordinate 28,554,886 downwards.
CTTGCTTTCTTTTAATGGTTATTGATCATAAATTTGATATGTTACCCACAAGGTTATTATGGTTTGTTATCTTTGTTCACCGTAATTCTTACTGTTGATTGTGTTCTGTCACATGTAAGTAAACAACGCAGTGCAGGTTGCTGGGGTGTGGTTGTGTGGTTTAACACAGAGGTTAAGTGCAGGACAGTGCAGTTGCAGCTGAGTGGAAGGAGAGCAGAGTGCGAGAGAGGATCCTCTCAACACAGCAGCACACTGCCTGCTCATATCCGTTTATCATGGAGTGCACTCTCAGCACAGCTGTGCTCCATCCCCCTGGGCTCTCCTAATGTTTTAAATATTTCAAATGTCAATATCACGCTGTTTAGAGGATGTTGAGTCAAGCAGTTCTGATTGCCGCAGTAATTGACTTAATCGGTGTAAACATTAAAGGCGGGGTTATATGAAGTCACTGTGCGTTTCATACTCAACCATCTTATTTTGCTTCTCTTTGCTTTTCCAGACCGAGATTGCCAAACGACTGAACGCAATTTTAGCTCAAATTATGCCTTTCCTGTCACAAGAGGTAAGCTTTGGAAGTGGTCTTTAAACAGTGTTGCAGTTTATTTTAAAGCAGTTGTTCGTTGTTGCCTGCATTGTAGAGATACTTCTTGAAAAAAAACATTCATGTTAAGTAGTTTGGAGTAATCAAGTGTGTGTGTGTGTGTGTGTGTGTGTGTGTGTGTGTGTGTGAGTGAGAGAGAGAGAGGGTGGGGGGGGTATTTGCGCTCTCTTTGTGAATCCTTGTGGTGCTGTGGAAATTAAGTGTGAAATTGCAGGTTTGGCACGTTCCAATAATTGTTTGTAAATGTCTTCTCTCAGCACCAACAGCAGGTTGCTCAGGCAGTGGAGAGAGCTAAGCAGGTGACTATGACCGAGCTGAATGCCATCATCGGGGTACGTGGACTTCCCAATCTGCCTCTCACCGTGTGTATACCACCTTTTATTCCTTTATATGAACTTGTGTTGGGGAAATGCAGAAATGTTTTGCACATCACATGATCTTAAACCGATTAGTCTAAATTGTTAAGTATCCAGAATGTAACAGGCCATTAGTTACTGTTGCCGTGCCAGTTTGTTTCTTATGGAATAAAATTTGCTAAGATATCTTTTTTTTTTTTTTTTTTTTTTTTTTTTCTCTTCCCCATTTCACATAATGTTTATCACAAGGAAAAAACAAATGCGTTGCTCTTGACGTGGTCTCTTTCTGCAGCACTGATCTCAGTGGCATCCGCTCTGCCTTGTTGTGTGTTTATAAATGTGAGCCTGAGAGCTCTTGAGATCCCCTTTGCAGCCCGTATCGCTTTAATTGGCTAAGGTTTTAACGAGGAGCTTCATCCCTCACTGTTGACCTGGATAGCTGTGGGAGTTAAAAGCCTGAAGCTGAACAGCTAGCGCTGCATGCTCGCTGAGACAATACAGACAGCAGTCAGCCATCACAGCGCTGCTGCACAACACAGCCCTGAGCAATAATGTTTGGTGTTCATCACTGCTTCAAAACACCATCTGCTCCTCATTGATCAGCCATACTCATCCTGCCTTGCTGCAGCAAGAGTGATTGGTTTCACAGGCAATACAAAGCTCAGGTTATCAGTGATCTTATTACGACAGTTGAATCTTTAGCATGCACAAGAGGGTGGGTCAAAAGGCTGACCTGATGACTGGAGGCACATATTGGAATTCAATTAATGCCCCCACTGTGACCTTTTGTTCTAGGATAATTGCTGGGTTTCATTTGTTTGAGTAAATGTCTTGAAGTAACAAGCAGCTGTTTGTTTTTGTTTTTGTTGTTTTTGGACCGAATCAGATGCGTTCTTACACTTTCACAAAAGCAGAGCAGCAGTGATTCCTAAGAATAGTAATATTTGATTTGTGACTCCATCCTGCATATGCTCTCTTCATATTTAGCACATATGCTACATGTTCTGTATTATTACTGTGTGTTTGAAATTGTAATGAAGCTGTGATATTTTCTCCATGACACTCTGTTGGTCTATAATTTAAAGTTGGCTAAATTAAAAATCAACTTATGAAATATTTGCTGAGCCAACATGAGATTTTTAGAATATCTTCTAGTGTGATGCCATGACTGCTAAATGAAACTGAGGCTCCAAAACAAGTCATATGGCTGCGTTTGCCAGGGTTTGTGGAAATGTAGCTACTGTATGTTTAACGAATACCTGTCCATCAGTTATTAAGAAGAAGCGCTGTAGGCATGCCAAAAATCCTCATGTATATTGTAAAGCAAGGCAGGGTGAAAGAGTGTGCCAGCTAGACAGCCAGCATCCAGGAAGCTGCTGCATGTCTTATTGATGGAGTTGCTGGCCATTAATAGAATGCAACTAGGGCAGCTGCTTGTGTTGAGAGGAACCTGACTGGTGTGGTCTCCTGTTTTTGATTAGAAAACCTGCAAAATATTCAAGTGTACAGTAAGTGGCTAAGATATGTGTTTTATCTGCGACAAGCAGCCTGAATATTTTCACACATTGTTTAGCAATGAGTAAAACCATTTCTTTTGTCTGTGAGGCCAGTAAATGTCATGTAGTATTTTAATAATGTAAACGGGGCATCTGAAGCAGCTTTAGCATTGACCCCTTCGTCCTTCTTTTCCGCAGCAGCAAGCTGCCTACCCTGCTCTCATGGTCAGTGGCATCCACAAGTGTCTGTGTCACGCTCTTGTTAACAAACTTGGTGGTCAAACACATGTGGGCTTGAAGTGCTTGTGCATGTAGCTTGGCACTAATTGTGCCCAAGTGCTGTGCTTTTTGCCATAGTTATTTTCTTTGCACACCTGAGAATACTGTAATACATGTGCTGAGTTTAGGCTTTTTCTTTTCTCTCTCTGTCTAGCTATGCTCAGTGTGAGGGGGGCAATGAGTAGGTCTTTATCTTGGAATATTAAATTAGAAGAAATAGGCCAGATTCCTTTCTTTATTTATTATTGTCTTCATTTATGGCGCTTTAATGAGGGCTCTTGCTGATCAGCCATGCTTATTACCCATCAGTGCCTCATTAAACACAATGAGCAAGGATGTCTCTCCCCTGCCAATGAACTGGCTCCTTAATTTCCCTCATGGACACAATATTATAATACACTCTCTGGCTCTCTGCTCTCTCTATCCTGGGTACATTTTGTATTTAGATGGCTTGTGGAGCAGGGGAAGAAGTTGCATCTTAAAAACTTAGCTTTTTTTTTTTTTTAAATCCAACCTATTTTACTTCCAAGGGAAAAAGATTAAAACAAAAAAAGAATAGAAACTTGTTAAAAGTTTCTTAGGGATGCACCGATACAGATAGCAGTATCTGTATCGGCTCAATACCAAGCGTGTGTACTCATACTTGGTATCAATAAAAGTTTACCGATACCACACTACTCAAGCTAGCACAGATGTGTTTGATGACATGCTTCTGACATGTTTTAAAAGAAATTAATGCCTTGAATGTTAAAATGTGACATTTTTTGTTACACTAACTAAAAGCTAGATATTTGTTATATAACCACACAATTATAATTGTATTTAGGTAAAATGCGCCAAATCAAAATAAAACTTGTTGAGATTGTTAGATCTGTAATGTTATTATTCTGTGTTAGTACTTAAGAAAGGATGGGTAATTTATTACAACATAATGAAATCTTACACAGTTATAACAGCAATAATAACCATAGTCACAATAATGTTTACATGAACAGATTTGGTATCAGCAAATATTGGTATCGGCAGATATTCAAATTTCAGATATCAGTATCGGATCGGAACTCCCAAAAAGTGGATCGGTGCATCCCTAAAGTTTCCTATATTATCTTTTACAGACATATTTTAATACTATGTGCCTTTTTTATTTCTACCAATAACTCTGAAAGCAAGCTCCTGCTGAGTTAATCCACTGTTATGTGTTGTACCACCCATAGTCATTTTTTTCTCTATTATTCTTGAAGTGGCCATAAAAGGACACTGATTGAAGTCTGTCTTGTAAAAGAATGAGGTGTATGCTGTAACAGCAGCTGAATTATTCAGCTGCCTTGTAGATGGGTAATAAATTGCTGATGTTTTTATTGGTGTCTCAGCTAAGTATTATTTAACCTTACTTTAAACTGCTTACTTCCATGCTGAGTGCCTTTTAACTCCCATCTATTTCCCTGCGCCTTTCAAATATTGATGGTGAATGTTGGAGGGTTGACTGAGTGCCAGCATGAGACCCCTGGTCCTGGCTCCCAGAGCAGTCTTCCAGACACACACTCAAACACTGAGGGAGAAAGCATGCCAGCTTCTGGCACTTCCCACAGTCACTTAAAGTTTTGGCATGCTAATGATTTATGTTATGTTAATTCAGGAATATGAATATAGGAGTAGTAAACAGACAGTAGTTGTGTTTTTGAAGTGTAGTTGTTTCGCCCACAGGCTGACAGTGTGATGTTGCTCTCTGATGGCACACAAGTTGTGATGATGCAATATGAAATGGGTTATGATTAAATTATGTTTAGCTGTTAATGTTAGCACAGACTTGCCTAGCTTCTTTAAATTTATTTAGATTTATTTATTTATCCTTTTTTAATTAATAGTGAATTACTAACACTGTGTGACTCAACATGTAATGCATTGGGTGTTTTGAGAAGATTGTCAGTAATAACTAACTACTTTTCACAGCACAGTGCCTAATCCACCTTGGCTTGATATGGAAAGGGCACTGAGGGGGACTGCTTTTCTTGACAGTAATAGATGTGTGAATGTGCTAATATCATTTGGTGTTTATCCAATCAGCCTCATGTAAATGGTTATATGTTGTTGCCTTACATCCGTATCAAGCCATATTTATATTTTGGGTTTTTTAAAATCTATATTTATATTGCTCTACTGATATATTAAAGACAGAAACTAGAAGTCAGGACTTGAGGGGTGGTGGGATTGCTTTTGTATGAAACGTGCTTTATAAATAAAATTTGCTTTGATTTGATGTGAAGTATGTATATACCCTTTGGCTTTTCCTTCCAACCCACTTGTTGTCTGTCGGTCTGTCTCCCTGTATTCTTGTAGCAACAGCAGCTCCAGGCACAGCATCTCTCCCATGCAGCTCATGGGCCTCCAGTCCAGCTGCCGCCCCACCCCTCGGGTCTGCAGCCACCTGGCATCCCCCCTGTGACAGGCTCTGGATCAGGCCTGCTTGCTTTAGGGGCTCTGGGCAGCCAAGCTCACCTCCCAGTAAAGGATGAGAAGAACCACCATGATCTTGAACACAGAGGTAAGACATTAAGCTCCCTGTAAAAGCATATTAGGTGGCTAGTCAGTTTATATAGGAAAACTGAGATTTATTTTAATTTTAACGGGGTTTCAAAAGATGTTAAACAGTTAAAAAAAAAAAAAAAAAAACCCAATTAATTGTGGAGTGCTTCTTACTCTCTCTAGAGCCAAATCATTTGGCCCTTAGGTGAGGAGCACATCCTGTCTGTTCACATTCTGCCTGGGTAATGGGCTGGTACATTCCCAGCCCATGACTACATAAGCTATGCAGCAGCTCCAGTATGTGGTGAAAAGAGGGGCCTTATGCCCTGCAGCTTATTCACACATGTTCAGCCAGAAGCATTTGTTATGATGTACTAACTGACATGTTTTTCTCTTTGCTCACTTGGTTTCATCATTACTTCCACCGCCATTGCTATGCCTGTGATCCAGAGAACACGGTGAGTGTGCAGAACTGCACCTTTTTATGTTAAAGGGATTGTTGGTTTCAAAACATCATCCCACTGTCATATCTTCTGCATGTTATAGCTGATTGCATACGCTGTTGCAATCTGTTTTCAATAAAATGATTAATTGAAAATGAGGTTCGGAATAAAAATCTTGTCTTTAATCCAAAAGGGAAATGGCTGCTATCATGTTGGAGAGATTAGATTCCTTGTAATTTCATAACAATTAATGAAGGACTTGGACTTCCCTTTCTTAAAGGATTTATTTGATTTTTTTTTTTTTCTACTGTCTCTTTTGTGTAGAAGCTCACTCCTTCTTCTCTTTGGGACATGATGAATATTTATGATCACAAATACAAGTTGTTTTGTTTCCTTCCACCCCGTCGGGTTGGACCTGTTGAAGTTTTATTTGAAACGCTGCGATCTCTGATGACTTGTGATGGGCCTGTGAGATTGTGTTTCTGTAGACTGGGTCAGCTGAATGGGTGCAGTCATGTCTGAAGAAATGGAACTCCTGGGGCGATTAGCAGGCCTGTTTTGTTTCTGTGCTCTCGTCCCAGGTCATCTGATAGTAGAGTGGTGACTTTGGTTAATGAGTCACGCTAAGCATCTCTTTAAAGGTCAGCCATTATGCAGACAGTGGCCCTTTGCCCAGACTGCTAGTCCATCAGCCATTGTTCCCTCCTCTGGGTTACCGCTGACTTTGTCCGTGTTGTTGCTTTGGTCCTCTGATGAGGGACAGAGAGAATCGGGAGAATTTGGCAGTTTGTAGGCAAATGGCAAACTCCTGCAAAAGCCGTTGGACACCCGCCTAGTGCCTCGTATTCTGTTGGCATTTGGAGTGAGCTGTCCCAGCTTGTGTGGGCAGGCTCCATGAAGAAGCACCAACCAGTCCCACGCTGCTGTGCCTACTGGCAGGATATAGATTCTCTTTCTTTATCAGAGCTCAAAGCCTGTGCTGACATGGTGCCCAAGCGCACTGTGGCAATCAATGCCTAGTGCCCACAATATATAGTTTCTCTCTCTCTTTCTCTCTACCCCGCCTCTTCCTGTCTCTCATGCTTGGCCAGAATGACTCTGGAGAAAAGGCCCTCTGTTCAGTCACAACATACTGCTCATGTCCCTGTGAGGTTGTTTGTTGTCCAGTTATGAGGAGGAGAGAGCCCAGCTTGGAAAACAAGCCCTCCTCCTTTCAATTCAGATAACAGCCCATTCTGTTGTGTGGCCAGGGCCAGCCTTGTGTGTGAGATTGGACTTGGCTGGTGTCAGGGTACTGTTTGGAGCTGACCCACAGCTGCATTTTAAAGAGTCTGCTGTACCCATCGTTGTATGAATGAAGCATTTTTAGTGTTTGGATTGGCTCAGTGTGCTCTCTGTGAATTTGTAATAGATGAATGACTTGCTCTCTTTGACGAAGGAAGACAAAGTGGAAATAAATCGGATTCGGTTTTCTCTTGGCAGAATAACTCAATATCCCCATCAGACAGTTTGCGAACAACCAGTGAGAAGCATCGTAGCTCATCCGACTACAGTTTGGACTCAAAGAAGCGCAAAGTAGAAGAGAAGGACAGCATGAGCCGATATGTAAGTCATTAAAGGAATATCTTAACATGCTTTGAAGTATAGTAAGCCGATTTGTTTAACATTATTCATCCCAAAAATCCAAAGTGAAAAATTGACAGGTTTTACATTTTAAACTGTGCAGGGAATATTGACTTCCTGGAGTCTTTGCTGGTTGCCTGGCAACCTCACACTCCAGGAAGTTACTTCTCCTGGGCCATCCAATTTGCAGCAAGAAGGCAAATAAGCTTTTATCCCCCAAATCTCACTAAGCTGTGAAGGGCCCCCCAAGTAGCAAGGCATGTATCTGGAGTGTATCTGCAATGTTAACTAATTTTGTCTAATTATCCTTACAGGACAGTGATGGAGAAAAAAGTGATGACTTGGTGGTAGATGTTTCTAATGAGGTGAGAAGTATGGAGTGTATTTTAAATGGCTCATGGACATGTCCAGTGATGTACATGTCAATAGTATCTATCAATGTCAAAATGTGTGTTGCATCAGGATCCTGCTACTCCACGGGCAAGCCCAGCCCATTCACCACCTGAAAATGGCATTGATAAACCACGCCCACCTAAGAAGGACACACCCAACAGCCCTGCGTCAGTGGCATCCTCTGGAAGCACCCCATCCTCCAAGGCCAAGGAGCTCAGTCATGTAAGACAATCATGAGAGTTGAAGGCAAAGTAGGACAGAAAAGGCTTTAAATGAGAATTGCAGAGAGAGCAAAGGGATATGTGCAAATAGATCTAGGACATTTTCTACTGTGGATTAGAAATGGCTGTCTCTGCTTTAAGTGCATGACCAAATGTCAGGGATAATATTGTCCCACATCAGGATCAGTCAGGTCTTCTCTCTTAATAGCTCAATGTATTTAACTATTCCAGGATTTTTGACTCTGCCGCACTGAAAGATTAAAGCTGAAGCAGTAAGGGGATAAAAACGGCCCCATCTCCATTGTGACCATAATAGGTTTTTAGAATAAATAGCAGTTTATGGCTCTGCAGGACTATGAGGGCTGTCAGAATTAGATTGGATTAAGTTCAGTTTGCTCTCAAATTGTCAGTCTGCACAGGGCTCTGTCTCTGGATTGTGAATGTGCTTGCTCTCTCGTTCCCTTGACAGAATGACAAATCCTCCACGCCTGGTCTCAAATCCAACACCCCCACCCCTCGTAACGATGCCCCCACCCCTGGCACCAGCTCCACTCCTGGGCTCAGACCCATTCTGGGCAAACCACCAGGCATGGAGGCTCTTGGTTAGTTACCATCCTCTGGCCTCTCTAGAAACCGAGATAATCACTAACCATTCTCTCCACTACTATGTCACATAGCGATATCTATCTCCCGTCTTTGTCTTTAGCAGCACCAGCTTTGCGTACCCCTCTGTCTATTGCGGGTTCCTATCCTGCCCCCTTTGCCATGATGGGCCACCATGAAATGAATGGAGGCCTGACGAGTCCTGGTGTATATGCCGGTCTGCACATTTCCCCTCAGATGAGTGCTGCAGCAGCAGCAGCTTATGGACGCTCCCCCATGGTAATGGTTTTTCTTGCTCTTTTATCTGGTTGTAATGGGAATTACGTTAGAAGCATTGCAATCGTTAATTTGGGTGCGATCACAGGTTAGAGACAGATCTGCTGTTTAAACATGTATATGTTGTCACCTTCTAGGGGTTTGATCCTCACACCCACATGAGAGCCCCAGGCCTTCCAGCCAGCCTTACATCCATTTCTGGTGGCAAACCGTAAGTGTATTACCGAATGTGTTATCTTCATGCATTTTTAAAACCAGCAACAGTAACACACACTTGTATCTGTCCTTTTTTCCTGCAGAGCTTATTCCTTCCACGTTAGTGCAGATGGTCAGATGCAACCTGTACCCTTCCCACCTGACGCCCTCATTGGCCCTGGTATCCCACGCCATGCCCGTCAGATCAACACTCTGAGCCACGGTGAAGTGGTGTGTGCGGTTACCATTAGCAACCCCACACGTCATGTCTACACTGGTGGCAAAGGCTGTGTCAAAATCTGGGATATCAGCCAGCCCGGCAGCAAGAGTCCTGTGTCCCAACTGGACTGCCTGGTAAGGCTCTGTGCTGATGCACATTTCACTCATCGGCAACATTTTACCATCAGTTCTTTAACTGCATTTTATGCACAGTGACATTCTGCTAACAATGAAGTCATCTTTTTTTTTTTTTTTTTTAACTGACACTGAAATGTGCATGGTGCTTAAGCTTTATTTTGATTTAAAATGGACAAAAGTACTTCTGGCAACATCCAAGAAAGAAAGTGCTAAACATCACACATTTTCTTATCATTTATATTTGCCTGGAAATGTCAGCAACTCCAAATAAAGGTGCAAATTCAACAAGCTATAAGCTTGCCCACTTATTTCAGATTGTGTTAGATGATCCCCCTCAGTTGATTTTTTTTTTTTTTAATATAAAAACAAGATTTTTATCCTTTTTCCTCAAGATTTGCTCTCTCATTCCACTGCCCTGAAAATGTATTGATTTACTTTGTCCTCTGCACAACAGAACAGGGATAACTACATCCGCTCCTGTAAGCTGCTGCCTGATGGCCGCACTTTGATTGTTGGAGGCGAGGCCAGCACATTGACCATCTGGGATCTGGCCTCTCAAACACCCAGAATCAAGGCTGAGCTCACCTCCTCAGCCCCAGCTTGCTACGCCTTGGCCATCAGCCCTGACGCCAAAGTCTGCTTTTCCTGCTGCAGTGATGGAAACATTGCCGTTTGGGACTTGCACAACCAGACTCTTGTTAGGTTAGCAGAAAAAAAGGAAAGATTCCTACTGTGTGGGTTTTAACCTCACAACAGAAGGGCTCTTGTTTGAGACATTTTAAAGATTAAGTCAATAAATGTTTGTGTCCCTTCATACTTCGATTGCAGGCAGTTCCAGGGTCATACAGATGGTGCTAGCTGTATTGACATATCCCACGATGGCACAAAGTTGTGGACAGGTGGTCTTGATAACACTGTTCGGTCTTGGGATCTGAGGGAGGGTCGACAGCTGCAACAACATGATTTCACTTCGCAGGTAAAAACCCTGTAACACAGACAAAACTGATCACGCGCTCTTGCTTCAATGTATTGGAAAGGGTGGGGTTTTTTTTTTTTGGTTTTTTTTTTGTTTTGTTTTTTTAGCTTCAGAGCTTTCAGTAATTGTTGCCGTGTCCCATGTCCAGATCTTCTCTTTAGGCTACTGTCCGACTGGAGAGTGGCTTGCTGTGGGTATGGAGAGCAGCAATGTGGAGGTGCTTCACCATTCAAAGCCTGACAAGTATCAGCTCCACCTGCATGAGAGCTGTGTTCTCTCCCTCAAGTTCGCCTACTGTGGTATGACCAAACACACACACAAAGAAAAAGATGAAATGTTTTTTACTCAGCTGCTAAGGGACCTTAGATTGTTATCATTTATTCAGTGCTAAGCCTGCAGAGAATACAATTTACAGATTGTTGTATCCTCAGGCTTATCGATGAAGTAATAGTCAGTTTGTAGATAATTTTTCTCAAACGCCTTAGTCAAAGGGGTCTGACGGCGCTGGTGTTTTATTTGCAGGTAAATGGTTCGTAAGCACTGGGAAGGACAATCTGTTGAATGCTTGGAGGACTCCTTATGGCGCCAGTATATTCCAGGTATGTGGATCAATACACTCTGTCTGCAGCCATGCCAAAAGTATGCACACTTGTCTCTAAGAGGAAGGGCACAGCGACCGCTGTCTGACAGGACTATCCTATCAGTGAAAACTGAACCTGAATTATTGACTCGATAAAGGAGTCTTTTTGAAGGCTGTCAGACCAAAACCTGATGTCACTGCAATCTAATCTAGCCCACTTAACTTTAAATGCACTTGGGTGTGTTAACTGCCTCCAAGACTAAAGTATTTTTTATCTCTTTTTCTCTAAACAGTCCAAGGAATCTTCATCTGTCCTGAGCTGTGACATCTCAACAGACGACAAGTACATTGTGACAGGCTCTGGTGACAAGAAGGCCACTGTGTATGAAGTGATCTATTAGAACAGACAGCTATGGATCGGAGCATGTTTATGCTCAGGAACAGTAGACTCTTCCTCCATCTGTCTTCCCTCACACAGACAGCATGGATGTTGCCTGCAGCCCCAGGGTGGATTGGCTGGAAGTTTGGCAGTGCCAGATTGCAATAGATGGTGGCCCTGTTTTGGCCCTCGGATTCTCTGACGTTCGGCTTTGCCCTTCTCACTCATGCAACACTTGTACAGAGTGCAGTTTCCCAAGGCACTAAGAAGAAAATAATGTCTTGCTGTTTTTCTGTTTGTTGGATATTTTTTTTTTATTCATCCTTTTTAATGTGGGGATAAAGTTCCATGACACAACTAGAAGCAGCGCTTCACTCTGGAGCTTCTCCTTGGAGATCCTGTGAAAAGTGTACATAATGGAGTAATAAATGGCCTTTTATAGATTTATATTTTGGTGTCCAGTTACGCTTGTGATGGTTCTTTCTTGTTCTCTCCGTGATTTTTCTGTCCCTTCTGGGGATAGAAATTAGATTAGGACTTGGTAAGAGGATATTCTATTTCAGCTTTTTCCTTCCTCGGCCCCTTTTTATTTTTTTTTTTTGTCCACATTTGATGTCCAGAATGACTATTTTGGAAATTTAATTGGATCTTTTTTTCCTCTGTGGCAACAGCTTTTTTTTTCTCTTTTTATTTTTTTTTTTATGTCTCTGCCATGTGCAACAACAGACGTTTATCTCCTGGATTTTAGCAATGGAAAACTCTGGAAATGCCATTTTTAGACTGGAAAAAGAAAAAAAAAAAGTTTTCTAGTGACCATAAAATTCAGCTCCTAAATATCACTGAACACTGTCTGCTTTTGAACGATTAATAACTGGAACACTGATGGTTTTACAAAAGTTGCAAATTGAGTTTAGTCTTGACTCAGTTATTGTATGAAAAGTCATTGCTCCACCCAGCAAAGTCACCAGTTTGAGTCAATTACTGCCTTTCTAATTTTGACAGCCCATGACATCTGATATTTGGGGTAAACTGTTAGCTTTCATTAATATCCAACCAGAGCCTTCTCATACAGGAATGTTTTGGGGTTTTTTTTGTGCATAAACACAAGTTAAATTGTAGGATACACATGTCATCACCCATAAGGACTGTACAGCTGACAGTTGTTGATAAATCAATAAACTGTTTTTATATAAAAAATAATCTTGACTGGATTTCTCTAGTGCTGTTGCCTTGCTACAGCTCTTAAGTTTATAAGAACAGTTCAACATTTTGCTCATTAGTTGTCTGTTAATTTAAAAACCTTTCATTTTAGATGATTGATTTGAACATATTTGCTTGTCTACATTTATTTGTCATTTTCTTACTAGGTACACTATTTTTTTCAGCTCATTGCCTGGCATAAAATATAAAACTTCTAAACTAAACTTTCTTCACAAAGTCACACCATGCTTTTGACTGAATCCAAGAAAATATGTTGCAAATAGCATGTAGCATAAATCTGCATATTTTACTCATGTTTTCCATTAAGTAAGAATTAAGTATTCTATAATAATTGATTAGCATTCAAAATATGAGAGGCAAAGTCAACTTAGTTTTGTTTTATTTTTATTTAAGTAAACCTTTCCCTTTTCTGGAGTTTGCTCTAATAAGCTAGCTCTCTGCAGCTAAGCATGCTAGCTTATCTCTAAATGTCAGTATTCCTTTAAGTAAGGCACTACATTAAATACATTGTATTTGGGTAACTGAGTTAGAGCTACAAACATTGACATACTGAAGATCTTCTGGCTCTACTTTTCCTGCTTGAAGAACATAAAACTGTCTCAAAGTCCCTGTTGGTCTGAATGTTGAATTGTGACAGCTCTCTTATACCGTAGTCTGCATTTACAATATAGAGGCTACAATATTATTTGTAGGCTCCCCTTGACAGTTAATGTAAGTGCATCAGCAAATGGCTTTAAATGCATCTGGCTGACAACGGTCTCAGGAGGACTGCACACATAAGTGAAAAACATTCTTGGTGCTGTTGGAGAAGGTATTCTTCACTGTATTTTAACTCAGAAAATTACTGAACTCAGGTTCATTTTTGAGGGATGAAGATGGTGCATTTTTCAAGGCCACAGCAAAATCCAGCTGTGGGCACAGTCAGAAACTACCTTAATTTGGTTTTCTGTGGCGACACATTGAAATCACAGTCATGTCATTATGATGAAATAAGGCAGAAATCTTATTCAGTGCCTCTTCAGAATAATGACGTAAACACTGCTCTTGAGTTCTGCTGAGTGGCCTTTTGGTAGCTGAGTACTTTTGGGCAGGAAGAGGTGAATGGCCCAACCCGTCCTCTCCAGAGTAACACTCTTCTAGGACTCTGTGCTTGAAGCTCTGAGCCCTTCATAAGGCGGCCTCTCCAGAGATGTTGTTGTTAGATTATAAAAGCAGGGCCGGATGCTTTCAGCATGGAGCCAGCCGCCATGCTCCGCTCTCACGGGCTCATTTGTTAAAGCCTATAGTCTTTCTTTTCCCACATTGGTGAAGTGTGTACTTCCTCTGTGCATTTGTAGTTTAAGCTCCCTGCTCAAGTACAATTTTCTCTCTTGCTTAATCAAACAGTGGAATATCTGCAGATGAAAGGTTGTACCACTGAGTCCCTATTGGTGGACATTGAGGGGGTCATTGTCTCGCCTTCCGCTCATAAGTCTCAATAGAAGGCTTCAGGAGATTCATATGCAAAAGCCCATGCTGCTCTCCTCTACTTAAGACAGGGGCAACAGTGCAGAATAAAATGAAGTGGCTTTAGTGTTTTACAGCAACTCAAAATACAAGAACAAAGGCCAATTCCCTATTCTGCAAGAATTGTTGGAGACGAGACAAGAAGGCTATGCAGAAAATCAGCGGGAGGGTGGGTGGTGTAATGCCAATATGTGAACTATGTGAATATTTTTTGTTTTTGTTTTTTCTTTAGTCTTAGCTCCCAGTCACTGATCACAGTCCAGTAGAATTCTGGCTGGTTCTTCTGGCTGGCATTTAGTTTTCTACCCTCCCCCACCATCTCACAGGAAATCAGGGTTTTTGCTTTTTTTCTTTTTTCCAACAGTGAGGGACTGGCACCGTGCTGAAATGCAGAATAATAATCCTCTAATCACCTGAGTATTGCCAGTCCTAGGTTTTATCTGCAATGGATGTGAAAGCCCCCAGTGCCTAGTGATTACAGCATTTGATCTGGGTAATAATGTCTTCACTGTTGCCCTGCCTTGGGCCCGAAGGCAGCACAGCTCTAATCCACAGTGCATTCTAGTGGAATCGCATTACACAAAGACCACCAGGGTTCTCTCCTACAAGGGAGGGGTGGGGGTTAAAGGAGGAGGTTGCCATGGAAACAAGCTTCCCCTCTTTATTTCTCTCTCTCTTCCTCTCTCTCTTTTTCTCTTTTTCTGTCTCTCATACACACGCACACTCGTGAACACCCATGAACACACACATAAGGCACACACTCTCCTGGGACAGATAAGCGAAGGACAGGTTCTATGTTTACTTTGCACAGACCCTCCAATCCCTGAGCAGGCTGAGCTCTGATAACATGAGGCCTGTACAGTCACCGACCACTGACAGCAGATAAACACTCCAGCAGAGCAGAGCAGTCATCACCCTCCAACCAGGATGAACAAACCTGGGAGACCTGGATTCATTTGGATTAGCCTGGATTGCCACTGCCACCGCCACCGCCGCTGTCTCTGCTGCTTTTCCTGCAACTGCTGTGTTTAGACTACTGATGTCTGCAGGACTTTCCACATGAGAAGTTGAAGTTGCTCTTCACCCTGTGGACAGTTTAGTCAAAGGACATAGCCGCACTAGTGGACTGGATGCTATTTTAGATATGGAGGTCAAGGGACTGTCAGCACTGGGCATGTTTGTGTCACTGCAGCTAAAGGGCTGTGAACTTAGAAAACATAAATTCCTCCTGATGTGTCCTGAGGAGACACCACACATTATCACTGTGCAGTTTCACCTTCTCCTTGTGTCCAATCTTTTGTAATGATTTTTTTAACCAGCCAAAAGCAGGACAACTATCAGGGAATTGCTTGGTGTTTATCCCAAGTAAGAATCAGGCATTTCGATTCTGGAAGTGATTATAAATGTATTATACTAATGCCCTAAGAAGGGACTAACATGGTCTTTGATGTTGAGATCAAGACAGCTACAATGACTTCTTTATTATGTGCATTATGCTAAGATGCTAATTATTTTTCCACACACACGTTCTGTGATTAAGGCACAGCTGGAGGTGAATAAGCAACATGACTAATTACAGAGGAAATTATGGTATTGAGCTAAAGTGGTGGGAGCTGAAATTCCCTTTGGCACCTTCTTCTGCCTGTGTTTATTTCTAATTTATCAATTTATTCTTTGGAGAAAAATTCACAGATTCGCTTCTCATCTGCATTTATCCGACACAAGCTGTCTGCAAATATTTTAGACTTGTGGTCTATATTTAAGGACCAATTGATGCTGATTCAACTCTAAAGCTACATTTTAGAGCACAGGTGACTGATGCTTTCTGCACTGCAAAGGCAGAATATCATGTTGAGTAATATCTATGATTATGGAGTAATCCAAAAACACAATGATCTTTGTTTCTTCTTCTTTTTTTTTTTTTTTAACTTAAATTGAGTACAAATGATTCCTGGAGCTCCAATCCAAATATCTTCACTTTCATTTATATATATATATATATATATATATATATATATATATATATATATATATATATATATATATATATATATATATATATATATATATATATATATATATCACCTGTGCTCTAAAATGTAGCTTTAGAGTTGAATCAGCATCAATTGGTCCTTAAATATAGACCACAAGTCTAAAATATTTGCAGACAGCTTGTGTATATATATATATACACAAGCTGTGTATCTATACATATATATATCTTCACTTTCATATAACTATTTCTGTGGTGACTGATAGAGTTACTCTTTATTAGGGTCTTGTGTCTGCAACCAAGCTGAAGCACATTTATGGTTTAGCTAAATTTATTTACATTCATTCATTCATTTTCCGAACTGCTTATTCCAAATTCAGGGTCGTGGGGAAGCTGGAGCCTATCCCAGCTGGCTTTGGGCGACAGGCAGGGCACACCCTGGACAGCTTGCCAGTCCATCGCAGGGCCACACACAGAGAGACGAACAACCATGCTCACACTCACTCCTAGGGGGAATTTAGAGTGACCAATTAACCTATCATGCATGTCTTTGGATGGTGGGAGGAAGCTGGAGTACCTGGAGAGAACCCACACATACATGGGGAGAACATGCAAACTCCACACAGAAAGGCCACTGACCAAACCAGCCAAGGATTGAACCAGCGACCTTCTTGCTGTGAGGCCACAGTGCTAACCACTGCGCCACTGTGCAGCCCCTAAATTTATTTACATTTCATAAATCTAAATGTTATATATAACTAAAGAATATTCCTGTTATGCAGTGAAGGCTTGTGGCTAGGCTGAGCGCAGCTGCACAGCCTTCCTGAAAATATAAGTCAGCATGGAATAAAGTTAAGGTTTGCAAATCAACATCTCAATAATGTTGATTGCAAATAAAAATAGTTATTTATGAAGAGTTAGTTCCACTGCAAGATTTCTTCATCGTAAGGGTGGACAACAGTGTTTTGTGCTGATTTGCATTATTTCTATGGGCGTTTGGTGTTTTTCCTCCAAATCATTATCATCATCAATAACTTTAAGTTGATCATAGTTGCTCCTCTTATCAACAAAAGCATTTGAAACCTGCAGAGAGTTAATGATTAATATTAGAATATGTGAATATCTTTGCTGTTGTCAGAAACATTTTGCTGATTTTTTTCTTCTCATAAGGACATTTTAAGTGTATCTGCTAAAAGCTATCTGAAAGTGAGGGGATCAAAACAAAAACTATTTTTCTATATTGGTTGTCGACCTATAAGTGGTTTTAAAAAGTGATTTTTTTTAAAGAACTTGTATTTGTGTTGCAAATGGGTCTTTGCATGATGTCTCACTAAATAAACAGCTAAAAGCTATAGTCTCTGATTAAACTTATCCTGTGCTTTTGTAATCTGGAGGCTGGTAGATGAACGTACACTTTGCAGGACTTGTAAGTGGACGTGTTTTTATTGATACATTTTCAAATTTAAGTACAGTAGGTGCATAGATCTGTTTGAGAAAGCAGAGCCAATCGTGTGTAACTAAGGGCAAACTCACACCAGCCTTTGTGATTTGAATCCATGTGTTTGCTGGGAAAGTTCACTTCATTTGGGGTACTTTAAGGGTGCATTCACATCAGAATAGTCTGGTAGACTCGGTCCGTTTTGGGACTCGGCTCAGTTATAGGGGGCTTTATCCATTCAGACCGAGATTGCATTCTCACTACAGTTTGCTCAAAAGTACCAAAACTTTACATTAATATATCCCTGTTCCCACCATTAGCGGCGCTGCACTTGTATTCAGCAAAAGAGAGAACAAGACAAAAAAAAAAGATGAAGAAGAAAACTCTCCATTTTAAGTTTTTTATTTTGTCTTATGCAAGTATACTGCAGAAATACACTGCAACAATGAGGCAGGGGACACTTAACAGGATCGCAATGTATTTACTCACATCACAATGCTACGTCAAATGCAGGAAGGGACTTTTTTTTTGGAGTCCGCTGCCTGTATCTGGTCCCCTTAAAACGTGCTGAGACCTGCGTTTGTTGGCAGACTGAGTCCACTTCTTTGGTCCGAATCAGAATTTGTTTGGCGCTTTTACAGCTCCCCAAACAAAGTGGACTTTTAGCAAACTGACTCTGATGCGAATCAAAAAGGCTCATGTGAATATGCCCTAAATATGCAAGCGAATTCTGATTTGGACCTGGTCTGCCTACAAATGCAAGTTGTAGTCCATTTCATTCATTCGTTCGTTCGTCCTTTCGTTCGTTCATTATCCCAACTGCTATCCCAGCAGTCTCCGGGCCAGAGGCGGGTGGTAGTCCATTTCCATACGATGGGTTAACACAATCATAACATACAGAGTTGTGGGGCAATAGGTAGTTCTGGGTGGGACAAATAGCTCACGGTCAAATGTGGAAGGCTTCGGTAAAAGTTCTGATAAAAATATGATCAACACAGACCCTGGGATCGAATGCAGCTCCATATTTTTTTTGCAACTGGTGGAGAGTGAAATGTTTAATTTTTTTAGTCTAATTTATTTGAGAAGCGCAGTGGGAATGTGAAATTGGTCCGGAATAATGTTGCACCCTGCTTGGTCAAATATCTTATAAAAACTAATTCTCACTATATAACTCTGTGTTGCTGATAAAGTTAGATATGACTTCTCTTGTCTCTTGGCTTTTTGGAGAGCTCTCACTAATACCTAAAAAGGGAGCAGTCACATGGTGTCTTTGATTTGCTAAGTCCTGTTCAAATTTTTGTTACTGTAAGCAGACAATAAGTCATGTTTGCCACTGAGTGCAGCAGATAGATGTAGCTATAAAGACTCAGGAAATCACTTTGGTCTGAACAAAGTTTTCATCCTTATAAATGTAAATGTATTAGAAAAACTCTAGTTGTGATTTCATTTCAGTAAAATTTGTTAATTGTATGCTTTTTTTTTTTAAAGGGCCATATTATTCTAAATTTGCTTTCTAAAGGTTTTCTAACTGTCATATGTCCCCATGTGAGGATCAAAAAAGAAAAAATTCTGTCATTTCTTTGACATGTTTACTCCGCTTTTTAGCTAATGTGTGCTCAAACAGGTTGGTCTGAGATCTTTTCCTTTATGACCTCACAAAAGGAAATAATAACTACTGACCTGCCCCCAGCTAACTAAGCCGTCCCTCTACAAGAATCGAGTGGGTGCCAGCTTAAGTCGCATCATCTCCTCAGGAGGGTAGAGTGGGCTCATGGGAGCTTTTTGGAAAGGTAAAATTAAGGACCAAGGCTGAATTTGGCTTAATACACTTTGAAAGACAATGTTATTAGACCTCTGACTGATCATTGTTGTTTTTGTTCTTGATTTTTTTATGATGATATTATAAATAAAACTGTATGCATGCAGTATACATTTATGTTCATTTCATACATTTAACACCAGGCTTAAGTAAATTCACATAATACAATTTTTAGGGAAATTTAATTTTCTTGCCCCTGCTTCTGGTGACTGATTTTTTTTTTTTTTTTTTTTGGAGGGGGGGGGGGGGGGGGGGGGGGGGGGTTCTGGATAACTATTTTTATTCTTGTTTGGTTCATTGAAGCATCTGTCATTCCCAGTGCTCCCACTGTGCCTGACAAAAGCAGAGCCATGTTAGATTGAAAAGACAGAGGGCCAATCTTTCAAATGGATCTCTTTTTGAAAATATATTATGACATAATCATGTTTTCTCCCTAAAAGCCCAGGGGAAGCCTGTCTGTCAGATTGCAGTCCTCTCTTTGGCTGCATGGTCTGAACAGAAACAGCAGTTGCGTGTTAATAGAACCCAGAGGCACTCTGAAACCTTACCCATTCTGCTTTACGCTCTCAGCCAAGAGATTAAAGTCAGGGAAACATTACAGGAGGCTGGATAATTGCCCCTGTGTCTCCAGCAGACAAAAGGCAACGCTCCGGCAATTCCCTCGGTAAATTGTCAAGAGAGGCTCAAGGATCCTTCAAGGCTGCAGCAAATTGTACAGTGCTGTCTAACAAACTACCAATCTCTGGATATTATGAGACTTCCATATATCCTTGGTCATAATGACAGCTTGCACTGCTGTAATAGAGTGCAGGCACAAGACAGCTTTTGTGAGCACACTTCCAATAGAAAAATTACTACCTTGGCTCCCAGTCTGCGCTTTTCATTTTTGCTTGTTACCATTTGTATTTTGATTTATCCTGCTATCATTTTTATGGTTGTTTCCATTCAGCGCTGAGTGTTGGTTGCTGCCACCACCAGATGATTGCAACCTTTATTCCCAAGAGCCACTTGATCCCCTGACAGGAAAAAAAAAAAATCTGCAAGCAGTTAATGAGTTGCCATACATGCCCAGTGTTAAGGGTGTCTGCAAATTAACAGAGGATTTTGTCATGGCTCCTCTCTGCTCTCGCACTCTTTCCTCCTCTTGCCACCACTTTCTCTTCTCATTCTTGTGCCCACCCCCCTCCTCCATCGTGCCCTTCCTCCTGCTCTTCAATTTTCTCCCTCTACCTGCCTGCTTCACGCTCCAGTAGCTGCGTGGCGGGAGCAGCGCTGTCTGGCTTTGGCTCTGAGCAGCATTCATTGTCAGCACGGTTCATGTTTAGAATTAGCCATTTAATGAGAACAAAAGAAATTAATTGGTGGTTTAAGCCTAATGAGACGTCTGTGAAATTAACAGCCCTCATCAATAGAAACAAATAAAATCCTTCAGCGTGTTGTTGGGGAGCATTATTCTGACAAAGCTTTTGACACAATGATGAATAGCAGGTCAGGAGAGACCATCTGTGCTTTTTTAAACCCCTGCAGGAGGGGGATGGAATGTGGGCTGGCTCGAAGAGATGGTGATAAAAGAGGGAGAGAGGCAATGGGGGAAAGGGGGAGGGATGGGAGAAAAAAGAAGAGAGAAAAGAGGAAAAAAGCTGAGAAAAAAATCCCCAGTTTTATTCATCACCCTTTAGTATGATACCACTGTCTTACCATGGTTACAAAGGAAATAAAAAACATGGGCATTAGCATGTGAAAGGCACTAGGTTTCTGACTATGCATTCAGAAAGGCAAAGAGCTCTGATTTCGAGGGATATTTAACCTCTATTCAGACAGCAACAAAGGCCTGGCTGTCGCGCTGAGAGCAGTGGTTCAGCCTGATTGGGGCTCAGGGGGGGAAGGTGGGGGGGTAGAGGAGGGGACAGCCAGGATCACAGACCTCATTTGTTCCCCCTCTTTACTTTAGCCTGTCTGTATTCCCACTGAAGAGCAGCATTTCCTCTCCACCCCACGCCCCCTCCTCCTCTCTCAAAGTTGTAAATGTATGACCTAAGGAATAAATTGGATGGGAAGGAGGCGAGGAGGCAGTACAGAGAGCAGTAATACATCTCTATCATGTTCAGTGACCTTTATTTACCGAGCACTCAGCAACATCTTTGTCAGTGTTATGCGTCTGCCTTGCATCCTCCTCTTTTAATGGCCCAGTTTGGAAGTTGCAGACGGGATGGAGGTGGTTATCTGCATGTCCTCAGCTCAGCCAGTGACTCAGCCCCTTCCATTGCTCTCTCTGGCCACTCAGCAGGGAAGACCCAGCCCTGCCTGTTTGTGTATCATAGAGAAACTGTTTGCTTTCCTGTGCCAATCAAATAAACAGTCTGTGTCTTTCAGGGCGGGAGGTTGGAGGAGTTGTGTTGTTAAGTTCTATTGGTGAAGATAAGGAATTGTTTGATGGGGTCGAGAGAAACGAGAGCGATTTAGGTCAGCTAATCTGATTTACAGAGATGGTCTGGCCATTGCAGGGAGCAGTAATTACATAGAGGGATTAGAACCCCCATCCCCCCTCAAATAAAAAAAAGAACCTGACAACCTACTGAGAGAAAAGAGGGGTGGCAGCTTAAAGGCCTGAGAACTGCTGGAGTATGTTGCTGCAACAACAACAGCTTGAGCAGCTCTTGGTGCAGATTAAAAATGGCTGAGATTGCACTCAAAACAAAGAGGGCATTTGGCCAAACTGGAATTACAAAGCTTGTTTACATGCGTTTACATCTGCTGCTTTTGATTCTAAATTTATAAGAATTGGTTTTTGGTGGCCAAATGACACATCTGCAACAGAATCCAGTTTAGTCGATCATCAGAACCTGGGGATCTGGGAGGAACATAGCCATACATTTGTGTTTTGCTCTTGAGCTGGATCCCAGTGATATGTTGCATTTTGCTGTGATTCTGCTTGACAATATTTTGGAGATGTATCACTTTCAGCCTTGACATTTTGCTCATATTTTGCCATTTTTCCAAAGCAGATATTTAGAGCATCTCGTTGCCACTTGTCTATGTATTTAAAATGCACAGTTGAATAATTGCACTGCCAGAGCTGTCACTACATCCACGGGAATGACTTGCACGCTTGGCTGCTGTTTTCTAAAGTGTGCTTGGTTAATCCACTCATTGCTTTGTGCATTGAATCCTGCGAACCATAGGGCACCCGCTTGGATGCCCGTGCATAAATTACTGCCATGGAACATAAAGTGCTGGGAGGATTTTCCTTAACGATCGCCAACGCTTTAAATGCTTCTGCTTCAACAGTCGATACTGCTCAGCCCATTCAATTATTCAGCGGTCCGTCCCTCATTAACAAAATCCTGACCTTGACATGTCTGCCCTATTTCTCTCCCCTGACAGACTCAGCTCTCCAAACGACTCTGTTTGCTCTGATATTGGCTGGGAAATCCATGCATATTGATAAGTTGTTTGCAGTGTAATTGAAAATGTCAGTTATGAGGCCCATGCAGGCAAAGGTCAGTGCCAAGAATAAAAGCTGACAGGCTGCTATGTATGGTGAATATATAGTAAAGGAATGGAGGAGGGCAGGGAAACAATTGAATGTGTCATATGCTATAAACCTATAAAAATGTGTGTTGAAGGCCTGGAAAAAAACGTTTTGTAACAGCATAAGGAAGAACATTTAAGATGTTTTTATCATAAGGTAATTATAAGACTCCACTTTTTCTGGTTTCATATAGTTTTATGGATTGGTTTGTGGTCATTTGATTGAAATTCTAATCCGTTTCCAAAGGTCAAATTGTTCATCATTCATATCTCATGGTCTGGGTAAACATCCACAGCTCAAACATCAGATAAGATTTATGAATATACTTATCAGGTGACTCATAATATCTCGAGGAGTAGCGGGTGTCCTATGGGTGCTGTCTTATAGCAGCCTCGTACAATGTGCATCAATGACATGAGGTGTCAATCAAAAACCGTCATGCTCTGCATTTTAGAGCACAATCTGCTGCTGTCTTAATCTGCACCTCAGGAGACTCATCCTAGGTTAAAGTGCTTGCCACTATTTCTGCATAAACAAAGATCTGAACCTCAATCCCCACAAGACTCTGCCGGCCAACCCCCACCCTTCCAATCCTCCCCGCAGGCAGAGTGGTGACTGCCTGCTGGTTCTTTAATCGATTGCTAATGGGTTCAATTCCATCGTTGAGGAGCTGCTTGGAACCTGGCCCTGAGACTGAATGAAGTGGAAATACCATTTGAGGCTTTATGAGCCGTTATACTGCACGAAGAGACCTCTATTCGGCATGCTTCATAGCGCTGCAGAGAGTTTTGCACCACCGCTTGATGGTTTTTCTTATGCCAGGCTCCTACTGCTTTCGTCTCAGTGCTTCCCATTTACACCATGCCCTAAAGCATTTACATCCACTCAATCTACAACAAAATAGCTTTGCTTTGCTGCATTTTCACAAGGCTTGATGTGTAGGGTAATTACCATAGTATATCTCCCTTATACACTGGAGAAAGCAGCATATTCGCTCTTTCTTTATGCCATGATATTCATCAGTTTTTATCAGGAGCCATGGCCCAGTGTAACTCACAACTCTGACTTCACTCTTTTATTACTCACAGTATGAGCTAAAGATGACTTATGAAACTACAGTTGTTGTTTTTTAGTGGGGAGGGGTGTTTTTTTTCGTTTTTTTTTTATGGCACAAAGATGTTTTTACCTTTTTGAGAGAGGTTGAACCCTCCAGTCCACCCACCCTGGTTACAGATTTGCCCAGTTTTCTGCAGCGCTCTTATGAGCTTGCTCTGGCTGAAATGCAAAGCTAAGCAGCCAACACTGTTCTATATTTCACAGCCAGTCCCAGCAGACATGTACTCTTTGAAGCATTCTGGGCCAGGGATACAAGTCTTATTTGTTCAGTTCTTCTAGAAAGGGGTGAGAGGAGGGGGAAAAAAAGGACTTAGAAAAATGTAAGCTATTTTTTTTTTCTTTCATGACAGCAGAGAGTAACATTCTTTGACGTCTCAACAGCAAGCCTTGTATTACAGCACTTGCTGCCAAATGCCTTGATAGAATCACCCATGTCAAACAGGAAGAGAAATAAATGCTTCATTGAACTAGAGCTTGGCCTAGTGATGGTGGGAGTGGAAACGGTGAGGAGTAGGGAGGGGAGAGCAGGCTTCTCTGTGGGTGTCTGTGGGTGTCAGTTCACTTGGGGATGGTTATTCTCAACCCTCAGTACAAGTACTTTCTTAGATGTGGTGTGAATAATTAGTGTGCCTGGCCTAGATAGTCTCATCAATGGACATTTAATCTTCTGAAGAATAGGGAGAAGAAAGCTGTAATCAAGGAAGCCAATGATTTCAGTAGCGGACCTGATGCCAGCAGTTGCAGCGGAGTACAAAGCACATGTTTGTGTTTGTTCTTTCAGGCTCATCTTCCAGCGCCAAGTAGAGGATGACAGGATTTACATGCAGGCTTCTAATCTCTGTAAGAGAACCTGTTTCGGGATGTAATTCACATGGTATGTCTTTTGATTCGGATTAGTCTTGGAAATCCTCTTACCCGTGGCTCAGTATAACTTATCACTGACAAGGCCGTCTCGTGGAGCAGTGCAAATCCTCATATCCACCCCTCCCAGACTTCCAACTCGTAATTCTAATCTGTCCAAATCTGATCTGAGACTTTAACTTCCAAATACCTCTTGAAAGCCAAAGCTCAAACTGAAGTTCATGCAAGGCATTTGGATTACATAAATTGAGGTTAGGGATTTCCAGTATGTTCTTATGTTTGAGTATACAGTACAACTTGGATCTGGGCTGTGAGGGAATTTTATTATTTCTTTTTCTCGCTAGCACCGATTCTTATATAAAAGATTATCACTCATGCTATGCCCTAAACATAATTGATATTGTAGCATTCCCATTAATTCCCACTACAGAAATAGAATTCTGTATCTTACAGTCTGTATGGACATTTGGTTTATATAAGTTATTTACATATTGGAAAGTTGGGTAGGAATACAAAATTACGGGAAAAAAATGAAAGGGAGAAACTTTACATTCCACGTGTGATGACATGCTTTTACATAAAATATTTAAATGTTTGAGCTATATTCATGATCCTTTAAGGTTCTTTATAATTCAATAAACAGGATTTAAAGTGGAGCATGCATGCTCCACTTTTTCTCTCTCAGCTGGAAGGCCACAAACGGGTTCTTATTAAACGTTGCAAGATTATGCCTTAATCTCAGTGAACACATGTTGGGTGGAATAAAAGCAATTTTATTTCTGAAACAGAGCTCCACGCAGCTTTCTCTCGTCATAATCTTATCCTAGCTTCTGCAACAAAATGAAAAGCCTAGCTGCTGTGCAAAAGCTGCTGTGTGTTTTGAGGAGGCTAAGCTATCAAGGTCCTAATTAGGACCTGGACACTTTTACATACCTGTGACCGAATTGGACGTCAGCAACAGCCCAAAGACAAACTTCGTTTGCAGTCAGAGAGGATTTGGGGGGCATGTAGTCTGCTAGTGGTGAGACAGTGGTGTGAAGATGATGATAAGCCAAAGCTCTAAATCCCAGACTCAGCTGTCTTATCTGGAGCTGCTGGGCTGTGCGACATGCTTTAATGGAGGCGGCTCACTGTCTGAGCTTTAGCTACAATCGCATTAAGATTCCCCTTCACCTCAACTGGGCTTGTTTGTTGTCAGTTTTTGATTGAATCTTGTGAATTAAGGTTTTGTGTCAGTTAGTCACCCTACTTTAATTCCTTTGACAACCAGGTTCCCAGGAAGGCATCATCTATTTAATCTCTTATCATATGAGGAAGTGACAATACTTGTACAACTAATACTGCAACAAAATCCTCATAACTAATCAGACTTTTAATCCAGTGTAAGACAGGATATTTACCTTTCTTGACCCCTTTTTTAAACTGCAAAGGAGCAACTCTTTAAGTACAACAAGAAGTACAAAGAAACTCGAAGCACAAAGAGACTATCATA
Organism: Telmatherina bonti; assembly: GCF_933228915.1. Classification (NCBI taxonomy): domain Eukaryota; kingdom Metazoa; phylum Chordata; class Actinopteri; order Atheriniformes; family Telmatherinidae; genus Telmatherina; species Telmatherina bonti. The sequence goes on along the minus strand of NC_136620.1, from coordinate 28,528,607 downwards.
GATGTACGACATGAAATAAAACCAAGTTATAAATCAAACAAAACACCAGTTCTGTCAGTGGCTGAAGACAGATAAACAAGTTGTTAGTGAAGCTTTTGGAAAAGGGTTCTTTGCAGTCACTTGGTTTAAAAAAAAGTATTAAATCAACATACTGTCCTTATGCACATGTAGTATGTGTGGATTTGAATAACTATCCATCCATCCATCCATCCATCCATCCATCCATCCCTTCATCCATCCATCCATCCATCCATCCATCCATCCATCCCTTCATCCATCCATCCATCCATCCATCCATCCATCCATCCATCCATCCATCCATCCAGTAGATTTGAATGTAAACAGTCAAATTTGTTTTAGAATAAAAGTAGTAATGGAAACTGTGCAAAGACACCTATACTAGCTAGTTTTTTTTTTATCCAGCGATGAAGCAAATTTAAAGCAAATATTTAAAATGATGCCACAGACAACAGACAAAGATTATTTTTAATCATTTTAATACAGTAAACAAACAATGCCGTTTAGTGTTTTTTGGCAGGGGGGTGGTGCACGTATTGATCAATAACCATAAATACAACGTTTCAAACCTGATGCGCCTGTCATACATGAGAAAGAAAAGAAGCAGTCAGCAGCACTTTTTTCAGATGTGTATGAAGAGTTTATTCTTTAATGTCTGCATTATTTTTACTATTAGCCATTTTGATAAAAAAAAAAAAAAAAAAGATTAATACATGAATAATTGTTTATATAACCAGTTAAATAGCATCATTAAAAAGATGCTGAGTGTAGGTGCTGTCAGCAGCTCCTCCTTTACATGAAGTTGTGTAGGACACTTCGGATTAACCCCCCCCCCCCCCCCCCCCCCCCCAAATCCACCCACAACTGCACTAATGTACACATGCACAAAACATCCACACCCCGGTGAGTCCAAGTCTGTTTACTCAGGTGCCTGCTCACTCAGTGCAGTGATGAACTCCTGTGCAGACTTTAACACTCTGCTGCCTCTCAGGCAAATGCCAAAACAAATCTTGTCATAATTAGCAGTAATCCTGCTCATTACCGTCTGCTTAATTATCCTATTAATAGCACTTCCTGGGAGAGCTTGTTTGCTATGCAGGCAAATGTTTGTTCCTAAATTAGCAGACAAGAAGACAGCTCCATTGTTCAAACAGCAGCTTTGACAAAGCAGAACAGGCAGGATTAACAGCAGACAGAACGGGCCACAAGCTCATCTCTGCTTGGAGCTGACAAGCAGGGAGGAGGCAGCCAGGGCCAACAACAGCACTCTTATCCTTCAAGCTGCTGTGTAATCTACATCACATACACACAATCGGCACAGGCAACTTGTCATATCAGAGCTGCAGTGAATTATGAAAAAAATACAAGTGATGAGAATAGAACAGGCTACAGGTACATTATGAATAAAAGACACTTCCTCCAAAGAGATAAAATGTTTCTATATGTGTTTGACTCTAATCAAGTGCCTAATTGCTGTATGTAGAGATAAACTACAGAGTTGAATTTCATGAGATTCAATCAGATTCTTACTGACTTACAGAAGCATCCTGCAGACAAGTGCCCAACTAGTTGGGCCCAACAAGTGCCCAACTAGTGTGAACTGCATGCCTTTGAAAAAGAGAGTTATGTCTTCTGTGACCTGTCCAGGGTGTACCCTGCCTCTTGCCTGATTGCAGCTGGAATAGGCTCCGGCTCCTGTTCCCTGACCCAACATCGGACTGAGCAGTAGAACATGGGTGGGTGGAAGGAGTTTTGCATTCCTTCAGTCTTGGAAGGCAGTGGGGTCATTATTGTAAAAATGAATTGGGTCTGTCGTATCCATCAACCCTCCTAAGATTCTAAACATTACTTCAGTGAAAAGCTTTTAAAGTAAATAAGGCTAATGCTTAGAGTAAGGTGAAGACCTGGCATATTGAGCTGTGCACACTAACCTAAGCAGACTCAACACCTCATACTCTTGCAGGCCTTTACATTATAAATAACCCTCTCTCTTTCCCCATGCACCAATCCCCTATACATACACAGTGCACCATGGTAGGAGTAAGCAGAGCCCGCAGCACTGTCAGCCCATTGATGTACAACACTCTGCCCTTTGTTCCTTGTACACAAACACACTTTCCACATTAATATTTCACAGGAAATGTACTCCGTGCTTGTGATTTAAAGCCTTTTCTTGTTAACAATGCTGTTTTCTCTATTCTGTTGCACTGAATTATGGAGGCAACTTGTCAGAAAGAAGACATGCCCATTAGATTATAATAATACTGGAGATAAATGAATACTGGCAAGGCACATGTGACTTCATCCACTGTGCCTCGCTGTGTTCCAGTTCAAACATTTTCCCTGAGGTTGCACTTGCAGCTATTAGTTAAGAGATAACCGAAGATATGTTTAATGTGGTGTGTATACTGTATGTGTGAGTGAGCATTTGCAGTGTGTGTACACATTATGCACATCTGCAGATTATGTGGCACCATAATGCAGATGCATTTTCTCATATCTGTTTGTTGGAGTGTTAGAAAATGCACGGCCACGTGATGTCACTTGTTTGTTCTTGTTGTCAGAGAAAAGGCAAGGATCAATGGATTTTCCTTGCAAGAGTGAAACATGACAGACATAACGAAAGCCTTTCATGAGAAATGAATGAATAATTCATAGGCTCTCTCTCTCTCTCTCTCTCTCTCTCTCTCTCGCTGTGCTTTGTTGTGTCTCGTACAGATGGGATTACAGAAGGCTAGATCTTGGAAACATATGAAAGATTAATTTGTGATCTGGGACACTGCTTGCTTACAAAAGGACTAAATAATGATTTTACAGAGAGTGGTAGGGATCTGGGGAAGGGTGTGATGTGCACACGGGGCTGGACACAAAAAGCCTGCAGAGAACAGAGCAGAAAACATTCAGAATAATGTGACCTGACAGATATTCAAAAACTTTTAACAAAAAGTGAGCTCAAGCTTTAGAACATTTCTCATATAACTTCTCTCCATGTAATGATTGATTCCTGTTACAAGTCAGTGTTGTGATAGATTTTTAATCCTTGTTTTTGTTTTTTCTTTTTATCTCTGCAGAACAAAACACTTCACCCCTTTTTGGACATGCAGGTCAGACACTTAGCAGCTGTAAAATATCTTCAGCTCAAGAACACTTCTGCTGTAGAGAGACTTGCTTTCTCTTAAATCCTGGACCGGCTACTGGAGAGCTGACTTCAAATTAGCAGCATCCTGTGCAAAATTTCACATCACTTGAGTCACTGCTCTCGTCACCAGATTTGCTGAATTTTTGGCATTAAGGGGCTGTCTGAAAATAACGTGCATCTTATCATAAGAGTACTCTTGTAATTCACCAGCTAGGGAGCAGGAGAAGCTGTTTTCTAGTCTCTCACAGATGGCATAGACTCTAGGGTGGCACTGCTTGTTGTTTTTGATGAGCTGTGCATATACAAAAGCAAAACATCTGGAGCTGCCATGTGGCCTCTCCATTTGGCCAACCCCATACCTCCCTGAGCCAGATGCACCCAAACAACTGTGAGCTAAACAGCATGAATGATTCATAGAGGAGTGAGAGGCACAGCTCACGCTAGAGACCTGCCAGCTACTTTGATTGGAAATCTGAAAAAGCTATGAATATGTAAAAGACGTTAAGCCCTTCGGGGGCATGATTTGTTGAATGATCTATATTTGATCAACACGGTAAAAACTCCTGTGCTTTTCCTGATTAGAAAATAAGGAATATAGCGCACAATTCTTGGAGTCATTAAATTATTAAGACCTTGAAATGGTTGGCAAGGTGCTTGATGAATGTGACTGCGACTCGCTGCTGGACTGCTGCTGTGTCAAAGCTGAGTAAACACTGAAAGGCGAGGGATTCACACCTTCTCCATGACTCCATCATATCAGACTTAATTAGATTCTAAATTAGAAACACTTTGCATCTGATATCAAATCATTTACATAGGAAGCTATCTATGGAAATAAAATCAGTCAGAGAGAACAGACAATTGATAGAAAAACACACAGTCATTCGACTCGGTGCTTGAGTACATAAACAATTAGAGTTTCCAATTTTCTTCCTCAAATCACATCTATTTGATGTCACTGTGAAAAACTGCAAGGGTGGGAGACTATTTTAAAATGTTATTTCGAAATGAGTGTGCAAAGTTAAGAAAAAAGTTGACTTTTAAATAATAATATATGGAATGTTTTATTTTTTTTCATTTAGATAAAAAAAAAAGCTTTTCCACTACATCCAATACATTTTCTCTGCAATCAGTCTAGCTGGAGACCATCTTCTCATGGGAACTGCATCAGCTACGACACCACTGACTGCCTGCCCTGTTGAATCAGAATGTCAAACACGCTTGTAAAATTTCGTAGCTTGCTAGCTAGCTTCTTTATGATCCGATATCACGAAGAAGCATCACAGCTGGTGTAATACCACTGTAAAATATTTTCAAGTTACCTCAACAATGTGTCTTCTATTTTTTTGTTGTTGTTTATATTAGGTACACACTTACCAATATCCAATCAGAAATGTGGGAAATATAGACTATCTTATCCATCATTACAGACCACCACACCTTGAACCAAAATACTTCCCGGTAAAGAGACATGTAATGCAATCTTACAAAAGCAACAAAAGTCTTTCGTTTTTGTCAAGGTTCGTGTTACTGTAACTGCACCTGGGAGCATATTTTGATGTATTATGTCAGACACACAGACTTAGACTAAGAGTTATTGCAGGAAAACAATAGTTACTAATTTATCATGACTAAGGAAAATTTTTCTAATTCTCTTCCTGTGGAAATACTTCTAAAAGCCTTGAGCTGTTTGCATTGTGATTTTATGCTCTGTTCACATTAGTCATATTACATTAAGCACATTGTTTTTGCATCAACACTCATGTTTTTTGTCTTGACCCTGAAGTTATGTTCAGGACAAACTACTTCTTCTGTAATGTAGTTAGGATATACTCCAACAGATATGTAACAAAACTATCCATTTAGAAAAATGGTTTTAAAAAAAACAAAAAAAAACTTGAAAACAATATTTCTTGCAGCTGTATGACAGCTTTCACACTGTTGCAAATTCGCTTGATTGTCAACATTTTTTCCTTGTGAGCAAAGCAGCATGGGAAATATTTGCTAAATTCTGTGCACTCTACTTGATTTTTGCTTCAGTTCATTGTGGATAGGCTTTATAAAATCTCACTGCATATTTGGACTACACAAAACAAAAAAAGTCCCATTATAAAGCAGGTAAGGGTAAATTGTGACTGAGACGTTCAAGCATTCAGATTTGAGCTATGTTATGTTTGCAGAAAGAGACATACCATACCTTTTTTTTTTCTTTTGTGGGAAAGGTCTAATTCAAAGTTTTGAATGGTTGTCTCTATATATAAATGTTTTGTGGTGCTGTGGAAGTTTTTATGTCATCCTGCTGACTCATGACCTATAAAGACTGCACACCTTTTGCTTAGCTGGAAACATTTTCTCTACTCATTAATCTGTGTTAAAGAGAAGCCAAGCATCGCAGATGGGAAAGCATTTGGATGATTCCACATTTTTCTGCTAAGAAACAGCTTATTCTTTCTTTCCCTTATTTTGTGATGTTTTTCTTTTACCCAGCGAATCACTTTTTATTTAATCATCACACACACCAACTTTAAATCATCCATCACAGTCAATATGTCAAGTAATTCAGATACAGACATCTAGTGGCCTTGTTGTAATGAGATTTGATTTTGCTCATTTGAAAATAGAGATTTATGATACTTCTACAGATAATCACAGATGTAAAGTATCATACCATTTCTGCTCCCTCCAGGGCCGTTTCAATAGGGGCTCAATGCAACATGCTCTCTGGAGGCCTCTAGTTTGCCCAACCAGAGAGATGCCTGGACCCTTAGAAGATCCACAAACATGCCATGATTTATTACACAAGGAAAACAGGCTATAATAAGCTCTTTTTAAAATTGAAGATAAAAAAATGAATAACTCAGACTTTTAAATCTGTAGATATCGCTGTACAAAGCAAAAAGACAAAACACTTTTGAGATACTGCTAATATAGGATCAGAAACAGGGCCAGATTAGTACAAAAAGTAAGATCAGGAGTCATAACGGAGGCTCATGCCTCCGCAGCTCATATCTGCATGCATACGCTCACACTTGCAAAATGTAAGTGCACATACATACGGGCTCAGTGCTCATCAAAGCTCATTATTTATAACCAACATTAACATGAAACTACAAACCCCTTGTCCCATGTTTTTCTCTTCTCTACCCTCATCAAAAGATTGATGAGCCAAAACAGAAGTACTTTATTAATGATGGTAATATGTTGAAATAAACAACATGATTGTATGTTTTTGTCAGCAAGTCCAAGCGTTTTCTTCTTGTTGCTTAATCATTAAAAAAAAATCTTGCCAGTGCCAGACAAGCCAATGAGCCACACTGATGTAGAGAAATGATTTTTAAAAAAATAAAAGCACGGCAGTCAGCCCACCCGGAATTGTCCCACTGCTACCGCAGGCCAGTCGGGTATTATCAGAAAGAACTGACGGCCAGTCAGCTGGATGTACTGGTTTTAGAAAAACAGGCTGCTCAGCTTGTTAGTTTGCGACTGATAAGTTTACCTCCTGTTTACTGCTAAGATGGAGGTCCTGATGATCATGTAGGTCCTGCAGCTGAAGAAGGTCCAAGATATTTCAGAATTGCTTTGCAAAGGCAAGGTTCTTCAGATTACCAAGTAAAATAGATTATAAGCACATATTCTTACTTTCTAAATGCAGTGATGCTGCAGTAGTACAGACATTCATAACCTGGTTTTATATTAAACATTGTTGCATACATGGTTCCTTTAAGACATGTACTGTACCTAATTACACAACTTGTATCTAACTTGATTTTTTTTCTGCACGCAGAGCAAACAGTCATAAATAGCAGTTTAAAGTACACTTAGTTAAGTTTGCAATACAATGGCTCTATAATTTTTGCCTATCGACCAATCTTTCGATCATTTTTGTGGCTGACAGCCATCACTGACAGTGGAGTCGACAACCACAGTTAATCATTCAACTATTATATCCTATATTTATTTTTAAGTATATAATGAATAAATACCAGTCATTTTAATACTTCATATAAGTCTGGACATTCAGCTGCAAGGCCCCCTTTTGACTTCTGGGGTCCTATGCATTTGTATGACAACATAAAGCTAGAAAATTACTGATTCCCACTCAGAACTTGCTAATAATGTTTTCTGATGGTTTCCTTACAAAAAAAGTTCTGGCAAAGTGACCTATAGTGTCATTTTATGAGTTTATATTTAGAATGCTGTAGTACGATAGAGGCAAGGGTTTAATGATGTGTGTCACTGTCTATAAACAGACCAATAAATATGGAGAGCTGCTGAAGCAGCTCTGTGGAGGAATGTGTTATCAGAGCTCTGAGAGTATGTTGTAGACTCAGCACTGATGTCATTCACTGTCTAATGAGATGAGCTCTCACAGCTAATTAACCCATCAATAACTCCCAGTGCTGCCTTCATCACCACACAAAGCAGAGTGAAAACATGCAGAGAAGACCATAACATCCATCCATCCATCCATCCATCCATCCATACATCCATACATCCATCTATCCATCCATCCATCTATCCATCCATCCATCCGTCCATCCGACCATCCATCCATCCATCCGTCCATCCATCCATACATACATACATACATCTGTCCATCCATCCATCCATCCATCCATCCATCCGTCCATACATCCATCCATCCGTCCATCTATCCATCCATACATCCATCCATCCATCCATCCATTCATACATCCATTCATACATCCATACATCCATCCATCCGTCCATCTATCCATCCATACATCCGTCCATCCGTCCATCCATCCATCCATCCGTCCATCCATCCATCCATCCGTCCATCCATACATCCATACATCCATACATCCATCTGCCTGACCATCCATAGATTGGATTTCTTTGCATTGGGTCAATAGAGATGACTGGAAATGATGTCAAGAACTACTGAATGTTTGGGAAGTTTCTGGACAGTACTGTATGTCTCTTTCTCTCTTATATATGTGTATGTATGTATATAGCCTTCTCTTTCTCAACCACCTTAAGGAGGTGTTTTCCATTGAGACTTAGGGGTCTCATATCCTGCACAGCACCAGCTGATTAGTTACAGCGTTCCATGTATAATTTGCCTGCCAGTAACTTGCACCCTGTTGTGAAGTGCTGAATTGTTTTAGGGTACTCTGTGTATAGTCAACACCTCAAGTCCTGCCCGGTAGATCTGAGTCTAGACAGCCCTGATACTCAAGGCTTGCAACTGTGCTGCAATGATTAGGGCAGGGACATGCTTGCTGTGTACGCTTGCAAAGTATATACTTGCTGCAAACAATGCAAACATTCTGCGGCCAAAACGTTCAGTACAAGAGGTCACCACTAGGGGCAGTACACAGCCATAGGACTCTCAACTAAAAGTAAAAAAAAAACAACAGCAATCCGCTGGTAATGTATTTCTGTGGCATTTCCATAAACAACAGTTCACCAATCTGTTGCTAATTAGGCACAAGTGTGTGTCACTTTGCAACAGGGAGGAACAATGAGTTAAATGAGTATAAAAATGAGTTGCGAAAGAAGTACTGTTCAGAACTATCTGCCATCGTGTTTACCTCTTATCTTGTGTTGGCAGTGGAAAGACGGTTACCCACTATCTGAAGAAATTATTTAGTTCTTTGAAAGATCTTAGAAGAAATTGAGAAAGGGGCAAAAAGTACTGGGTAATTTCAGTCAAATTTCTGTTTTATCTTTCACTTGTTTAAATTACATCTTCCAAGTGGCCTTTTCTTAGACGTAACAAAAACGTCACGTATCTGTTGTATATGTTTAATGTACAGAAGACTGTTCATAATGCAATGCAGTAAAACAGTCCTGCAACAAAGAGCTTGTTAGTCAAGCTGTCACTCAAGACCTTTGATGCTTAGTGTTGGTGCTGGTCTGTGGAAAAGGTACTTTGTGAGTATTTATTTGCATGCACAGCAGGAAAGTTGTCAGCTAAGTAGTCACTCAAGACACATTTGCTGCATGAACTGCAATCTGCCTCAGTGACAGTAGGTTATTTTCAAGGCTTCATCTGGTCATTTGCATTTATGAGAGCAGTAAATAGCTTCGTGCACATCTTATACCATTTTCAGACAGCAAATGTGTTTGATAAATAAGTCTGTTGAGCCACAATGCAGTCTCAAATCTGCTGGTTGTTTGACCTATAACTTGAAAGTTACATTGTAAAACCTAAAACAGTTAATCAAGCAATAGTTATTGTTTTCCAACTCCACAAAATGGTGGAAGTGAATTCATGTTGAAGAAGATCAATTTTTTCCCACCAGGATTCCTGTCTTTTTCAGCATTTCCCAGGTTCTGGTATGCACAGATCTTTAGGTGTCATTTTTTTGTGGTACATTGTGTTGATGAACACAGATTAACAGCATAACTGCCCTTGTACGAGAATTAGATTTTGCCCTTCTCGTTGCACTTGTTTCTGGTTTATTGCATTGATGGCAGCTTTCAATTTCCCCCATGTTCCCTTTGGTTTCAGAACTAAGCTGCGTAAAAAAGGATTAAGATTAAGCTTTGAATGAGTCATCACTTTAAACTACAGATGGAGTTTACAGTTCAAAAGGGATTATAAATATTAAAGAAGGCATTTTTCTTTTTTCAGATGATTGGGTTTTGCTTCAGTGCATTGCTGAATCACACAGCCTACACAAATTCAAGGAATTAAGCAAATATAAATCTTCAAGGTCTCTCTTATGACTTGGTCTGCAATACATTACCTCTAAGAAATATCCAATTAAATAATGCATTATTTGTAAGAAACGCAGCCTGCCACTGAGGCTGGTGAAAATACAGGAGGTTGAAGTCCACAGTCGCTCAGCACAAGGCATCATGTGATCAGACAGCTGCTCTTTGCCTTTTAGAGACAGCATGATTAATAAGGCCCTGCTTTCCCATTTGGTTTTCATTTAGTCTTCAGATCCCCATCACTGTGTGTAAAATTAGACTTTATATCTTGGATTGTTCTGCATAGCAACAAAATATATCATTGTTTCATTTTGTCTTAATCACACATGTTCATAAAACTTGCTAATGCCTTCTGATATCTGGCTCTTTTGTGCAACGACAAAGTGTATCAGCATTCAATCCTGCATCACATGGCTGCGATAGATGCAAGTCTGAAGTTCTGATAGGAATATAACACCTGGCTGTAAATGTGGATGTGTCTGGAGCAACAAAAATAGATAACGCTCACTTTTTCTTTACAGAAACACACATATACTGATAACAATGTCTTTAATTGATAATTTTTCCTTTTCTTATACCTGTGGTCAAAACAGCTGGAAGCTTATTCTCATACATTCAATGTCCAATCAAAAGCAGTAAACTAGCCTGATTACCTCAGAGAGTTGTGATAAGGAACACAGGACAGTTTAACACATCCTTTCAGTCTGTTGTAATGGCATTCATGTCCTGTTAAGTAAAGGTATAGGTGACCATTAAGTTTTAGCCTTCAGACTGCTGAGGACACAATGAAATAAGTTTTAAATGCTATATTTAAGTATGTGTGCTTATGTTTAAGAAAAATGTTTAAAGCGGAACTATTATGTGCTGGGATTGATCTAGTTATTGTCACAAATCGCTTTATTTACTTCAGACCGAACCTCTCCGTAGGCTATCAGATCAGCCTGTGGGCAAAACGAGTGGATTGAGACTCTTCTGCAATAAGCCCCGCCTCCCGCCAGATATAAGTTGCCACTGATTGGTCAGCTGCCACTGCACTTTATCGGGAGCGCGCACCGCACCTGCTTTCGCCGTCATTGTAACATCTCATAAACAGAAGGATTAGGCTGATATGAACTCAATTAAAAAAACAAAATACCATGTCAACACATAGCATACAGCCCTACATGTTGGAACCTGAATCAGACCCTGAAAACAAAGTGGAAAACAGCAACCCACAGCAACGAATGCAGCAGGATGTCTCTCTTTGGTAAACTCACCAGCCGTCGTTGGAAATAACTTTATCCAACGTTTTCCACCTGCCTGATGTATTTGTACATGCCCTAGTTAACCAGTAGAAGGTAACCAATCACCGAACCTTATCCCCCAGGACGTCACAAGGATTTCGAAGTAGAAAAAACTCTCTGAAACTATGCGTTTTTTCGTCGCCATGGAAACCAAACGGAGAGAGTGCTGGAACTCAAACTCAAACTCAAACATGCGTTTAGGTGATAAAAAAACAGTGTCGTTCACATGTCTGATGAGGATTCAACACTGTAACACTGTAGAAAGCTCAGAAAACTTGAAATACCATAATTGGACCCCTATAAACACAGATACTTCTGGTATAAAAATGATGATATTGTAAAATTTTCTCTTTTGAAATAAATGAAAGAATTAGGGAAAAAAAACTTGTTCAAACTTTCTTTCACCTGGGTTCTTCCACTAACTAAAACATAACAATGTGAAGCCCAATGTACACATGCATTTGGGAAAATGCTGACCTCATTCAGAGTGTACTTTCTAATGGTCTATAGCAAGAGAATCATAGGTGCACTTAATAACAGTAATTGCTGCATTCCATCTTCGAAGGGTTTCAGAGCCATGCTCATAATTGTGCTGAGCTTTCTGGGACACTTGCATTAAATGAAACAATTGTTCTTTTATGACTTTTTACCTTGGCTTTTAATGATAGGATCATTAATCAGCAGTAGAGGTGCTTGAAGGCGGAGTTTTTGTTCAGGTGCAGATCTCTATCACCCTGGGATCTGGAAAGGCAGACCGCACAACTGCAGTGCATAGATCATAGACTGTACATAAACGTTGTGACGTCACCTGTCGGTTTCTGAAGAGCTGAATTGAAGCTCATTGGGCGGTCCCTACTATCACCAGTATGGAAAATACATATATATATATATATATATATATATATATATATATATATATATATATATATATATATATATATATATATATATATATATATATATATATATATATATATGTATATGAGTAAGAGACAGAGTAAGAGCAAAAGAGAGAAAGGCAGCAAGATATAAGATAAAAGTCGACATCAGACTGACTTTTGCTGACATGAGAGAGCTCAAAGTTCACGTAGGATACCAAGTTAGCTGTTATTAGGAGGTGCATCGCTAAACTAAAGGCACTGTGTGATATAAAAAGGTGCACAGTTGGATTATTTTTTTAATCTAAATAAGGTGACCCTTATTGTCTATCTTAAATGGTCATTATGGTCATTTTAGTGTGGAAGTATTATCTCATTGAGAGTAAAGAATATAGGTCATCATGAAATAGAAATCTCATATGTTAGTTCTATTTGGCAGAAAATTACTATTTGGGTCGATGACCAATAAGCACATGAATGGATCAATAGCTTCACTTTAAGGGAACAATCTTCACTTATAATGACAATGCATTGACTTTTTAATAACCTCTCATGTTTCAACAGTGCTAATGATTTTGCTTTTGTGGTAAAACTGGTATTTCTCTCTCTCTCCCTCTCTTTCTCTCTGTGTGAGTGTGTGTGTGAGTGTGAAAGCTGCTTCGTGTATGCTTGTAAGATGTGTGCTTTAACACAGTTATACAAGTATGGGCATGTGTGTGCTGTTTTACTGTCAAAAATCTCACTGGATCCTTCAATTAAAATGGGTTCTGTGGTTGTAAAATGAGATGCTTGTGGTAATTTAAAGCCACCTGAGAAGTCACTTTGACTCTTCAGGTCATATGACCCTGAGCTGCAAGTTTAGAGGCAGAGTGACCAACATCAGCCCTCCTGCTCTAACAGACTGCTCCCTATGAATAAATGATAGAGTGTGTGTGCCTATAGTCAATAGCTGGAATGGGGCATAGCTGACATAAAAACTTTAGTGTCTTACTTGTTGCTGCCTGGAGCTGCAAGCAGCTCTCATAATTTTACTTTAATATAATTAATTAGAAATTTCCACAACACATCAGCTTGTTTAATGTTTGATAAGACTTTTCAAATAGAAAGGTTCAAAATCTTTTTTTCAATATTTGATTTAGAAACAGGATGTTTTTACATGTTACAATTCCTGTTTAAAGTTGTTATTTTTACAATCTTAATTACACAGCACTAAGCAATAGTTTCTCAGTCAGTTTGGCTGTGGCCCAAATGTCAACAATCTAATGACATGAAAGACTGAATGAGCATGCAGTACACCAAGATTACAGTCAAATGATTTTTGTGACTTAAACTTGATTAATTTATTACTGTATGTATTCATTTATTTGTGTTAATGTTTGAAAGCAAATCAATAGCAGCTTGTTTGCTATCAAAAGCACATCGTTAGCAACTTGCTTAACTGTCACCAGACTTTTATGGACCAAGAGGACGGAGATTAATATAGTCCCTCTGGCTTCACTCTGGGAACAATATTTGTAGTGTTGTGTGAAAAGTCCAAAAGTACATGATTTGTGACTGTGTCTGATGCATATGTATGGAATCCTTTCTGACTTGACACAATATAATCAATGTGAATCTCAGACCTGGGGCAACTGCAGCTTTATTCTGGTTGTGTTTAATTGCAAAAATAATCTTTCAAATATAAAATATTTAAGTTTGTGGGAAAAATGTCTTCTTACTATTTCGTCTTTCCACTTTTTTGCACCATTTAGTCTCAAGGCTCACAAGCATTGCTGCTATCTGCCACTGGCTGCACACAAGAGATGTGTGCCTACTCAGGGTAAGAAATTGCCTGCTTTTGGGATGAAACACTGTACAATTTATTTCTTTCACTGTACTACACAACAGAAGAGACTCAGAAAGAAAGTTAGGAAAAGGGTTGGAAAAGTGCTCAAACCAACCAACAGATTGATCAACTGAGCTGGCTGGAAGAGACGCACTTATGGCTCAAACACCAATATCAGGCATTCAAGCAAAGATGGCACATTTTCACATATTTTATACAAATAAATATAAACCCATTAAACAAAGTAAAAACTGCACAGTAGGGAGTTCAGGCCATACTCTGGAATAAAAGACCAAGTAAGGAACAAACAGCCTAAGCTTTGCATTACATTACTTTAAATCAGCTTTTTTTTTTTTAGTAATAACTGTCCCAGAGTGGCTGAGATTTAAATCTTAAAGTGGAGAGTTGCAATTTTTTAGCTTCAGGAGCCTATAGTCATTGGATTTCAATGCTTTTTAATAAACAAGGGAGAGTTTCTTTACAGAGCTCAAATTAAAAGAGAATGGTACCAAAACTGATTCACAAATTGTTATTTACAGAGGTTTAACAAAGTGCTGTTTTTAGCTGGTGATATTGGTTATACTGCAATTAGACAGTTTTGTTGTTTGTTTGTTTGTTTTACAAAATAATTGCAAAGATGGAAAAATGTTGCAATGACAACCTACAAATGGTGCCTTTGAATATTCTGAATTGATCGTCAACTTCAGCTTTATATGAACAACACTGGTGTTCACAGGTGAGATTTCATTATTGTGGAAGTAAAACAAAATAGTCCAATGGGCCAATTAAAAGAGAAGTCTTTCTGATTGATAGACAAATAAATGTTTTTGATTTATGTGTTACTATTTTCTGAGCCCTGCAGCAGTGGTTGTACATTTGAACAAAAATTATACACTCAAATTGTGAATTAGATAAACTGGCAGTTGTGTTTCAAAGCTACATGAGTCATCCACCTGTCACTAACACTGTTGTCTCAGCTGTAAGGTTTGGCATTTTCATATCACAGCACAATTCATTTAGATTACAGCGGCAATGACTTTTCCTATTTCGACTTCATAACAACTTAGTAAAGATTAAGCTTTTGGCTCAAAAGCTTTGAAATCTCTGGATGTATAAACTAAATATTGGCTTGAATTAATGGCTTCACAGGGCTGCTTCATCTCAAACACAAATATGGTGGGGTTTTTTTCAATTTTTTTCTGAAATTCATTACAAATATAAAATCTTATTTGATGTTATATGAATACAGAAAGCACAACCTTTCATGATATAGAACATGCAACACCTCTTGACATATTGCCTTGTAAATGTCGTCTGAATGATAACTTTGTACATATAGGTGAAAAGCAAATATAACACTGAGTGCAATTTTCCCTCAGCTACTTGTGTCTACCTCATTGCAGTATTCAAGAGAGGAGAGGAGCAAGAGGCCCCGTGTTAAGTGTCTTATTAGTGGAAAATGACTGCAGTGTCAGACGTAGCCAAGCTGTCACAGTGCAGCCATCATTAGAATAAGCATGAGAAGCTCTTGTCGTGGATGGAATCACATTTTAATCCCCACCACATTATTACTGTGGTGAGGAAGGTCAGCACTCAAGCACATTTAAGCAGGAATAAACCCCCTTGAGAGCTTATGATAATGTCTTCCCTCAATGGGAGATATTGGTCATATTTTAGTTTCAAGCTTTTTGTAGAATACGGCACGCCTAATGAAGAGCCTAATGTAATGCAGCTGTGCGGGCCGTCATGGTAACCATGAATAATTCAGCCTACTTGTTCTTTGGTATCCTGGTCTCAGGAGGGTTCTGCCTATATTGTCCATTATGACAGGCCATTATCCAGCCTTCAGCTTGCTCTCAGATGGTGCGCAGAGCCCATTTGTTACCCTCTTGCCCCGGGTAACCTTCAACCAGCTGGAGAGAATGATTGAGACTATACTGTTATATAAACATGAGAGCAAGAGGTGCAAGAGGCAAGAAAACGAAGAGACCTCTCCACACCGGGGAATTCAAGGAGGCCCTTCCATTTCATTACAAGTGCATATTACATTTCCCTACAAAGCCATCAGTTACTCTTTGAATACAAATGGCACCAACAGACCTCAGCGATGTCTTAATGCCCATGTCTGATTTTAAGCAGCTGTAAAAAAAAAAAAAAAAAAAAAGACATTCAAATGCTTTAGATAAGCAATCAAAACAAGAAAAAGCCCAAAAAGTGGAAATAGAGTTGTCATACTATTGGTTTGTTGTTAGCATTAATGTAAAAGAGAGACTAATTTCTGACTTTTAAACCTTTTCATTTAGCCTATATTTAACAATGTTATTCTGATTGCAATCAAAAATACATTTTTCAACAAGATCCTGCCAAGAGGGCAGCAGCGTAGCTACAATAAAACAGACAACAGATCATTTTTAGACAACATATAAAATTACCTAAAACTTACTCACTTAACATACGTGCACAAGGCAGACTGCAATCATTTTAGCCCATTTCAAACCCATTCTATGTAACAAGGGTCTTATTAGTTATTCTATTTATTTCAAGAATTAGGTGCTAAAAATCTAAAGGCTTTGTTGCCCAGCTCGGTTCATAATTTTTTAGATGACAAGTTGCAAAACATCCATAGATCGGAGATTGTGATTTCCTTGTTTTCTTGCTAAAAGACAGGATAAATAGGGCCGAATGATACACGGAATGGTTTTGTAAATGAACAACATGTACCAATGACTGACCTAAAGAAAATAAAGACATACAGTTAACTTTTGAATAGATACACAAGGGGACTACAGTTGGTAATGAATCTCAGTGCCCCATGGTTGCACACTATCCACCAAGACAATGAGCAGACAAAAAGGTTGTTTTCGCCAATTTCTTTTTCACATAAAAAAGCAAAGCTAGATTTGTTCTTATTTTACTATGAGTATAGTATAATCCAAACAGCATACTGAATGTGCTCCCCAAAAATCAAGTTAGCATCAATTAAAAATCCTCAGTATTTAAATATAGATACCAACTTACCATTTTGTGTTAAATATTCTCAGACAGTGCTGATCTTGCAGTTTTTGAAGTGGTAAAGAATTTAAAACAAGTTGCAGAAGACAAAGTTGTTCTTGTGCTCTATCTAATGCAAGCTGTAAATACTGATGTGATTGTATTTGGTCTGGAATGCAGTTAGCATCGGGCATGGCCAGTTGAGGAGGTGTGATGCATTTGATCTAGTCATTAGGATAGGCAGGGTGCTCTGTGCCCTGCCACCTAGCCATTTCAAATCGATGCCTGTGGCGGGCCTTAAATCAATGAGTGTGTTGCATCTCAGAGACTCATCACTGGGCAGTCTCCTGAGGGCCTGGATTGCAAAGAAGAGCGAGATAGACGTTAGGAGAGAGTAGGAGGGCGGGGAGATATGCTCTTAGCTACTGCCCTCAGTAATTACCCCATGCTACTGCTTGAATCTAAATGTGACCCAATTGAAATAATTGCCAACTGGAAACACCACTGAATCTCATTCCATTCACAGTTCTTAGTGATTTCTGCCTGGACAGTTCTGAACCCGGCAGGCTTGTGGCTGAGTTGCTGGTGTGTAAGGGGTTTGATATTTAGCAGAAGAGTGAATTGAGACTGATGTTTGTGTTCTTGTGATTCCAGCCTAGCCATTGTCCCAAGGGCAGGGCTGTGTAATCAGGGCTGTGATAGCATCTCTTGGGGGGGGAGGAAGGAGGAAGCAAGGCCTGCGGGCTGATCCAGAGGGCAGATATATTTATCTAGGTAATGAGAGCCCAAACACTGTGGCTCTGTGGGGAGGGCCGGGGACATGGCCTAGTGCGCTGAGAGACCCACCGGTGCCATGGCAGCGAAGTCCCTGTGCTGCTCATTAAACTTCCATCAGCGTGTGGTCACCATGTTCCTGCCAGGCCTCCAAAGTGCCCGTTATTAATTCATGGAAGCACACCGCACATGTGATTGAGTCTGGCGAGCACTGAAGCATTGAGGCACGAGAGATGGGGGAAATATTGTCTGTGTCTGAACACCCAACCCTCCACCAAACCCCTCCCACACTTTCCTTTGGCAGTGTGCCCTTGAAAAAAAAAAAAAAAATAGAGACCGAGACACAGATATACTATGTTGTGAAACATTAATAGCCACTGCTGCAGTTTGCCTACAGCTAGAACAGGAGCAGTGCAGGTCATGTGAATGTGTGCTGTATGTGGGCGTATGAGCACATTTATGAATGCACCACGATCTGCATGCATGTTTTGATCATATTTGCTGTAGGGTTTTATAAATGTGGAGGAGGCCGTGCCTGTGTATTGTTAAGGCATCGTGTGAATATATTACCAACAAATGCTGTGTTGTTTAGGGATTCAGGGCTTGTATATATGGTGAGCCAGCCACTTTTATCTGCACTCCACAGACGTGCTTTCTAAAGCTTGTGTTGGGAAGGCCGCCTTTAAAATGGAGACAGTAAATTGGCCTGGATATGGATTTTTGCAATTGAATTTAAAACATTAGCTTCAGGATAATAAGGGCTGCTACAGAGAAAATCTAGGAAATGCATTTGGTCATTAGAGCATAGAGGGATGGGACTAATGGTGTATGGGGGTGGGCTAGGGTGGAGGCAAAAAAAGAAGAAAGAAACGATGAAAACCATTTTTAGGATGAATGGGTTATTTCAGGGAGAAAGCAAAAGTGGGGGAGAGGAAGTGGAATGGAAAAGAGGAGACGAGGGAGACGGCAAGAGAGAGGAGTGCTACATGATTTCAAATTAACCATTATTGTAGGCTGTGACATGTATTATGTCTCCTGAGGCTGTGAATCTTGAGCTCATTTTCACGGAGATGAGGGGAATAGTCCGCTGTCACAGTTTGAACATGTACAGCTGGCTTGAGCTCCTCATCTTAGGGCCAATTATAACTCCTCTTCTTCCAAATCCTCACCCCAGCTCTCCGAAGCAAATCTCACCATGCGTAGCTTATTGTTAGGCTCATTCGATGTCCAATTAAAAGAATGTTCCTCTCACTTCCTTCCCTCCCCCCTGCTGCGGAAAATAAGACAGTGACCAATAAAACTTTGCAATGATAGGATAATAGCAGGGAAAGTCTTTTTTTTAGTTATAATTCTAACCTGTGAAGAAATAATGTACCAGCGTGAATCTATGATTTTCTTGATAAATTTGACTACAACCACAAGTAAAATGTTATAAACATGTTCCTACAATGTTTTTATTCTTATTTAATCTTAGGCTATCATGCATCAGATGCAGCATCATGTGAGTCAAAACAACATAGCATCATTTTAGTATTATTTCTCATAATCTGAGTTTATATCTGCACCAACAGCACTGTCTTCTGATGTATGAGTCTGCTTTTCAAACTCATGCCCTAATTGGCATTGGCTAGTCATGTCGAGAAGACAAAATGCCAACTTGAGAGAGAGGGAGGTCTCACTATATTATATGAGCTCATGTTTACTGTCTTGAATTATGAAAGGCATTGGTAATAATGTGTCGCTGCTGCTGCTGGCCAGCCCAAGAGCAACACTGTCAAATTTCATCACTGTGTAATTAATAAGGCAGGCTGAAAAGCTCTAGTATTAATAGCCTGTAATAATAAAAAATAACTGCAGTGTTGATGGTATCATTAGGTCAGTATATGGTGTCATTCAGAGATGGATAGAAAATGTAGCACTATGATATGAATCTTGGTAGATGTTCTATGAGGTTTATTAAATTTACATGATTCTCTCTGATTTATTTGAGGATTTTAGCACCACAAAGTTGGACTTGATATTTCTTCCCCATCCTGAAAAAAAAATAAACATTTTGAATCAAGTTAAACATACAAATGTTTTAGCTCACAACTTCAAGATATGAAAACAGGACGAACCAAAACTTTAATATATATTAAGGATCGCAATTCTGTAAAATAACTGGAAAAAATTACAGTTCCTTCATAATATTAGTTTAGAAAATCTGGATAAAGTAGTTGCTTTTTAAACTGTGATGGAGTGGTGACCTGTCCAGGGTGTATCCTGCCTCTGGCCCAATGATCCGGCTTCCGGCGACCCTTAATTAGTATAAGTGGTTAGGAAAATTGATGGATGAATGAATGTCTAAGCAGCTGATAAAAGTGTAAAAGATGTATTTTTTTAATTGGTTTATTAGTCCTATTTACATCAGTATAAAGGAAAGTGGCAAGTTCCAAACAAACCTGTTGAATTTAGCTAAATATACAATTACATTACACTTATTTGAGGTGGTTTTTATCTTTAAAAAGCTCATGCACTTTGAGGGAATTGGAAGCACTTTTGCAAAAAAAGCTCTCACATTACAGTTTACTCACATGTACTTCCAGAAAATCTAAATCAGTATAAAATTTCCCAAGGGGAACGTGAATGCTAGCTCCAGGACCACAAGAAAGTAGTTCCTCACATTTATTAACCACATTAGTTATACTTATAGCTGCAGCGTGAAAACTAAATGCTGCTCTGTGGGAAAAGTGCACATTACATAAGCATGTTTTAAATCTCTGTTTAAAACTTATTTTAGGTTATTCTGACTCACACATTATCAGATAAGACCTGAAAGTAAGTCATAGGCCTCATTCATTTATGTCTGAATAAACACCAATAGGAAGCAAGCTATTCAGAGGAAAATTTAAGAAGTAGCATGAACTCAAGTCTCCATATGTGTTAGGAATGTAGCACGAAAGAGATTTTTTGAAGGTGTGTGTAATCAGCAGTTGTGCTTACAGAGTTTGTTGGGATGTCTTGGGGAAATAAATTTAAAGGCTTGTGAAATAGTTACTACACTATTGAGTATAATAAATAGTGTAAAATCATACACTTGATTCAGATTTGTATTCTCCGTTTCCCTATCCCATTTATTATTTGTGGGAACGTGTATATTTGTGTTTACCCTAGTATACAAATATCTTCAGATGAAATTATCTAAATGTAACGCTATCATATTATTGGCCTGACTGACTAGATCTAACTTGATTGATAATTTCTCTATTAGGCCTACAGGTTTAGTTTCACCATCATTTAAAGTAGAAACATTATCCAATTTGAAATAAAAGAAAACAAGAACAGTGGTTTAGTTCAACTCTTACAACTTAAAATGATAACTCATAGAAACAACTTTTACAACTTCTATGGAAACAACAAAACAGAACAGAAAAGATCTTTAAATGAAGGTGTGCGTTGTGGTTTGTATTATTCTTATGTTTGAGACCAAATCATTAATCTTACTCCAAATATACATGAGTTACAAATATGAAAACCATTCATTTGTAAAAGGATAATCTGTGTTAAGTCAGAGCAGCTTTATTAGTTACTGAAATGTGCACATGAAGAATGTTAATACACAAGAAGACTTACATATGCCCATCTAGTTCTGGAAATTAAATTAAATTTATAAAAGATAATATCCACTATTAGATACATTTAAACATAATTATATTAATAAAATCATTTAAAAACATTTTTGCTTTTCTTCATTTGAGAGCAGCCGTTCATTTAGACAGTCCTCTAAGAGAGCTGCGTATGAATCCCTCACCAAACAGGGGGCCATAAATAAAGATACTGCCAATACCTGTGAACATAATAACGTTTAATATCTATTAGCTACATACATATGATTAGATCTGTTGGATTTATTAGATCTATTAGAATGGCTACTTTATTGTCAGTGTACTATGTGTTACAATGAAGCAGTCTACAGTATTAGCTGCAAATAAAACCAATAATGTGTTGAGACAAGTCTAAATAAATTTAGTTATATAGCTTCAGTCATTCATTCATTATCATAACCGCTTAGTCTGATGAAAGGTCGCTGTGAAGCCGGAGCCTATCCCAGCAGTCTTTGGGCGAAATGCGGGTTACACCCTGGAAGGCTTGCCAGTCCATCGCAGGGCCACACAGAGACGAACAACCACTCACACTCACACCTATGGGCTATTCAGAGTAACCAATCAACCTAACATGCATGGTTTGGAAGGTAGGAGGAAGCCAGAGTACCCGGAGAAAACCCACGCATACACTCATGCAAACTCCACACAGAAAGGCCACAGTCCAAGTCTCCCCCCAGCTGAAGACAGAACCAGCAACCTTCTTGCTGTGAGGCCACAGTGCTAACCATTATGCCATCGTGCAGCACTAGTTATATACCTTATTAGGGTATTAACATAAACATTTTGAATTTGAATTTTCCCCCCAAAAAATTGTGTTTATTTTCAAATCATCTGACTTTTATTTATTTGTTTTACATTTCTCTTTATTTTGAAATTGAAGCCAGAAGTTCGTTCAAGAGTAAATCAACACGAAGAATCAAAAATGAAAATAATATTAAATTCATTTTCAACACTGGAATTAACACATCTCACTCAAGGAAAATAAAAGTCCTCACAGGTCTTTCCAGGAGTGATTTTTCATCTCACCTTCAAAGTGACTGACATACAGCATTAGTTCATGCTTGCAGCAGCTTGCAGCATGTTCTCTGCCAACAGAGCAGAGATTTACCTCAGTCTAATGTATACCACCTGTCTGATCTGTCTGTCTGTCACCATGGCTGGTGGACCTCTCTGCTTCCGTCTCATCTGTCACTGAGCAGGACAGCTAACGCGCCAAAGTCAGGTAATGTTGCATATCATGTACAGTGGCATTCATAAGTTTGGGCACCAAGTCAAGGTATCTGTTACTGTGAATAGCTGAGCGATTAAAAGATTACCTGATTTCCAAGAAAGATTTGAAGAAGGTTTTAAGTAAGATTGTTTTTTCTTTGTGTATCTTCTGAAGATTTAAGATAACAATAGAGGTAATTAGTTTGAAGCTGAAGTTCAACCATCCCACAGGACAGGGACCCCATTCCCTGAGAGAAATTTTTTTTTTTTTATTTCTTTGACATTCTAAGACCACGGGGAAAATGTGTCCAGACTTTAGAATCATAGTGTACATCTAAATGACCTAAAATTATCCAGTCAAAGTCAAGATATTGAACTAATCAATACAGTCAATGAAATGACTTATTGCTATTGTTGTTGAAACACAACAGTTGTTGTTTTCTAGTTTTATTAACTAAAGCTAAATGTGCTTAATTTAGTTGGTATTCCCTTATCTTTTTTACCTGCAGTTTTTCTCTCTTTTGTTTTTCTCTTTACTCTTTCAAAATTTATGAAGTATGTGAAGCTTTTAGTGAAATTTTGTATGATGCTGATGCTCTCAATGTTATCTGAAATTTAAATAACCAATCCAACCAGTTTTTCTTTGACTAGTAAATGTGTTAAATTTATTTTGACAAACCCAAAAAGAACTACCAGTTTTGTTTTTTTGTTTTTTATTTAGCAATTTTTTGTTTGGTTGTTTTGTTTTTGGTTGTTATGTCAGTAATAATTACATATTAATATTTAAGTGCTTATTCAAGTTTATTGTGATTATTTTACATATTTGTCTGCAGTCACCTGTATGACACCAGAAAAGGCTAAACTAGTAATATTGTAATAGTTAATAAAGTTTTTTTTTATTGTCAGATGCTGTATTTACCATGCACACAAACTGTTCATGAGTTATTTGTTTTTTGTTTTTTATTTAAATGAGGTGATATATCTTTTCTCATTTAATGTGGAAGTAATGTTTTCACATCTCTACTCTATATAGAGGCAGCACTGGGTCTAAAGAGGAGATGCCTCTAGAGGAGAAAGGAGGAGAGGAAAACATGGAGTCAAATCAATGTGTGTGTCTAAGGGATAGGTGGCATGGCAGAACACACAACTCAAACAAATGTGAGTCTGTTGTTTCGGCGAAGGCACTGATATCGCTTCAAAATGCTTCTGAGTGACCTCAGTAACTAAGGAGTGTTTTTTTCCCACCAACACCTGTGATCAAATACAGGTCTTGTGTATTATAATCAGGCATGTACTTTACAGGATCATTAAAAAAAAGAAGAATCTTTGTTTGCACTAAATAAAAAAGTATTTGGAAAGTGCAGATTTTCATCAAACAGCTCATTTGCTGTGATTTCCACCCAATGTTATAGTCTTACATTCATTTTATATGTAAACACTAGATACATAGATAATGAAGGCCCAGTGTCTTGGCTATGTTGTTTGTTGCATGTTTATAATCCAAAGATCCTGTAGTATCTAGAATTTTACTGAGATCCAGGTCCATCTTTGACATCTTGAAAAATCTGTTGGGAAATTCTCCTGCAGTTTTTGGCCAAGCACCCGGACCATTTATATATACTGAAAATGGTCCTAATTCACAGTAATAAAAAATTCTCAAAAGATACCTGGATGGTGATCTGGATCGCTCCCAAAATTTCATGGAATCTAAGTTGAATCAAGCCCCGTTCTCAGAAACAAAACAAAAATCATGTAACTGCATCCGGTAGTTTAGCATGAAGTAGCTAACAAACAGACAAACAATGATATAGACACCAGAAAAAAACATCACCTACTTGGTGACGTTAATGATGGAAAGTTCTGAATTGTCATAGAACGTTTGGTCAATGATAACATCAATTTCCATGGAGCTTTGCTCCCTGTAACTATTGCTTGATGATAAGCAGTTTTAAGAGCCAGAGTATTTTTAGAGCTCTGAAATTTACAACACGTAACCCTTCCTTCTCATGGCTGGGGGCAAACTGTAGCCCCAACAAGCTAATAAAGGTCTTAAATGGAAGATAATGACAGCTGAAATTATAAGTTAGCCCCCCCAGCTCGTCAAAGTTTCTTCTTAGTTTAATGATCCTCTTGGTTTATAAAAAGTAGGCAGTATGTTGCAATGCTGCTTAAACATTTTGATAATTTTAGAAAGTTAGCTTCCTGACAGGTATCACGTTGCTATTTTAGCTGTCTTGTGGATGTATTAGTAGGAAGACATCTGTGTTATATGTGTCAGAAACGTGTTAGTAATGTAGTTGCATAGTCATGAGGGGTGCTGTAAAGGAACAAGTCCCAGAGGGAGACAGATGGCAGTGGCCACAGAAGTGCGAGGCGTTTGCTGGCTCTGCACATTCACTGTAGGGCCAGATCTCAACACCTCACCCCTTTCGATTAATCAAGTCTGCTGTGGTTATTTAAGGCCGCCGATTAATCATGCGGGATAACAAAGGTGATAGATTAGGGTTAAAGGAAAGTTTGGGGATTTAAAGCTAAAAGGGGTTTTTCACAGTAAGCGAAGCACTGACTGTAGCCAAATATCGTCTGATCAAAGGCTACAATCTTAGTTCAGGACTTTTTTATTGAATTTTTTTTAAATTTTATTTATAACAAATAAATTCTCCTCATACATCATTTGTAACAGGATATGTTGATTACTGAAATGTGCCAAAGTTTTCTGTTCATAAACAGACATACAGGGTCACATAATGCCAAACGAATGTACTAAAGTTACTTTGCTTTCTGGGTAAAATGACATGGATGGTAATACTGAGGTGTTAATTTGTGGAAATTACTCTAGACCTCTTTTAATGTTTTTTTAATCATATGTTATGTAGGTGTTAATTCATTCTAATGGAAAATTAAGGCAGTGAGAGCCAGAGAGCCGTGCTTGTCAGGCTTCTTTGCCGGTTATTAAACTGCTGTGTGAGAGAGAGGATATGCATACATCAACACTCAACACGTCAACACTTGCAATTTGCAGGGGCTGGGGGAATGTGCAAGTATATGTGTCTCTCTGAAGCTTAGCAGAACTACAAAATTTAATCTAAATAAGGAGCTATGAGAATAATAGCCCAGCCCTCGATGTTAATGAAAGTCAATAGTTAATGTAAAAAATCAAGATGGCAATTTCTTTTCTTAAAGAAAAGGGGTTTTATGTCTTAATTATGTGAAATAAGAGGCTTCTTGAAGCAGGCCTATCAGTGTAATCACAGCATTAGGTATTACAGAATAAATTATCACAAGCAGGCCCACCTTTTGCAGTGCACTAACAAGTGCACGGTTTGCTAATGAGTGTCTAAAATGAGACAGTCTGGTGTGCTGTTAAATGGCACAGAAAGCTGTGAGGATCTTATTCTAACACCTAAAGCTGACTTGATCTTCCGTCATAGCTGCTGCCAGCTGCTCTTTGCTCTGACAGACACGAGCACATTCCATGGAAAGAAGATTCTGGTTGAGCCATTTACCTGCCAATCAAAGCCTGAGGGGTCAAGCCCCCTCTGGGGATAGCATACACTCGCAGCTTTGGCTCGTCATGCGCCATGGCTCCCCGGATGGACCATGTCGCATGCGTGTTGATGTAGGATCATTTGAGCATGTCAGCATGCAGGCAAGCACACAACACTATGTCTATAAGGGACCACGGTTAAGTTTAAACTAATTAATGGGGCTGAACTTTTCGAGGCAGTGCATAGCTTTCCAAGCAGCAGGACCCAATTCTATATTTAAATCTTAGATGCAGCAGGGTTATTTACAGCCAGGAACATTACCCAACACCTCATTTTGCTGAATCCAAATGAAAACTGCCACCTGAGTGCAGACACGGGGGGACTTCAGGGATGCTTGTGCCGTTCTTTATGTGTATATGCCCATAATAAGTAGAATCTTATATGGTGTTATTTGTAATACATATTCGTGTGAATGAATTTGTCAAATAAGCAAAATAACTTTCTCAGGATAACAAAAAGAATGAAGAGATATTTGTATTTAAATCTTAAGCTGCAAAGCTACAAGTACAATACTGAGAGAAAAACCCTGTCAGCTGCATAAGAGTATTAGTCAATATTTGCCCTATCACACACATATTGCTGTTGCCACATGTTTGCCAATGAGTAACAAGAAACTGTTAAGAAAATTTCAGGCATGTCTTTGAAGTCATTTATACTTTTTTTAAGACTGTCCACAAGAATTTTCTTGCTCTTTCCATTTGTAAATCTATTAAAATACTTTAGACATACTCTGGTCTGTATCATTGTGTTTTTTCTGTGTTTAAAATTAAATAAATGTTTGAATAAAATTCTTATCATAATAGTCATATATTCATTGCATTTCATGCTATGAAGGACACAATTATAAGACAGCAGTAACATACTAGTCTTTTGACATTTGTTTTAAGCTGTTGTTTCAGTAATGCCTGGATATTATTTATTTAAAAAAAAAAATCATTGATATTTTTTTGGTTTTCATGTCTAACATGGCTCATAATTTAAACAGTAACTATACATCATTTTATGTTTAGAAAATGCACACAGACGTTACTTGTGGGCTGCATCAAGAAGGTGAGACAGCAATTTTGACATCATCATTTTACATTTCTAATAAGTGAAATCAGTAAAAGCAACCATGCAGGCTGCTTGCACAAGTGTGGAATTTAGAATGGCAAGATAATTATACACAAGCCGCTAGAAGAGTCATGCACTGGCATTGTGCAGGTGAGTGGGGATGCAAGGGTGCGACATAGCACTATATATACAATACATGAAAAGCAGAACAATTTCTAAAAGGATACTGTGACATTTTACAATAGAGGTCTAATCTGAGTTAATGCTCTTGAACAATGTAGCACCTGATTGTTGGCTTAACATGGGAGCTGTGGAGACTGAGGCCTGTCGCCCAGCATGTGCTCTGCTGTTTTGGAACTTTTGGGACAGCACTGTAACTGGGCAGCGGACGGGCCGGGTGATGGGGAGACGTGGCATACAGCAATGCTGGGGTGCTGAAACTCGTGCTCTCTTAAGACTCTCTCCCTGTCCCTTTCTCAGCGGGGCCCTGTTGCCACCTTCTTCTCAGCCTGTACCCCTCCCCTCATCCTCCCACATGACAGAGGAACCGTCAGAGCAGCTGGGGTTAGGGATACTTGTCAGCAAGGCGATCATGTGTCCTCTGAGTCTGTCCCCTGTCTGTCCAAAAGCCATGTCGACTGACAGCCAGCATCAGCTGATTATCGCCAGTGTGGCAGTAAAAGAAACCCACTTTGGCAACGACAGGCTTATGACCAGCAAGACATGGTCATATTGAATAACCAACACTTCATCCAGAGGCTCAGGCTGTGTTACCCTAGCCTTGAGAACACACTACTGGGCAGATAGTCTGACACATTAGCAATCTGTTTAAGGTTAAAGGATCAAATTGAAGCCTCAGTCATAAATTGCATCTGTTACCCGTACAAGATGTTTATGTGTTTGTACACTGTAATTGAACTTTATTACTTCTTTGATACACAGAGCAGAGTGACTGTAGCAGGCTAAATGTGATTCTAATCATATCTACAAAAACACGTCTAACAGGTCATTAAACAGAATGTTTACTCATCATTAAAGCAGTGGTTTGCCATGTTTGAATAAGTTATATTGCTGACTGAAGGCAAGTGTGGAAATGGCAGTATATGATCATGGTACTCATAAAAGTTATTTTAATCCCTTGTGGCCAGTCGTGCTTGGTGTTTGTGTATTTTGAGAATCTTTGAGAGGTTAACACCCCCTGTGCACAGAGGCTCAGACAGACTACTGGTGTCTGGTATCAAGCTGAATTAAAGCTATGTCAACACATTCAGTCATCCGGGCTTACATTACAGAGGCCCCTGGTCGTCTCTTATCTGAGGCACAGACATACAGTCAGCTGCATGACACACACACACACACACACACACAAACACACACAAGATATTCTACTGTTTCCTGTGTTTGTTCTGTGACTATATTTTAATGTTGAAATTTAAATGAGATCGGAATACTTTCTGGTGTCTGCCGTGAGGACTTGTTTGCCTTGTTTACAGTTCACAAAGATTAGCAAGCACTGAACGACATTATTTATTGATGGAATCAAATTAAATGTTTCATACTTTTACACAACAACACCAACACTTGACTAAATTATTAAGCAGTTTTATTTTTGTGTGTAGGTGTGTATGTGTGTGTGGGTTTATGTGTGTGTGTGTGTATGTGTGTGTGTAAAAGCTGAAGTATGGTTCAAGAGTGGAAGACTTTGGAACTTTTCTTCCAGACTGAGCGTGTTTTTGTTAACAGCCTCAGGTTCTCATGCTGCAGAATTACTGTGAATTACTGAGCATTATGTAAAGAAGCTCAGTCCAGTTTGAGAGGCGAAAAGCCACATTCCCGCCTGGCTTAGTTGGCATGAATGAGACATTGCTGATGTTGTCTTCAGAATCTGTTGTTCTGTTGATTGTCCATGAATGTGGCTTGTTAGGCTTTTGAAAGCTTTGTGTTTAGCCCCAGAAATAGAGGCTTGAAGGTGACATCTGTCTGGGAGAAGGAAGGGAGGGTAGAGCTCTGCACTATGCTGCTATAAATACGCAGCGGCCGTGACAGCTCGCAGAGGAAACAGCTGAGAAGAGGAGCTTTGCTATGCTGCATACCTCCTGGTGACCCTGTCACTTCCACAGAGGTCTTAATTATACTGCACCAGCAGCTCACCTCTGCTCACTGCTGAAGCCGTGACATAAAGGGGCCTGTCAGAGAAAAGTGCCTCACTATTATCAATGCGGCATTCACTCAACATGTAAACAGTAGTCTTGTTTGGTGTGCATATGATTTGGTTTCTTCACAAGGCTATCATTCAGAATGGAAATTATTTTACCCCATTGTGTTTCGGCACATGCTTTTGTGCTGTGAAGCTATTTATCCTGCAATTAATTTGTACTTTCTCTCTTTGCTGCATACTGACATCTGTTTTATCAGTGCAATTTTTACCAACATGCATTGCTATAAGTGCAAATGCCCTACTCCTTCTGTTTTTTTTTAAATAAAATTGATCAAATTACTTATCATTTAATTGTTTTAATATTCTCCAGCCTACTTTGTTACCGTGTTTTGCCTCAAGAGATGTCACCACAGAAACAATTCAGTCAAATGAGCAGTTTCTAATCTTATAGTCAGGGTTGCAGACCATAAAACAAGTCATGTTTTAGCATGGCGTGAATGACCTCTGTTAGCCTTTGAATGACGTTGGTGGCTTTAACGGCCAGCTTTGGTATGGTGGTACATCTTTATCACCTTTGCAGCCCTAATGGCCACTTATAAATGGGTCTGGTGTTTCCACGCTCAGGTTTCAATGTGGCCAAGGTCACAAACCTGTTCCTGTTACATGTATAAAAACTCGTGCACAGAAAGTTGCATCATTCAGGAGTTCAGGGTTTATTTCTGTATCTGAAAGCATTTCATAATTGCACTGTTTAATACCAGGTGGCATTTTTACTGCATTTTCAAATTAGCCTCACATTTCTGGCAAGATAAGTGCCCACCAGTCACCCTGAAATAATTCCTCGTGTTGTTCCTGCAGAGCCTTAACCAGCTCTCTGTCCTGACAATGACTGATGCTGTTGTGTTGCCTTTATCTGGGCCCAATTGTGTGCTTATGCGCAAGTGCGTGACACTAACTGGCACCAGTGGATAGATTACCTAATACAGTCCAAGCACGTTATTAGACCCCAGGGCGCTGGCTAAGTCACTCAGAGTTCTGTTTCTGGCCTTTTAATTATTCATCAAGGTATTGCCTGGGATGTAACCTCAATTACTGTGGGCTGCGAGGCCAGGTCACGTGTTGTTAACACTGTGTGGTGATCAGAGCCACCACAGGGAAGGCTGCCAACGGGAAGAAGTGCTCTGTGGCTTGGCACTCCACCCACCACCACTGATTGGCTCTCATTTAGGAGGATGCTGGCTGCACTAAAGGCTGGGAGGGGATGGGCATTCTGCTGAATCCCCAGAGCCACGGAGTGTACAGGAGGATGGTGTAAATACTGTAAATCAAAGCTTGATGGGTGTGATCAGTGTGGTGTCAGCACCATGAATCTGAAGGAGTAGGAAGGGGGGGGGGTGAAGGTTTTAATGAGCCAAGAGGAGGGTGAGATGTAAGCGTGATCTCTTGGGCCCACCTGTAGTGGGCAAACAGGCTTTGCACCTGCAGTCCTGCAACACTCAGTGCACAAAACAGTTGGGGAGAGAGGACCTGGCAGCGCATCAACACTTGACATAAGGACAGAGGGCTGAGAGGTTGCTCTGATCTGAGAGCTGAAAGGTGCCAAAACTAAGCACATTGTCCATCAAATGCTCCCTGCTTTAAATAGTCGGCTACCATGTTCTCTCAAGGCATAATCTTATCTTTATTCATGTTTAACAGGAAAAACAGGGAAAGACACCCAGCTGAACATTTCTGGTTCTCAATTTGCACCTTAATGAGGCCCCTACATTTCCATTCATAACATCCATACACTCAAACTGCCAGAGCTTGATTTCTGTTCTTCTATCAGATTTGGTGAGTGTGATCAGACATCCCATTTCTTGGCTGATTTGTGGCAATCATGTGTGACTGTCCCCAGTGTCTGCCTTGCTCTGACAACCATGCCATGCATATCCAGGTAGTGATAATGAGAGCTGCTGTCATGGCGAGCTATGACTAACAGCAGTTTCATGGTGTGTTAAATAAGGGCTGCTGCCTTGTTGAAGTCTACTCCCTCAGCCCACACCTACCACTACAGCCTGAAACAGAGCCCTCCAAATCCAATGAATTAGGACTTGAAAAGATGGTTATCTTAAGGTGACAAATGTTTAGATATTTTTACCTCTGTGTTATCTACTCAATGTCACTTGAAGATTCCCTCCTGTAATTCAACAAGGCACTTATGAACTTTTTTCAAAGGATAAAATAAAAAAAAAAAACATAAGGATCAGACAAATAATTTCTTATTTTATTTTTAGATGCTTTAGAAGTTTGTATTTAATTGTTTAGTTATTTGAAAAATGAAAAGAAAATCCAAACAGCTTATAATTAATGAAGCTATTGCAATTTTCGCCTTAGTCTTTTTTTTCTTTTTTTTAAATAACATCAGTGATTCAGCTGTTTTATTTTATCATTCTCCTTAGCCACTATTTGCTGTTTGAACAGTGTATTTGGGACTCTTCCTCAATCAACACAAATGATGCAATATTACTTTATTGCTATGTTGTGACTGTTTACTGTATAAGATTATAAAAGAATAAATACATAAATTAAAAGTAAATAAACTACCATAGTCAAAATATGATGTCAAGCTGATCAAACAAGGAGCTCAATCATTTAAAAAAATAATTAATAAATAATTTTTTCATTGATTAGCAGATTCTGTTTGTCATTGAATGGACGATCTGGTGACAAAATAATTCATTGTCATTTTGAGTTTGTAGAAGCAGCAAATCTGTCGTATGTTAACCTGAATATAACAGGCCTGACTGAAAGTTTAACTGCGTATCTGGTCGAGTAAAGTTGAGTTAATAGTGTCAGTGGTTTCTGGCTGTGTAAAAAGACATTTTCACTCTGTGGAATGAGCAGACTTAAACAGCCAGCTATAAAAGCATTGCATCATTTTAGTCTTAAATGTTGTATCAACATAACTGAAGACAAGTTGTTTTGTCGGGGCTGGAGATTCTGTGTTGTGGGCAACTGCGTTTCATTCCTCCCAGAGGAGAAGAGCAGATGTCCTAAAGAAGTGTTACTAGCTCCCGGCAGCTTGTCCACAGGGGGCCAGAAGACAGGAAGCAGCTCCAGATGGGACATCCTGTGTCATAAATACTGTGTGAAATGTACATGCCAATTTCTGCTGTGCATGCAAGTGACCTTGATTTTAGATTTACAAGTATGACCATGAATTGCTTTGGATGATTTAGAGGCTTGTGGGACAGTTCAGTGAAATATGTAAGAAATATTTAGAGTTATGCCCCCGTGTATGATATACTGCTTTTTAATCAACCTTTCAACATGGTCAGTGTACAGTACTGCAACGGCTTTTATCTGATGTTATATTCAAGACCAACTGTATAAGTGCGAAGATTAAACAAAAATACTCATTTTAATTTAAGCAGCTGAAAATATATTTTTAAGGAGCTTCTTATTCATAGATTGTAATTACTAATGCTCTCTTTTTTTTTTTTTTTTTTTTTTTTGTCTTGTCCAGCATTTAAGCAAGCAGACTGATGTTCTGGATGCTGTGTTCTGCTGAGCAAATTTATTTTGCCAAGGGGAACTTTTGTAGATGTAATGATCCCCTTGTATTTCTTGATTCTTATTTTATTTTTCAATTTGTTTTGGATAATAGCTTGTATTACAGAGTTTATGCTGCTGGACCCGACCGGAAAGGACAGGAAAGGGGCAGAAAGAGAACAGAAAAGAGAACATTAAAAAAAAAAAAAAAAAAAAAAAAAAGAAAGAGATCAATGCATACATGTATATGCACATACATACCCACCTACATATATATGTATATACACTCGCACATACATTATATATATACATATATACATACATACATACATATACACATACATACACATGCATACACACACATGTACACATACATGCATACATAAAGATAGATATACATACATACATATACACATACATACACACATATATATATATATATATATATATATATATATATATATATATATATATATATATATATATATATATACATATATACACATATACATACTCACATACATACACATACATATACACATACACATACACACACATACACATACACTCACACATATGCATACATATATACATATCCATACACATACATACATACACATACACATACACATAAGTACACACACATACCCACCCACACACATAAATATATACACCCACACAAGCCAACTCTAGATTCGTGGAGAACAAAACCGTTGACAATCATGAGGACCAGAAACTAGCAAGTTAAGTCAAAAAGACAGAAAGAGAGGCACCTGCTGTTAGTGAATAAACTTGCTGGATGACTCAGTGACTGTGACACATGCAGAACATTCATGCAGAACATTCAGAGTGGAACGTGTTTAGAGAAGAGTGATCATGCCAATGTGACCCCGCCCGCCTACAGCTAGAGGAAGGCCAGGAGAACCCAGAGACCCGGGTAACCGACAGTCACCCCCAGGTACAGATCCCAACCCCCCCACTCCAGAGCCAGCCATGCATCTGCCCAGGAGGTGGCGAAGGAGGTGCCCAACCAGAGTCCCCCGCAGTCAGGGGGAACAGGCCCCAGCAGGCCCAGGCCGGCAAGGGCCGATCCCGCCGGGCACCGGCCACCTAGGGCAGACAGAGCGCAGGCCCCAGGGCCCCAAGAGCCCGTGAGCAGCCCCCCGCCCCCGCAGGCAGAGGATGGAGGACCAGGATCCCCAGACCGCCACCCAGCGGCAGCCAGGTCGCACCCCAGCGCACCAGCCGCGCCCCCGGGTACAGGACACCACCCCCCCACCACCAAACCACACACACATATACATGCATACCCCCCCCCCCCCCCCCCCCCCCCCCAACACGCACTCCCCTCACACATATACATGCATACCCCCCCCAAACACGCACTCCCCTCTCAACCCCCATCCACACAACCCTCTGCAATCCATGCACATCATCCATCACATATACAACCCCACCCCACCTCTACTCACTCACCCATACCAAGTCACACGAACCCCAATCGCCCCCGCCCCCACACACGCTCACCCCCCCCACACACACGCTCACACCCCGCCACCCCATCCCTCTACTTCTACCCAACCACACATGCCCCACCAAACACCCCTCCACCACCCATAGCCCCCCTCCAAACTTCACCCTCACTCACACATCCCATTCCGCATATACACCCCCCCTACACACACACACACACACACACACACACACACACACACACACACACACACCCTCACTCCTCCAACACAGGCACACCCCAATACAACCCACGCGCCAACATACCCCTCCACACACACATCTACTCATCCTCACACATCCCTATCCCCTACCCACCTATATCCCCAACCCTAATCCCCCCCCAGCCATCCCACCATCCATCTGTAACCCCATACACCCACTCCCACACATCCTCACCTCACCCCTCCATCATGTCCCATGTGAGATACCTCAGAGGGGGCAGAGGACAGGATGGCCCCGATCAGGGCCCCCATAATTACCGCCCACCACTCCCAGCGTCCCCCCCACCACCCCACAGATGCAGCCGACCCAGCACCCCCCCAGGGCCGGCGACAACCCTCCTACAGCCAGGCCAGCCCAGACTTAGGCCTAATGGACGGCACTCTTCCCCCACCCGTACCCCCCCCCCCCAGTAAAGCCCCGAGAGCAGGGGCATGAGAAGACCCTATCGTCCCTGCCTCCCCCCCGCTTATGACTGATTGTGAAGTATGTATTAGTTTCAATTAAAACTGAGGGAAGTGCCACGCGGTTTTGGGAGAGGGACCACCTAAGCAGCCCCGCCCACCATACACCGCATGCTCTTCCCCCTGATCATGTGAGTCGTCAGTGTTTTGGTGTTTGGTGTCTAAGTGTAATTAAAACTGGGAGGTGAGCCGAGGCTGGGTGCAGCGATCAAAACCACCTTGATGGCCTTTCTCACCACCCAGCGCCACGTGCACACCTCCCAATACCCTGCCTGTGTGTGATGGGGAGCGGGGAGGAAGAGGGGTTGAGGGGTTTAAGTCTGGAGGAAAGTGAGCTTTCCTCCAGAAGGTGAGCCGCCCGCAGCACTGGGCATGCCCCCTACTCCCAGGGCCCCCCAAGGACCAGGACAAGCCGGGGACAGCCATCCCCGTAACCAGAGCCTTCGGCGACTCTAACCAGAGAGTCATCACCGACCCAAGAGGGGACCAACTCACCACATGCAGAAGGGGGGCACGAGGACAAAGAGGAGGCGGGGCGGCAGAAGGGGAATCCCAGACCGATTGTCCACCGCCCCCTCACTCACAGAGGACACCCCCACCTGGGGACATGAAGTCCCCCCTTGTCCACACATCGGCACTTCACACTGTCTCAGCACACACCTACAGCCACACACACACACACTTCCGGACACATTCAGGTCCACCCAGCCACCCGTTCAGCCCACCCTTAAAACCATCCTCCTGACCCCCACGTCACATCCAAATCTCCCCCACTCCCATCCATCATATCTACACTTATCCACCAACCTACCACACACATGCACCACCCACTCCCCCATACATACACCCCTGCCCCCCCCCCCCCCCCCCACACACACACACACACAGACAGCACGCCCCCCCTCCCCCCTCCTCCCCCCCCACACACACACCCGTATACATGCACCACCGCCACTCCCCACATACACGCATCACCCCACTCCCCTACACACACGGCACTACCCCCCCCCCCACAGACACCACGACAACTCCAGCCGCTGGCCCATCCAGGTCCACAGTAGGGCTAGAAACCTAGCCACTAATGCTCTCTAAAGGTGGGGTTGCACGGTGATATAGTGGTTAGCACTGTGGTTGGATCCTCGGCTGGCCTATCTGTGTGGGGTTTGCATGTTCTCCCTGTTTATGCATGGATTCTCTCTGGGTACTCCAGATTCCTCCCACCATCCAAAGACATGCATGTTAGGTTAATTGGTTAATCTAACTTGTCCCTAGAAGTGAGTGTGAGCGAGAATGGTTATTTGTCTCATTGCGTTGGCCCTGCGTTGGACTGGCGACGTGTCCACAGTGTGCCCTGCCTCACACCCAAAGATTGCTGGAATAGGCTCCAGCTTCCCCGCAACCCTTAATCAGACTAAGTGGTTCAGATAATGAGTGAATAAAGACTTTGTTAAATAAATGCAGTAGTTCATAATTAACTCGCATTCTCCCCCAGTTTCAATTAAGACTACAATGTTAATTTGCCCATCTTGATCCAACAGCTCTGCTTTACATTATATCCACAAGCAGCCAATTTTGGAGCAAACCTGCAAAATGAATTCTGGAGGAAGAAATGCAAACACTATATGAGCTGAGTGGATTATCTGTAGCTGCAGTCCTGCTTCCTCTCTGGGATAGCGCCTTTTATTATGGAGTGTTTTATTGCTGCTGTAGTAAGCTGACATAGAAGAGACAGCTATAAAACGAAGTCTTCCTTTCTCAGTTTTCTGCCACCTCCTGTGAGCGATCTGCTCTATGCATGTTCATGTGTATTGCAGGTGCATAGAGGGGATTGATGTGCATTGTGGGCTTGTTTGTCTTTGCAGTTGGTTTAGGAAGCTGAGTTTTTGGAATAAATAACACATCAGACATTACTCATGTGTCACTGCAAACCGTGTATTCACACAAGAGTTTATGTGCAGAACAACGCCGGGAGGAGGTTTGGCCAATGATTCATTTCAATGCGCCACTACATCTGTTTTGGGGTTGACAGGGTTTTGGCTAAAATTAAGCGTCCCAAATACTTTTCCACACACCACAATAGGCCCATCCATAAAGCAGTGTTTGAACAGCGGTGTATATCATTGACGCATTTTTGCTTTTCCGTTTATGAAGCTCTCAGTGATTTGAAAAAAAAAAAACCAAAAAAAAAAACCATCAGGGTCAAAAGATGCAGCTTTACTAGTAGACAGTAGGACACACCCAAAGAGATTATTGCAAGTTATGTGTGTGTGTCAGTGTAGGGATGAGTGACCATGTTCACATGCTTCACAGTAGGGTGTAGCAGGGATCAGTGGAAGCGGAGCGCTGACAAGCTGACCCATACCAAAGCCCCCTGTCATTACAGGGATCAAACTGTTCAAGGCCGCAGACTCTCACTTTTACCCTCCCACTGAAAAAATGCTGTGCCTGCCCTCCTCACTCCCACTGTCACACCTATGTTTAAGCAGTTTGAGGACCTATACACTGGTTTCAGATCTTCCCATTATCATTGATGGTCCCAGTATGGGTTGCATATGTTTGCAGACCACAGTCTGACTGTTATTCATGTGAAAACACCTGGATTTGAAAATACCTCAGCATCGATGATTTTACCCTTGTGAAAATCTTGCAGATTGAAATAGCTGTATTTCTCTGCAATAACCTGCTGTGGTTTTGCATATGGATATTAAATCTCTTCTATTTTATGCTAGGAAATGAATATTTAGAGAGAACTGAACAGCACAGACTTCATATAATTTTACAGTCTTGTGTCATATAGATTAAGTTTATATTCTCCTAATTTGTTTTGCGAAACATGCACATAGGGGGAAATATTGTGGTGGAAAATACTCTGGTCTTGAGAAGTTGTAATACATCTTAGAGTCAACTGTCTTCTTACAATGAACATTTTATTATAAATTAATACAAACCAAAACCTATAATAATTTCTCCAACACTATGACTGCCATCTAGATTACATTCAAAGGACACTGTGGACTGGGGTTGAAATCTAGTCTATAAAGTGACACTCAGTTATGCACACATGACCAGAAGTTTGGTATAATGTAAAACAACATTACTTATGCATTCAGTTAGTGCTGAATTTAGTGCTGAATTTAGTATCTTTTACCACAGGCCACAAGCTTTTCCCTAATATAACCAAGACAGAAGAAAACCTAGTATAATAATTTGGTGTGTTGCTATGCAGTTTCTGCAAGCCGATATTATGGGAAAAACAAATGATTTATGGATGTATTCAGCATTATACAATCTAGTCAATACACCGGGTACTTTCCAGTAAAGTTGTCTTTTAAATAGAATTTCTGTTTGTAATATATTTGTATTAAGTATTGTTTGTTGATATAAGAAATTGATTTAATTGTGATACAACATTAGCATAAAAAGAAAAATACATCAAATAAAGCCCTAGCCATTATAAAACTGGAACTGCACACTGTCAGTTGTTTATCATCTATCTTTTATTCAGAATTTTTTGCAATCAAATCAATCTAACTTTGATACCATCCATAATCCCAGTGAGAAATGTCTGTAATTTACATTTGCTACATCAGCAAGAATCACACAGGTGACTTTTCATAGTCTGGAAGATCTCCATTACTGTCTGAAAAGATTCTGTCAGTGGTCTTTTGTTTCAACAGACCGCAATGAATTTTAACATCATGTTTAAAGACTGGTGTGGTCTGACAGACCCAGAGATACTGAGTTTCATGCAATAATTCAGTAATTACAACATAAAAGGGAAGAGTAAACATTCACAGGTGTCATGTCTGGTTTGATCCCATCACAAGATGCTTCATCACAAAAGTTGAAGCTTACCTGACTCAGATATTTCACATTACCTTCTCCAATTAACCAACCAGAGGTTATTTTTGATGGGATCACAGCAGCAATGGGTTTAAGGGCTAAGGCCAGTTCTGCTATCACAGTTGGTACTGTGAAAGCCTTGGCCACCTACTTCTGACACTTTTTACTCTGTAAAGTCAGTGTACAAGGATATGAACAATTGGCACCACAGGATGCAACCAAAGGCTGAAATTATGAAAAAGTAGAACTAGCTAAAACCATTTGAGTTCACTGAGCAGAAAATTATTTTTCTAATGGGACACGATTCCCGTTCAAAAGCTAATATTAGCTATTACCACTTTCCTATGGTTTTGTATAGCACTTGCAAATAGTCATCTGATTTATTCGCATTCCCATGTAACACATTTGCTGCACACGTAGCATTCCTCAAGCTGGCGCTACATGTGTCTATCCACATCTGTCACTTTAAAGGCTCGGTTTCCTTTTACAGCTTAGGCTTCATTACCTTTTTGGTAGTGCATCAATCATCAAAACAGTTTAAAATATTTTGCCTTTTTTTTCTTCCAGATGAAAGCTACAAAGCGGCACCTCTGAGTCACCTAACATCTGTCCACAAAGAGGAAGCTGTCAAAACTGTCATATTGGCTTCCAAAGTAGGCATATGTGTTTGATGATGACATACATATACACACCAAACTGAGAAGGTGAAAACAGTACCACCCTCGCTGTTAACGCTTGCAATAAAAGCCAAAGCAATTGCTTCCTTGACAGTTTCCAGAAACAGCGGGGGTTTCTGGGATGTCCAGCACTTGTCAGAACATTATATGCGGTCTGCATGTGTACATACATGTTTGTGTGTTTGTTTTCTAACAGTAGACGGAAAAGGAAGGTGTCTGCGGCAAGAGTGTGGGTTTTCTCTTTTCTCCCCTTCTCTGATTACTTCTGTTTTGGCAGCTGACGCCCAGTAATGGAGACCTGGCTGTCAGTGAAATTTGTAGCTGTCTGCCGTAGCGCAGCTCTTCATTCCAATCAGCAGCTGTCAGACCAGCCTAGGCTGTTATTAATGATAGCCACTAACTGCCTCACAAATTCTCTGCACTATTTGAGAGCCAGCGTGAAATAAGGTTACACTCCTCCCAGTGTGCTGCTGAGGGTTAATGGAGAGATCTCAAATATCAAACAACTATAGAAGCTACCTCTGAACCTTCTCTTATTTAAGGCGTGCATGGCTCATACAGATATGAGGTTTGTAATGTTTTAAAACAACAGTTTTAAGGTTTTGTCCTTGAAACTGGTTCAGCTGTTGAAAGTTTGCTCTTTAAATCAGTGTTATCACAACCACGCCTGTGTTGCCATGTCAGTGTGTGCAGTGCTCAGGTAGTCGCTCTGCTTGATTGACTAAGATAAATGCCTCATAAAAACTTCTTTATATCCTTGTATGGTTGAGGTTGCACTAATAGAATTGTGTGTGAGGCCATAAATGTGATGTGACAGAAAAAGCATGTGTTTGTCAGCTGTTAAACATGGGGGACGGGCATTCAGAACGGCACACTGGGGAACAGCTGCCATATAAATCACTCACCTTTGAAATGCTGCGATGAGCCTCCCCCTCACCGTCACACTGTGATTGAACACAGGAGCAATTCAGCACAGAATAACTGACAACTGGGACGAGACATCACCTTCAAACTACCTGGAAAACTTTCCCTTCAAGAAATGATGCAATTACACTGCAATGGTTATCATGACTTTTCTATATTAGTTATATCAGAATATTAGTCAAATGATTAGTTTCAACCCAAATCTGATATCCAGATTTATACCATTTTCAGAGGTATGTAAATATACAAATATCAATAACATTCACAGCAGAGTCCCCATTTGACTGTTGTTTGTTATCGTTAGATTGTGATGACTCCTGAAGATGCCTGAGCAGTTTCATGTGGAGAAATTTAATGCTTCCAACCTTTCTGCTTTTTTAATGTTTGTTTTGTTGGTTTTTCTGTTTGTTTGTTTTTTCGTTTATTTGTACACATTGTGGATAAATGCTATATAAGACAAGTATCCACATTATATGCATCGACTTTAAGGTCCAACCCAAAAAAGGGAAAGTAAAGTCCATTTTACTTAATAATAAGATCTCTATTTGGCTCTTTACCTAAACAAAAAAGAGAGTATTTACTGCCATGTGATATGTTAAAATTATTATGGTGTGATATTCTGCTTTCTGGTGTCTATTAGGGGCAGAAAACAAGTATCAGACTGTGTTCAATGGGATTTTGAGCAAAGTTTTTATCATAAAGTGATGCAAAAGGTCTCAGAAACTGCACATATCAAATATGATACATTTGGCTTGATGAGGTTAATATGGATGGTTGGCATTACAGAATAGTAGGGAACTCGTCCATCATTTTTTACATGTTGTAAATAAAATAATGCGATTTCCACAGTGCACTTGGATATGTGCCTCCTGTGCACGCTAACATAGAGTCTTTTCTGTTAAGAAACACCATCTTACTTGATTAATTCCCTCCTGTAAAGTGCAAGTGTGAATGGGTTTTATGGTTATATAAAGCATCTCAGTTATGTATCCTTGTAAGTCTTCTACCATTTAAAGGAATCTTTTATGAGGTTGTTTGAAGTTTTTGAACAGAAAGTGTCTTACCTGCAGTTTGGAGCCATCATAACTTCTCATAAATACTTTACACAAACCCACTCAAAATGAATAAATAAATAAAATGGAATATCCCCTCCAGGCATACAAATAATAAAATTACTTAAAAGCAAGGGGGGGGGGGGGGGGAAACAACAAAATACAGATTTTCTTTTTTAACTGAAGTTATCATTCTCCGTCATCTCTTTTGAACTAATACAAGCGTGTAGTGGTGTATTTCTCTTGAGACACCCCCCGCTACTGGAATTTCACATTTCTTCATTTCTTTTTTTGTTTCTGCTTGAAACATTTGTGGACTTTTGCAGATAAAGGTTTGTGGAGACCCAAAGTTGTGAAATATCTGGTAAATTATGATTTTCTTTCTGAACCAATATTGATTTGTGACGAGCTGTGATCTGTCTTCCTTATTCGAAACAGAGCTTTTATTCAGAGTGCTTTGTGGGAAGAGCAACACTTAAATCCTGTGTTTTCAAACAGTAAACACTTCATACACCTTTAATAAATGGAAAACATTATAAAAGATAAAGAGGACAACTATCTCCACAACACCATAATTGGGAATTAGAAAAGACTGTGTTTTGGTCATATCCAGGAGACCACGTTGGTCTAGAAAGAAAACAGCCAATAATACTGATGGCAGCTTTTTATCAGGTTCCAAGTTGCTTAAGCTCACCATATTCCTGTCTCTTTATCTCAAGGTAAAACAGTATGGTATAGCCCCTCTGAAAAAAGTAGAAATTTTTAAGACAAGCTGTATTTGCTCACAGTTTCTTTCTTATCTTCCATCTGCACGATTACTTATCCACCCTTTAGGTTGATGTGTTACACCACACAGAAGATTGATGCACTCTCAGCCATTATGTGTCTTGTAAAAAAAGGAAGATTCCAATCCTCTGACAGGTTGCAATTAAGTTTTAAAGAGGTGTAACAAGGTCTCGGATTATCTTTTTCACGGGTCATGTAAAGAGAACAGCTTGTCCGCTGTGTGCCAGTTGTTACAGAAGGATAAAGTAGATGGAAAATAGATTGTGGTTGTCTTTTGTTTTGTTTTTACTTTTTTTGTGCGACCTTTGGTTTCCAGGTAATGCTAATCTAAAGGATCTTAAACTGGTTGCCTGCCCTCATTCACAGGGCAATCTTTCCATTCCTGCTTGGTGTGCAAAGGAATGCTCACACCTGTAGCATGACACCCACTTATGACATCTGTTGTGGGAATTGAACAGGACAAACCCTCTGCTTGCACATGCTGATCACTCTTCAGATAACAAGATGTTGTTTTGCCAACCGCCAGACTTCAGAGAAATAATAAAGCAGAAGATGGAATGATAATAATTATAATAGTCAATGTTACATGAGGTGCTGGTTCCCAGGAGTCCTGTGGCTTGCGGTTCATTAAGACTTCCCTCTCCCCCTCCTGCTTTAGTGTCAAGCTACATTCCACAGTCTGTTAAGCTTTTTGTTAGAGGCTGTGGTGTGCAGTCAAGAGTATAGAAATGGATATGTGTGTAAGTCAACAGCTCCACTGATCCTGGATTGAGGAAAGAGCCGTAGGACATATTGCTAACCACTCAGCCACCTGTCAATCCACACTGTTACCACCTCACCCTGCAGGCACATCACTGAGAAACTGCTGACAATTACAGGATGCTGTAGATACAATTTCTCTGAGAGGAAGAGCAAACACTTCTTCAAGTATTCTGTCAGGTTTATGATCTAAATTGCTGTTGTCTCAGGGTGATGCTTCTCTGAGGGGTCATGTTCCTCTGGAGAGGACAAGAAGTGGCTGGCAGAACAGCTCATGTCTATGTCTGAAGCATTCTTATGGCAGCTGGGAGTTTTCAGCAGCCCTGAGAAGATGTTGTCAGTCAAACAAAAGTGTAGAGAAGCCTGAAAGTGTATGTAAAGGAACACCGTTATTTCTACTTTCACATATCAGTTCAGCTGGTGCTGGTTCCTTCTTTTTTGGAGGTCTTTGTGGAAATCTCAAGTTCATCCATTCATTTTCTATGCTTGCTTAATCCAATTCAGGATCATAGGGGGCTGGAATCTATCCCAGATGCGAGAAGAGCGATACACCCTGGATGAGTTGGCACTGTGACTTTAAGCCTTAGAACATAAAAGATTAGAGTCATGTGAGACAGAGCCCAAGTCTGTCAGGATCGTGCGTCACATTTTGCACTTGTGCACAGCAATACAGCAATGTACATGTTTAACTATCTTTGCTTTGTCTGCTTTTTTTTT
Organism: Telmatherina bonti; assembly: GCF_933228915.1. Taxonomy (NCBI): domain Eukaryota; kingdom Metazoa; phylum Chordata; class Actinopteri; order Atheriniformes; family Telmatherinidae; genus Telmatherina; species Telmatherina bonti. The sequence goes on along the minus strand of NC_136620.1, from coordinate 28,484,910 downwards.
TTTTTTTTTTTTTAATTTATCTGTTGCTGGTGTTCAGAATAGACTTGTAGATAACTAGCCTCACCACTTCAATAGCATGAGTGTATAATTACATCCTATTAATAGTTGAATGAATGTGCATGATGCAGATAGAAGAAATGTGACCACATCAGCTCTGTGAAGTTCCAGCATTTGGGGACTAAGATACTTTGCGGTAACATCTAAATTCATCTGGCCAGTATGATTTCAATCTTGCAACTCATCATTAGACTAATGGCAATGCCAACCAACATGTCTCAACTTCCTCTTTCTCATCCAGTAACCGGACATGTGGGGAGTTCATTATCTATGTGACAGTCAAGGATGTGTTAAAGTTTTTTGTTTTTTATTTTTAAAAAAAAAAGCTAAATGACATCAGCACATGGTTCCCATTTTGTTGTGGGTGTTTCAAACTTCAATCAAACATAGTTGTTGCATAAAGTGTTGAAATAGTTATATACTATCACCACTTTTCTGTCCTATATTCAGTTCTTATGCACAATTACAGCAGCTTTCACTAGTATTTATTCATGGCGCTAAAACAGAAAAACATTTGGTACTAGCAGTAAATGACTGTGGACAATAATAACTTATTATACTAGCTGTGTGAAGGATTACAAGTTGTGTTAAATTCAAGCAAGAAAAAACTTCTTTTTAATATTTTGTAACAATTCATACAAAACAAAAAATCAATATGTTGATCAATGATGAAAAAAAGAGCGTGAAACTGTAAGCAGGGATTAAAACCAGTCTTTTTATTGAAAAAAAAAATCCTGTTATTCCATTTAAAACATTAATCACCATTTAATGGGAAATCTAAAAAGCTGGTCCATGCTGTAATTCTTGAAGTAACATCATCCTTTCCAAGTAAATGTAAGTGAGAGTCTTCTACATGTATCAGCCTTTGAGTTTAACACCAGACTGTCAAAGGAAGTGGTAAACCTCCTTTTTGTACATGTCAGATGATGATCACTCTTCCCACACTGCACACCCGCAGAGTGGGGCGCGGTTGCACAGCCACAGGACTATATTTCTTACAAGCTCTACAAACCAGTCACCTCATAGGCCATCTTTTTCTCAGCCAAGACCTTTTTATCTCTACCAGAATAGAATTATGGTGCTCTAAAATATGCACTCAGTGCAATGACTTTTCTGCTTACAGTTAGACTAAAATAAAATTAAATAATATAATATCAAAATGTATATACATAACACTCTTTATACTAAAGAGCAACACAAAGTGTTTTGTACAATAACAACACTGATTAAATATGAAATTAAAATTATTTTAAACATCAAATTAAAAGTGAGCCTTTACATACCCAAGTAAATAACCTAATCAAATTAAAAACACAGCTGATCATTCACTATCTCTCACACACTCACACAGACAAAGCACACAAAGATCCCTCACTCACTGGACTACATTCTTCTGTACATTGAAATACATCGTCATTGTTTGGTTCAACATGGAGCAGCACCTCACAAACTGACCCATATCTCATTAATTAAACTTATTATAAATACCAATAATTTCTTATGACCTGATTTGATCCTGTTAACACTGCAGTGTGCTGCATACATAAACTCAGCTGTTGTTCTATCACCAAACCCAGATGATTGATTTTCATCAATTATTCAGACAGCTCAGTGGATCGTTCACAGTTTCCACATGCGGTGAATAGTGGGACATCATCAAAGTAACATCAAATTCATCAAAAGACCCATACTATAACAGTCCCCATGTTAGTGCCGTGTGTCTATATATATATATATATATATATATATATATATATATATATATATATATATATATATATATATATACATATATATATATATATATATGTATATATATATATGTGTGTGTATATATATATATACATATGTATATATATATATACATATTTATTTGTATATATACATATATATATATATATATATATATATATATATATATATAAACATTTAAATGTACTGTAAGCTAATATTTATTAAATTTATTAAATTTCTTTAATTTTTTGCTTTGTCACAACACAGCTAAAGGCGCAGCATGTAACAAGATCAAATATCTATTATTTTGTCAAACGTTAACGAGGATGTCAGAAAAACTGTTTCTGGTGCTATTTAGTTCAATTCCGCTTTCTTCATATAGTCCAATTCAACTCAAAGCACTTAGCAAAAAATAATCAATTCCAGTCAGTTCATTGTTATCCAATCAGTGTTCACACAAGCCAAGTCATAAAAAGCTAAGGAACTGGTTTCTAATCATCTTACCTAAATAACACATGTTTTTTATTCTCTAAGAATGAGCCATTTACTGTGTGTGTACTTGCCATGGGTCCACACACATGGCAACTGTACATGTATATATGAATACAGGTGTCGATCCTTAGCTTTACCCTGAGAGTTAACTTACTTCTAAAAAAAAACAAAACTTTTTTTTATTTGTTCAGTGAAAATATTAAGGATGCCATAAAACTGAGCGTATCCTAACAGAAGTGCTTTATTCATCCTGTGTTCACTACTATGTATCCACTTTACTAGTCAAATCTTCAGTGGCCTGTAGCCTGAACTGGCGAATGGATGATTGCCAGATCTTAAAACCAGTTGTAAAATTAACAGCAATCTGGAATGAGAATAATATCAAAGCTAACATGTCTCTCAAAACTCATTAAAAGTGTGGTAGTGATTACCCTTATTACAGTCGGGTTGTTTCAGGGATTAAATCACATTATTACAGCCAACATGACGGATCCGTAAATGCACTTCTGTTTTAAGAGTCATAGACAGATTTAGCATGTAAGGGGAAATTTTACACCATAAGTAGGCTTTAACAACAGCTTTCAAGATGAAGTGTCTTGTTGAAACAGGCCTTTTTTTTTAAGAAGGTACCTGCAACTATAGTAGCCTGCTTCCCTAGTGTTTTGTGATGATGAAGCTGGTAAACATGTAGAAAAAACAAGTGCAACAATAACACTCTGGAGTCAAACAGAAATATCATCCTCAGAGTATCTGATTTACACCGAGAGCCAGTAGTCAAACAGGGAAAGGAAACCATGGAAATTAACAATTTTGTGGCTAAGCTATTAGTGGCTTTTTGGCTGGCAATGCTAAAGATGGATAGCTTATCTGACTTTAATAGCTGGCACAGCAGCATTAGTGCTGAGCTGGAGCGAGGAGAGGAACAATACGGCACATTAGAAGAGCAGCCAGCACACACCACAAACTGCTCCAGACTTCTAATTAGCATTCATTAACAGTAGGGGAAAGAGCAATTATGGTCTTTAAGTAGTGCATTAGCTAATGTTGCTTTTTCACATGTCAGCAGATTTAAATAGGAGGAGTGTGCTGCCACATCAGAGCTACTGCTTTGTGCTGACTGGGAGGTTTTGGTTGATGTTAGTGATGACCTTAAAATACACTGCTGCTGTTTGTTTACACTAGTTATTACCGCTAACAAGGCCACCAGCTCAGTCAGATATGACTGGCTGTTTACTGCCATCACAGCTGTTCTCATATTTCTGTTTTAAAAAGCTGCTTGACAGATATAAAAGCTTCCCCTATAATTTAGAGTATTTCTGTAAAAATCAGAAACATTCACATATCAAAACTCACATACTTCCATGAAATCAAACTGCCAGATTTCATTCATTCATTCATTTTCTGAACTGCTTATTCCAATTCAGGGTCGCAGGGAAGCTGGAGCCTATCCCAGCCGGCTTTGGGCGACAGGCAGGGTACACCCTGGACAGCTCGCCAGTCCATTGCAGGGCCACACACAGAGAGATGAACAACCACTCACGCTCACACTCACTCCTAGGGGCAATTTAGAGTGACCAATTAACCTATCATGCATGTCTTTGGATGGTGGGAGGAAGCTGGAGTACCCAGAGAGAACCCACGCATACACGGGGAGAACATGCAAACTCCACACAGAAAGGCCACTGACCAAACCAGCCAAGGATCGAACCAGCAACCTTCTTGCTGTGAGGCCACAGTGCTAACCACTGCGCCACCGTGCAGCCCCTGCCAGATTTCCAGGGGGGGGGAAATGGAAGAATAACAACAGAAAGCAATGAACTGCAAGTTATTTAAATCCATGATTTGTGGAAATAGTTCAACAACCCAAGTGATAGCAGTGATATTTTGCAGGCTTGAAAAGCAAGGATTAAATGGCCATTATTCTGAAGCAAAATCACTTCTGTAAATCACAGTATGTGAATTCAGCTCAGGACAAATGGAGCTTTATAATCTATAAACAAAAAAACAAAAACATAAAGTTAAGCTCTTTAAACCGTTCTCTGAGTTTGAGTTTATTTAAGATGCTCTGAGGCAAAGTGGAAAACTTTCCTGTGGTCTTATGGATTAAAATTTGAAAACTGTCCTCCAGACTAAAGAACCGAGGGATCATCTAAGCTTTAATTATCACACAGCCAAAAGTGCAGCATCTAAAGCACAATACACTGTAAATGTTGATGTGTATCTGAGGCAGACCAAACAGATTGGTGCACTTTTCATATGGGACCTCTCTATGGATGTTGGCATGAAAAAACATCTGTCAGAACAGAAATAATAGGAAATATCATCCAGAGGAAAGAGCTTTGTTGTATTTTTTTTTCCAAGACAGTTTTCTATTGTGCATGACATGCTACATTGAAAACTTCTGTCAAACTTGAAAATTGGCCCAAAGTTATTCTGACATGACAGTGAAGCAGTTTGCAGAACCAAAGCCTGTTTAAATAGTAACCTCCTGTGTCTATTTCCCACTTCCTCCTGCTTCTATTACACTTCAAATAACAATATCTTCAGTTATGCAGAGTAAGGCTGGTTATTAATTTGGCTGTAGGACCTTTCTTACAATTGAAAAAGACTGAAGTAGTCAGCATGCTCTAATTAAAGTGGGAAACAGATGCATAAGTTTAACATTGTTTTTTTTTCACTCCATCATGTAGATTAATGTGTGCTGGAGGATGAACCATGAACAAACAGAAGGTAATGTTGGTTGATTGATTTATATATTTTTTTTCTGACTTCATAACTGCAAATGAAATATTATTGAGCTGCTGCCTGTAATTAAAACTTCATTCTAATATAAATTTTCTTCAGGCCACCTCATGTTTTACGTGGTGAAATCATTGTGAATCACCTTTAGCCATGACTTCACTTTGAGTTTACACTCCCACAGTACATTTACTGAATGGAAGGATTATTGTGGTTGTTGTGCAATCTGATCGTGACAATTTCATAATCAGGCCGTTGATATTGGCAGCTGTTTGACAGTGAATAAACTGAAACAAAATCTGCTTCACAGGACTGTCAGCAGGTTCAGGCTCGACTGCAGGGTCTGCTGCATGCTGAGGAATGAAAAAGCCTGAGTGCTGGAACGCTGACGTCTAACAATAACATCCACATAAGAGACAGGCGATAAAAGAAATGTCATTCTTGTCAAACGTGGAAGCAACTGAGGCAAAAGTAAGCAGAAGTTTGCCTGCTTCCTTTTTCCTATTATCTTTATTATTATTACTGCAGTGGGCGGTCAAGGTTCACTAACAGAGCACACTTAACCGTGTATCCTGTCACATACACACCCACCCCACACACACACACACACACACACACACACACAACTCCTGTCTCTCCTAACACCAGCCCTGCTCTGTGTGCTCTGCTAATATTGACTCTCCTGACTAACACTGCCTCTATTGAGTCAAACACAGAACTGTTTGACTAGAATTAGAACATCATTGAGATAACAGACGTGGACCTGTCCAGGCTGGAGCTGTGGTGCTAAATGTAAAGCAAAGCAACAGAACCACAGCTGATGTGAAAGATGAGGGTGCAGAGGTGGACTTCGCAACCTGGTCTCTAAACAAATGTTTTCTCACACTGGGACTTTTTTATCACCAAGACACAATAACAGCTGCTTGTGAAACATCTTTCTGTGAAATCACACACGGCGTTCTTGTTCCATGTGGGCAATGTTGTGTTTTATATGCAAGTGCCATCTCTGTGATTGAGCTCATTGAGTACTTAAGGTTGTATAACCACCTCGCCACTGGGATCATTGTGTAGTTTGTGTTTCTATGATGAAAAACAAAGTGAAGTCAAACTTCTTGGCAGCAGGAATAAGCACTTGCATTATGCTCCAGAGCACGTTTTTAATCTGAATGCAGGTATTAAATTCTTATCATCAGTTAAACATTGCAGCCAGGATGTTAACAGCTTTACCCAACCATAAAACACACATACACACACCTACACACACAAAATATACAGATAAGAAAACTATTCACCACATGCAGGCCTCCTCGCCTGACTTTTAGCTTTTTATCTCTCACATACGCATTTCACAGGCTGTGTCCAAAATCTCATTTATTTACTAAACTATCTTCTTTACTCATAATTCACCATTTACTTTGAGTACCTGATTTCTGCTGTGCATATTTGTTAACTATATTGTGCCCTGAAGACTTTCAACAAGCATGAAAAAGTGGTGTCCTTGCAGCTCACAACCCCACAACGAACTGCTTTTATGGACAAAGAATTTGATGGATAAGTATACTTGTGGATCTATATCATGTTTAGAGGGTGCTTCGAGTCTAACCGATTAAAGCTTGTGAACATCTGAAACCATTGTAAAAGCTCCAGGATCCCTATCAAGTGTAGAGCACTAAAGTTAAAGCTCTTTAGATGGTAATGGTAGGTGTTTTTAAACCACCAAAATTAGACAAATAATTCATTTGTAAGTCTGATAATCCAGGTGATGAGCATCCAGAAACTGACTCAAGTTTAATGACCACAGACAACAGGAAGGTGATACAAATATATTGTATATATTGTATATATAAATGTATTGTAAATATTGTAAATATATAAATATATTGAGTGAGAATACTACCTAACATGTTGATGCAAAATCTCCAGGAAGTTTTCACTTAGATTAATGTCTAGTGAACTAAAATGCCATATGATCATTTTACTCACCTAAACATTCAATGACTCCTCATACTCTATAGAAAAGAAATGGTCATTTATCGGCAGATCCAGTCGTGCTTAAACAACCGCTGTTCAGGGATGTTTAGAAATGGTCAATTCTGCATTAAATCACGTTTCTGTAAGTCATTACTCACTGTATATAACTAATACAGGTCATTGAGCCCAGCCATCTGGGTCAGCTGCAGGCCATGTTTGTCAACCACATGAAAGGGGAAGAGCTGAATTGCAGGCTGCTGCAGATGGCAGTGCAGCAATCTTTTCTGCTTATGTGGTTTCATTCTATCCCTACAGGCCCTCACGGTATTTTGAATGGCCCAGGGTTATGTATTCACTCGGTCGTGTAAACTAAATGAACCATCCATAATGTAAATGAGAAAGAAAAAGAGATTGAGAGAGAGACAGGGATGCAAATCTAGTGGTGCCCCTGGTGTTCGGAGGGAAGAGAAAAAGATGTCAGCGTTTTCCCGCATTTCACTTTCAAATGAGCCAAAGCTGATTGGGAAGTCAAACCTTCCTGCTGCATATATAACATAGTGCAAGTACATACAAACGGTGTCATGATTTGTGAATTTAAAAATCAGTAATCTAAAGAGCTTGCCAAGGAGCAGGGGTCCTGCGCATTGAATATAAACCTCCACAAACCAAATGCAGTCTTTTTGTTTGTTTGCATTTTTGCCAATAGTTCAAAGCCTTCAGAGGACACAAGCTGTGTTATATGTGCAGAGAAATCAATTTTAGGGAGTTCTTTCCTGCTTTTTGGAGTACAGCACAAGGTTTGCATCTCATTGACAACACAACTGCTTGCCTGCATTCCATCTCTTTTCAGTCACTAATTACCAGGCATATTTGCACTTGGCACTGCAAAACATGATGCATGGTATTTTCTGTCTTCCATGAGAAATCTTTCTGGCACTTCAGTGCTTCCAAAAGACCACAGCCAGTTTGATATTAGATAAATATTTGAGCTGGCATGTAATGAAGCATATGTCAGATGAGCAAAAAGCACTGGCACTACTGATGCATTTAGCTGCTCAAAGGGAGGAAAAGACAAGGCAGAGGCCTTGTCTGTTCTCCATTAGAATCCACTCAGTTCTTCTACAAACAGAGAGGATGCTAGCCAAACAAGCTTATTCAAGGGGGTTCTGTGTGGACCGTGTTAGCTCAGCAAATCCAGCTCCACAAACATGCTTCAAAGAATCCTGCTATCTCCGCAGAGCCTTTGATGTGGGTATTGATCATGCAGCGGTCTGTGAGAAAAAAGGGGATGCAGTTGAGGTTTAGTATTCTGTTCCGGCTCAGATGGAATAGATAATAGCAAAAACACGCTGTGCAATGCTTCAGTTATGACAGCTGCACAACCATTTTCTATCTCTGAGGTGGATGTGATCAGAAGTAAAAGACAAGGGAAGGGCAAATCAGATCATTCACCCTGAGGGCAGGTCACAGAGCATTAGGTCTCGCACGACGGAGGAGTCACAGCAGAATCCAAATAAACTCAAAGTGTCAGTGTGCAGAGAGGCAACATAGTTCCCCATGTACCCACCCACTTTTAAAAGCAGTAATATTTTCATATTTTAACAGTTTTTCCATTGTCTGGAAGAAAACCAGTGCAACAGCATTTTTTTTTTTTTTTAGTAGGTCTTGGTGTCACACTACAATGGCAATGAAAGCAAAGCAAACAACGCTAACACTTCCAAAATCACACAGTCACGGCTGCATGCTATAGAAAGGCAAACAAAGTCTGTTCTTCTTAGCATGCTGAAACAACCACCCACAGCCGTGCTCCTGTCTCACACTGAGACCATTAGTCACAATGATTTCTCTGCCAGCTGTCCTGGTGTTTGCTTTAGCTAGCCTCACAGCCAGTTTGAGCCTCATTTGAATTCTCACTTCAGTTTATTAGCCATGCATTGAATCATTAGAGTCCAGTAAGGCTGATGCAGATGTACTCCTTAGGTAATGTTCAAATGCTAGGCTGAATGGCCGTTAATCATGTGCATAAACTCTGTGCTCTCTTCATGACATAAAGCTGTTTTTATCAGATGTTTTTATCTTATGGAACATCTGTTCCATTCACAAGATCTCTAATCTAATTGCTATAATCAGCCTTTACACCCTGTTTGATAAAAGTTATAGCTTTTCATGAATGAATGAACTTTGCAACGTAGTCATATTGATTGAATAAGGTAACAATGGCTTCATGTCTGTCTGTAATTACCTACCATTTGAAAAGTGCAATGTGCAAGCTACTACAGCCGTGTGCCAGACTACTTTAAGATAAACAATGAAAGTGTGTATTCAAAGACACTTTTGTGTTTGCTTTTGTGTGGTAGTTTGTGTGGAGGGCCTAGCCTGAGCTTTATGCAGATATGAAAATCATGTGGTGCTATGTCACCCAACTCTAAATGCCACCTATGATTGTTCACAGATAAGTCAGTTCCAGTGTGACTAATTTTGCATGAAAGTATTGGCAGGACAAAGGTTTGAAATACTGTTCGGCAGCAAACAAGGACTCCGCTATCGGTTTAGTGACTTAATCTTTTTTTTTTCCCCACTTGGATTGTTATTATACATTTGTATTTACTTTTTTGTCCTGACAGAACTGAAGGTGGAAGATTCATGTTATAGAGAGAAAGTTGAATCTGTCTCAACTGCATCCAAACATTATTTTATACTCATACATCATCGTGCATTGTACCACTGTCAGCATAGCAATTTTTGGCATCTCCTCTCCTTTCATTTCATCAGCAAACTGCTCGCAACGCTGCCTAAATAATCAGCCAACTGCACGCAAAGCATGATTCCGCTGCAGCGATAACTAGATGAGATCAAGCACTTCTAAAAAAGCACTCAGACTTTTCTGTGAAGGACACATTGTGGTTGCGATGAATGTGAGTCAACGGAAATCAGTCGTGGCATACTGTCACCACAGTGAGGACACAGCCAGCTAAAAGTGCAGCCAAGCCACATATACTGGGCAAGGAGAATACACTCAAGTGACAGCTGCAAGCACTTAGTCAGCCGCCAAGAACAAAGACTGGAAGGAAAAACTCTTCAGCCCAATTTGGCAATATCAGACTGCGCAACAATGACTTCCAATATTTTCAATAAGAAATCAGACATGTCTAGAATCGCAGTTGTCAGAGGTCAGTTCTTTCCATGTTGATGTGTAACCACAACAGCATGGAAGAGGAAAAACGGACTTCTCTCAGGGCTCCAGTTCTCTGTGATAACTTTAGGGAATAAAATAGATAGTGACAGATGTTTGACTCATCGTTGTAACTGTAATCAACAGCAAGAAGTAGGAAATCCCAGCAACAAGATGCATGCTCTGCAAAAGTCTGAATGGAGCAGCTTTGTGAAATAAAGGGCTAAAAAGGGAACTGAAGACAAAGCAGCAGATGGGATGAGGTGTTCTGGACCACTAACTACGTGCACTCAAGGGTTAGAGCAATTCTTATCCAATGTGCTGCCAAACAGCTGAAAAACCAAACTTAACCTCGGGGAGTTTCTGTGAGTTTGTGACCCTTTGACCCATCTGTTCGTCACAGACGCACCAGCAGAAAAGAGAGCGTGGGAGTTTTTACCTCTTATTAACTCCGAACGCGATGCCTTATGTCTCTACTGTGTATGTTAGAATGCGTGAGGACAGATGAGAGTGAGGTGAACAAGCACTGAAAAGTAACCTGTGGGGAAAAAAAAAAGAAAATCCAGATGAGCCCCAAGTGGCTGGGAGATGGGCTGAATGACAATTGACAGGCTGTCAACACTCATCTGCGTTCACGTATCTTTTGGGTCTGACACATGTAGCTGGCAGCCAGCCACAGCCTCGTCATATAAAGATGTAAGCGTGGAGACCATGGTCAAAGCTTTGGTTTTGAAAAGCCCCTCTCTCATGCAATATTTACTCTTGTTTCCCCACTAACTGACTTTAATTGCCAGGGATTGTTATGCTTACCACTAACAGAGAGCAGAAAAGCATGTAATAGGTTGTGGTTCAGAGGACAGCTATGGCTGGGACTGAGTCACTTGCCTCAACTTGCCCTTCAAATCTGCATTCATTCAGCTGATGTGATACAGATTTGGAGGCAAGTGGAAACCACCATACCTCAGCTGCCTTGTACAGCCAAGTATAGTGTGCTACAGGATAGAGTTACACTTTCATCACACCTATTTAAACTCGTGCCCACTTTTTACTGCCTGATTCAGAACAGTGTGTTAATAGTGTAAGCAGAAAGAGGTCATGTACCTGCAGCTCCAGTCTAATTTACCAACACAGAATGGAAAACGTCTTTTCAAGCAGCCATGATCAATGTTTTAAATATTAGTAATGGGTCAAATAATCTTAAAAAGTGCAAGTGACTAGCTAGTGAAGAGTTGAGTGTTTAGCAGCTACAGAAGCAAATATCCCTCTTCTGATGTTAATATTAGACAAGAACAGAAACAAAATTAAAGGGCTTTTTGAGTCATTTTGACAGATTGTACCAAACTGAATGTGTAAACAGGATGAGCCAAAAAGTTCTCATGAACCAAGAGGATGATGTTCCATTTTCTTTTGCGCTACAGAACACTACAAACTGACTGAAGATGTCAGTGAGTGCAGTAACATGTTATGAAACAAACAAAAAACTGAAGAGCCAGAACAGTATGACCAGTGGATGCAACAAGTGCCACCAAAACACCTCTGACTTGGCCAGGCACGGACAAAGGAAGATGCCCTTTGGCACCCGAGCTGAGATTAACAGACGATTCTTTAGGTCCTGGAAGTTTAATGTTGGAAGCGTCATGGCTCAGCCTCTAGGTGTTTACTGCTGCTGTGATCATGAGCATCAGCCAGTGAAGTTCTAATCAAAGCTGCTCACACCTGCTCATTTCCCCTCACATTTAATAAGTTATTTGTCCAAAGCAACTGCTAACAAAACATCTTTGACTGTGTTTGGAGGATTGTTCACTTTATCATATGGTGGATTTTATAGGTAGGTGTAAACTTAGTATCAAGGACTTGGGGAAATAATTGCTTGAAAGACAAAAGAGGGACTATATTAATCTGAATCAATGAATTATTGATAGTTCTCATTTACATTATAGATTGGTGGGAAAATTATTTCATCTTGATGGTGCCAAAGGCAGCTTAAGACCTCTTTATCACAGCTATTCAAGCAAAGAGTCAATAAAACACCGCAATTAGGCCTGCTCTTTTAAAATCAGACAGACTAATTGACTGTGTATTCAAGTAGAACAGCAGAATCCCCTCCAGCAAGTTTAATAACATTGATAACAGCATGATTTATAATCATACTGAGCTCAAAACTCTGAAATGCAGAATGATCACATTTAAACATGCAGTTGGATGAGCAGTGTTGTCTGTAAGATTTGGTTTATATGAATTTCCGACCTCCGTGTGCCATTTAATTTATTTCTCTCAAGTGTCTCTTTGAAACTGCTGATCAGGAGCTCAACAGGAGTTTTTATAATATCTTTATAAAGCTCATGCCACTTATTGTTGGAGGGCTTGCAGTGAGGAGCTGGGGATAATAACGTGATGGTGTACATCAAACAGAATCTGGTCAAAAAGCAAAGCACTCAATATCTCATAGGAGTGAATTTAATGGCCACTGGTTGCTCTGTGCTCTTGACCCTCTCCAAGAGGCTCCATGTTAGTCACTCTCCAGTGCTTTTCAATTGAAACCCAGCCAGACTGTTAGCAGATGACATTTCAACTGTCTACTCGAAACCTAGATGACTGTACCACACGCTTCAGCTGGTTATTGCACTGGTAACGCTCAGCTGATAAGAAACAGAGTGGATGTTTAGTTTAGTTTTTCCCATGTATAGATTTTTTTTGTAAATATTCTGTTTATTGATTTGAACTGCAGTGGTTTGCAGTGTTACCATGGTCACAGCATCAAAAATCCAAGTTATATTGTAGTTCTGTATGTTAACATAAGACATTTTAGAACTATAAATCCAAGATTTTTAGGTTTTTATGATGGGATGCTTTTTATCTGTTAACCTGTTGAATCCTTTCTAAAAGAAAAAGTCATTTTAAAAGTGAAAGTGCAGGATGCTTAAACATTCTAAAGTCCTGCTACGCAGCTGACTTTCCATGAGAGCAGTCTCCAGTCTCATTTATAAGAAGCTACAAAAGGTATTCTGTTTGATAACATCAGATTAAGCTTGGGAACATGAATGCAGTTTAAGAAGTCATTTAAAGTCTGACTTTGTTCACATGATTGTGAACTCCTGGAAATGCAACCAAAATGAAAGCCCTTCTCAAGCACCAGTTTTAAGAGGGTGGGGTGAGAGGATGGTCTATCCCTCCCCTCTCTCTGTAATGAAACTTCCATTTGCAACTGAAAATAAATTAGCACCATCAAGCGCATTGTGTGTTAACAATAATGAAGTTCACAATTCCTAGGCCACAGCTTGTGTAAAGGGAGGTGGATGATCATATATATGTGCTTATAGTTATTTCTTGCCGTCCTGTGCCGCCATCTAGTGTTCACTAAGGATATTTCTTATATACATATAGAATGTTAGTCAACAAGGTGATGCCTCAATAGGAATTTTATTCCTGAGTTTACAATGAAAAAGAGTTTTGATATTTTAAACTCCATGAAACTTTATATAATGCACCAATTAGACAGAGACAGTACAATCGCTGGACTAGTGTCAACAGTGTGGCTCCTTCACACCCTATGTGCCAACATCTTATTTTTCTTTGACGGTGAAGGGCCATACTTTTCCACCACGTTTCCATCCAGTAACACTCTTTTTTAAATCAAAACATTTTACACAAAAGCTTTGGTGACCTATGCATGCGCATGTATTGCATATATGCAAAGCATGAAAAAAAAAAAGTATAAATATCATGACTACAGCTAAATAAAAACAGTTCTGACTATTGCACAACAGCCATGTGAGGATAGAAGAGAGGAGTGATCACAATCGCAGCCATCAGGGGCATTCAGGGTTTCCTGCGCCTGTAATACAAAACATGTCGATCAAACTCCCGTCATGCACAGTGCATGTAAACAAAATGCCATTCTATGATGTGTTGGTTATATTTGACATCTTACTTCGTGATCCCATGATGCTCATACCCAGGTCCCATGTTTGATCCAGACTTCATCTCCACAGCCACAGAGCACTGGGGAGATGTGAAATATACTTAAAACTTCAGTCATATGAAGGAGATGTCAACTGAAAGATGAATGAGCGCTGGGAAGCATTTCAGTCACCATTTTGTTAGCTTGTCTATTCTTGAAATGTTAATAAAAACAACAAAATAATCAGGATGATGTACAACCAAGTTTTGTGCCATTTCTTCCGTCTTACACACAAAGCACCTCGGACGCTGCCAAAGCTTGAGTTCGAGCTTGAGTGGGGATCAATAGCAGAATCCACTGCTAGGTAATTTCCCTTCTTGAGGTTACAAAGGGAAACATCTCAGTCTCACCCACTGGGCCACACATTGCACATAGAATATTTTCTCATTTTTGCGTCTCATACACAGGCTATGGAAGCACGTATAGAACCTTTAATGTTTGCATCACTTCATCACCTAACTTCTTGCAGATTTTCTACCCAGCCCCAAAATAAAGCCATCATAACATTAGAATGTATAACAACATGTCATATAAGCAAATATTCAAACAAATGGGCTGGTGAGAATTGATGCTTCATTCACATTTCTGTCAAGTTGATTTCCACTTGCTCAAGGCTGAAGATGCATTCAGAATAAAGCAGCCCTTAAATGTGAAGAATTTCATTTGGTCTTCTTGACACTTAATGCTCAGACACAAGCTCAACTTTATCATTTATAAAAGTAACCCATATATGATTCATTTACTATTATAACATAAATAAACTTTTTTTTTTTTTTTTTCATAATCTTACCCTTGTCTCTACATCGGTCCAAGCTCCATCTGACTGATTTTCATTAGCTGGGACACCTTCAGAAGATTTCCGCTTCCGACTTCAGGGCAAAAAAAATAAATAAAAACATAAATTAAAAAAAAGCAAATTTATCTAAACCATCATTGCTACATAAATATTTTGCACTTTAAAAATGAACACGTAATTTACAGTTTGCTCATGACAGACAATATTGGGTTACCTTGGAACTGTGGTGAGCTCCTGTTTCAGCGTCTCAATGTCAGTGAACTGAACAGCTTGTCCTCCTCCTCTAGTTTTAAGCACCTCACCCTAAGGAAAAAAAAAGAGGGGGTTACTAATGATTTAATAAGAATGAGCAATAGCAATTTAAAGATGTACAAAAAAAAAAAAACTACCATTAGTGTTAAACAAAAGCAACTTTCTCCAGTTAGTAAAACTAGAATTCCTTCTAAGAGCAAACATGAATGAGAAAAAGTTTGATGGTGTATCCTGTGTTTTCATAAAGTCCCCAAACTTATTTTAAAATTTTACGGAATTTTTCCCCAATAAAAACTGCCTCATCCACATTTACTAAAGAAATCTCTGGAGCTTCTGGAGTGACTGAGCCTTTGCAACAATGGCTCCTTCCCACTGGAAGGGCCCTTCTCTCAGCCTGGGATCTGCATGTTCAGGGACCTCTTTTAAAAAGCAGCTAGAAATGAAACTTTTTAAACCCACTTTTGCTTAGTTTTATTTGTTTTTGTCTCCTGTATTTTTCTGTGAAGCCATTTGCTATTTTTATCCTTAACAGTGCTGTTTACATAAACATTTATTTAGTCAGTTTTGTACCTTTCTTTCTCTAACAATCACCGGACTGCAGCCAAGAATCACAACTTAAATTGAATGGGGGAAAAGAAAAAAAAAAAGGTTGTCAAATCGGCACGAAAGCATTTTGTTACAGCCCTAGTAGACATAGTAGTGCTTATGTTGTGGAAGTTCCCACATTTTTTTTTTTTTAATTTGTGGATGGGGGGAAAAACCTTAGCAACCTCTGGGGAGAAAAAAAAAAAAAAGAAAAAAGAAAAGAAAAAAAAAAAAGGGGGGGGAAATTGTGGCAGGATGGGAATGAGTGCTTTTCAGCAATTAGCTTTGAAGAAGAACCTGCAGGCAAAGCAAAACTCTACAACACTGTTGATTCTGCTGGAGGAACAGCCCCTCAAGCAACACAAAAAGTGCTCAGTTCAGCTTAAGCTGCAGCTCAGAGGAAAACCCATGAATGTTTAGCAGGATATATGATAAAGGAGACATTTACAACAATGATAGAATTGCCCTCTTCCTGTATGATTATTGTGATATTCTTGCAACTTGTTAGGCTATATACACGACTGGTAAAGACCAGGACGTAAGAAACATTTGTATTCAATCATCCAAAGAAAAGTAACTAGCAACTTTTCTGGAAAGTATAAAAATAATAATTATATTAATAACAGCAATCTTCTAATTACTTCTATAATATTGTTTCACAACACCAGCTTTAACTGAAAATATGCAACTTTTTGTGAAAATAGACAAAGAATAAATACCCATGTTCATGTGAAACAAAACTATATAACTACATATCTATATCTGCAGCATCCGTTACCTTAATAAGTTTGGTCTGTATTTCGCCATCAGAAGCCACTTCCTGGTGTGTTAAGACGTATCTGTCGCACTTTGACAAAGCCTTCTCATTTGGTGCAGACACCTGGATGGCATTGGGAATGACAGGCTGCAAGACTGTGCCCAAGTCTAGACTGGAGGATGGCTTGTGGTCCACCCACTTCTCCGCACCAGCAGAACGGGAACGACGGTGCAGGGGACGCACTGGTGTTGTTGTCTGATCAGACAATCAAACAAAGAAATTTTAAGATTGCAAAAATAAGAGGAGAAAAAAAAGGCACAAGTGGCACACGGCTGAAGACACTTTTACACACAGGAACCTATATTTTTTTATCACAAATGTTAGTTTGAACTTGTTTATATGACTAACTGCGACTAACTCACTGACCCTGTAGCTTCTCTCACTTATGTCTAGGACAACGGTAGGGGAGAGGCAGTAGACTCCTTCCCCTGCACCACAGAATTCTCTTCTCCTCTTGGTCTGGTTGGCTGAAGAGCCTGCTGGAGACTGAATTCTTTTAGGTTTACTAGGGGACTGGGAACCCTGACTGTTGTCCAGAGCTGCCCGCTGTTCCCATGAAGCAACAGAGTAAGCCACAGACAGAGAGCTGCTACTGCTGCTGGGGATGGGACAGGTGGGCCTTGGGTTCATCTCAACCTCTTCAACTCTAGTGTCACTGACTTGCTGTGACCCTGGACTGACATGGGGAGAATCAATGGGGCTCTGGGGAGCAAAGGGGAAGTGTGCAATTAGAGAGGGAGAGAGAAAAAAAGTATCTGGTAGAGACTGGAACAGAAACAGTTTTAGGTAAAACATTCCAACAATCCTGTAAACTACACTGAGGAGATTGTGATCATATACACCTTGAGACGGAAGACTTACTTGTTCTTTACTGCCTACAAGACTGAATAGAAAACAAATACAAGGCAAAAAAACCCTGACAAAGAACAATTGAATAAACATAATGTCTGAATTATTTAAAGGTGTCACAGATAACTTAATTACAGCCAGTTACTGCAGTAACAGACTAGAACTTTTTTCCCCCTTAAAATGCTTAAATATAAACTACAAGAGTGCATAGACAAAAATAAAATGAATAGAGAGCAAAGAACTATGAACACAACATACAGGGAGAGGTGATGGTGATGCGGATCTCTTTGCTGGGAGACGCTCTTCTCTTGAAGGTCGCTGAGGCTTAGGAGGAGGCTGTGGCTGAGGCTTAGACTGAGGCTGGGTCTGACGGGGTGGAGGATCCGGACGACCGGAAGTTTTGCTATCTGACACGATAGCCTTAAGCTGCTTTAACTTTTCGTCTTTCACCCAGAGCTTGTTTTGCATCTCAAGTTGCATTGCATTGACACGTCTCTCCTGCACAACAAGAACATTACGTTTAATGTTCAACTAATGTTTAGTTGCTGATTTTGGCATGTGTTTTAAGTCAATAATTTTAAAGTTAATAAATCCAAGGATGCAAAATGTCTGCAAAAAAAAACAAACAGGCAACTTACATACTTTTAGTCTTGAAAGAATACTAATAAATAATATAATGATGAAGAAAATATTTCTAATAACTCACACATTCTTTCTCCCACTTGTGCTGAGTGTCTGAGACCATGCCTTGCAGGCGCTGCTCCATACGTCTCTTTTCAGACAGCTCCCTATGCAGCCGCTGCTCCCTGGTTTCCAGCTCATGGTGTAGTGAACGCTTGTCATCCTCATAGATTTTAGTTGTTTTTTGAAGGATGTCAATCTAAAGCAGAGCAATGCGAGACATTTAGGGAACTGAATTTTTCTACAAACCAGCATTAAAGGAAAAGTAGGAGAATTTTTTTTATCTCCCTCAACCTTGTGTTCTTGCATCTTGGTCTTTTTCTCTAAATGTTCAATCTCTGCTTTGTTGCTCTGGATTACTTTGTCTTTTTCTGCCAGTTTGCCATTTTGTCCATGAATAACATTTTCTTTCGAAATGAGAATGGAGTCCAGCTCGTGAAGCTTAGATTTCATCATGTTGGCTAAAATAATACAAAGGAGAGGATACACCAGTCAAGCCAGGTTATTGGTAACCTCATCCTTTGGCCTCAAATTGTTCAGCTAAAATGTGAACAGGTACCTGCTTTGTTGTAGTCCTCAATCATCATTTGTCTGATCCTGTGTCTGTTCTGAAGAGCTTCAATCAGCCGGGGCAGAGTAATGTCATCATGAGGGTCCGTCAGCTCAGAGGATGGTAAAGGTGGGAGGCTGAGTCCGAGGCAGTTAGTAGCTGATGACACATCTACAAAAACAGAATAATAAAACCTTTTAAAACCATTGTGTAAATGCCTGATGAGCATAAATGCAAAACGGAATAGTGTACAAAACGACAGTTGTGCAGCTAAATACTAATACATAAAGAAGAAATCTGAGTCAAAGCGTGAAGAAAATATAAATATGGCAGATTTATTTACAACCGAAATGTTCAAATCTGACTTGTTTTAATCAATTTATCATATTTAATAAAGTATTAATGACATCTGCTTTGGTCTCCCATGTTAAAAATGATGAAGTAGTACCTGTACAATTCCAAAATGCAGATCTGGTTTATTTGATTACCTTTTTCTGTTGGACCGCCACGCTCCCCCAGCTTGTGAGAGAGCTCCTCTTTAAATGCCTGGTTTCTATGACGACGGCCTGGAGTAAAGCCACAAATGGGCCTGTCCACAGGTCTGGCCACTTCCACCTCCTGGGTCATCTCTGCAAACCGCATCACCAGCTGAACAAACAGAACACAAGTCATGTACCACAAACTATGGGGACATATGAGATCATTGCAAGACATTGTGGTGGGATCAAGTTACCAAAGTTTCTTCATAGTCGTCAGCCTTGGGATTCACGCAAACAACCATTCGCACTTTTCCCTCCCCATCAAAGTAGTTTTTAAACAGATGGGTGACTTTGGAGTCTCTGTATGGGACCATCTATAAACAAAAAACTAATATTACCTCAATGTTTTATTTAATGTGACTCAAGTCCAGATTTACAACATGCTGCTAACACAAACCTTGTTCGTCCCACACATTTGGTTCTCTCTTAGAATCTCAATGCATGTCCGCAGGTTCAACAAAGATTGATTAATGTTACCTGCAAGGTTAAATGTTGTTAGACCTCCAGTGGACCTCAGCTTAAGGCGAAATCAAATCCTGATGTCTGCAAACAAACCTGCTTCACGCATCCGAGTGCCTTCTGCTCCAGTCCTGCCTGTGCGCTCACTTCCTGCCAAGTCCACCAAGCAGAGCTGACTAACACTCACCTGGTTCTTGTCCTGAAAGTTAAAAACAGAAGCAGACAAAAAAAAGAAGCATCAATTACATTTCATCCCAGGTGTTACATTAGTGAGCTTTAGTCTTGAACCAGCAGTTTGGTTTCAGCTGACCTGGAGAATGTTGTCACCATCAGCATCAAGAGGAGCCTGAGCCAGTTTGATAATGAACACACTGTGCGAGCGGCTAGACTCCCTGTTCAGTCGAGTGTTTGCAACCTTTCTCTTCTTTTGACCTGGAGAAACAGAACAGGTGACTTAAGGAAAATATCGTCCCACAACGTTTTTATGTGTAATTTTTGGGCAACAGCAAGACTATGCACGTTTAAAGTGGAACTATTATGTGCATTTCAGGATAATTTATTTTTATTTCTGAGCCCAGAAGGGCTGGGATTGATCGAGATATTGTCACAAATCACTTTATTTACTTCAGACCGACCCTCTCCATAGGCTGTCAGATCAGCCTGCGGCAAAACGAGTGGATTGACTCTTCCGCATTAAGCCCTGCTTCCCGCCACCGCGCTACATCGGGAGCGCGCACCGCAACTGCTTTCGCCGTCATTGTAACATCTCATAAACAGAAGGATTAGGCTAATATGAACTCAATAAAAAAAACACAAAATACAATGTCAACACATAGCATACAGCCCTACATGTTGGAACCTGAATCAGACCCTGAAAACAAAGTGGAAAACAGCAACCCACAGCAATGAATGCAGCAGGATGTCTCTCTTTGGTAAACTCACCAGCCATCGTTGGAAATAACTTTATCCAACGTTTTCCACCCGCCTGATGTATTTGTACATGCCCTAGTTAACCAGTAGAAGGTAACCAATCACCGAACCTTATCCCCCGGGACGTCACAAGGATTTCGAAGTAGAAAAAACTCTCTAAAACTATGCGTTTTTCGTCGCCATGGAAACCGAACGGAGAACGTGCTGGAACTCAAACTGAAACTCAAACATGCGTTTAGGTGATAAAAACGGTGCCATTCACATGTCTGATGAGGATTCAACACTAACACTGTAGAAAGCTCAAAAAACTCCAAATACCATAATAGCACCCCTTTAATGTTGTCTTCCCAACACAGCAAGTAGTTATCTCAAGAAATTGAAACTTTTTGGTTGCGGGAATTGAGTTAAAAAACAACAACAAAAAAACAAAGACATGTTTTCTTAGAATAAATATATCTTGTTATTAAGACTAAGTCAAGTTTATGTTCCTATTAATATACACAATTGGAAGTGTGGCTACTGACTATAGCAGTAAGGCGTTGGTCCAGCTGTCATCTATACTCACAATAACCAGTTTATGCTCAGAAGCAGACATTTGCTTAATGTTCTTTATGTGATAAATCTTTCCAGTCTATCATAATAATAATGACCATACAAATAAAAGGCATCAAAATAGGATTTATTCATTTTCATGCTAGCCCAAGTTATCTTTTGATCCTACTTTATCTTTAAATTATCTGACAATGTAAAAATACAGGTTGTTTTTTTGTTTTGTTTTTTTTTAATTAGACCAAGTTATTAAACAAAAACAAGCTTTGTCATCTTAAAAAAATACTCAAATCACAAATTAATTTTATATGAAGCGGTCTCTACACAACTTCTACACATTTTCAATTTAGTCTGAACTTTTTTTTTCCCTCAACACCATTTCACCAGACTGCTGAGAGAGAAGATTAACTGATGCTTTTTCCTGGCCAGAATCAACCCAGAGACCAGCAATGCCAGGTCAGTTACAACTAAAATCATCACAGCAGTTTTTTTTGGAAACACATTATTATTCCCTTACATGTGAATATGGATCTCCATGTATAAACAACTCACCTCTCCAGAATACTTGAAATGCTTCCTCTGCAGACTTAACCTCAACCTCCATACATCCAGCCACATACATGTTGTGATTCTGATCCTCTCGGAGGGTTTTAGATTGAGGTGGCCTACAATAACAACAAAAACATGTTATTCACTGAAAAAGTGGAACAAGTTTTTTCCATGCAACAGATTAAATAAAATAAAAAAAATAATTAAAAAAAAGCATCAAGCACTGAATGAAGAAAGAGAAGGGATATGGATGCTTGGGATGAAGAAAGAGATCTGACAGGTTCTAATCTTGAATGTCATACACAGGAATGCACAAGAGTTTGGCCATGACAAAGGCTACAGGCAACAGGGGAAGGATGGCAGGATCTCCACACATCCCAAAAAAATAAACAAAACACAAAAAACCCTTATCAATAGTGGAGACATTACATGGTTTAGCCACAATCTGCAGTCTTGTTGGTCATGCCCTCATATAGGTAGGAGTATTAAATGTTAAAGCACAAATTTTAGAACTAGAAGTAGTAAACTTTTGCCTTTAATGTGTTCAGGCTTACACTTTAGCAACTCATTAACTCTCGCAACAGAGCACTTTATGTTAAAACTGTAAGCTGGAGTGATAAACTACAAGTTTATTATCATAAAAAACACTAGTAAACAAATTAATCGCATTTAAGAGGCCTAAGATGGGAATGTGCATGTCAATACTTACTTTGGGATGTTGAAACGCAGAAATAGCAAAGTTCCGATCATTTTATTGTGAGCTGTTAGCCGCCCCCCTCCTAGACTGTGACTAGTTCTACATATAGGTAACTTCTGTGATTTGACTGGTTTTAAAATATACCTTTTCACCAGAACTTTAATCCCAACTTTAACTTTAAAAATGTCTCCAACATTGATGAGGTGAGTTTCTATTTACTTTCCAAATGGTAAATTTTGATGGCAGCTCAACTACTCTCATATCTGACAGATGAGAATCCATTGTTCACATACACGAACTCAGTGTTCTGGCGCACAGGTGTGCCTCCACCATTCCACCTAGTAAAAACAAAAAGACAAGAATTTTGTCTTCCACCTACTCTACTATAAAGTTTAAACTATAAAGTTTGTGTTACAGTCAACTACACATAATATTTTAAATTCCTGAACTAAAAGGGCAAAAATCTTGACTCCAGCAAACATTCATTTTATGCATATGGATACATTTGGATTTTATGCCTGTCGTTTCAAACATACTTTGGTTTGACGGCATCCTCTTGCGTTTCCTCAAGGAGATCATAGATGTAGTTGTTGTAGATTTCAATGTAGGAGACAAAGATGCTGTAGCTGCTGTCCTCGTCAACACCATCCGCCTTATAAGCCTCTTCTGGCTTAATCATGTCAGCAATTTCAAGATCAATCTTTTGCCTAGAAATAGAAATTTACACTTTATACTGATACCACATTTTGTGCTTCAGAGCTCTTAAATGTCAGCGGACTTAAGTTTACCTGGGACATTAACTGTTGACTTTAATGCACGTGACATTGCAAAATTGCCTGTAGAATATCAATCTGTTACACTAAATTTGTCAAATTATCTTATGAATTAAGTGTCACAAAGTAGATAGGAAAATAAAATGACTAAATAACAGAGCAGAGTTTGTGTCTTATGATTAAATGTCTAAAGTGCATCTGTGAAGAACCAGTTGAATTGTGGAAATAGCTCCTTTCTGCAATTAGACTTAGTACCAAATTTCAACAAAAGATGTTTTAAGACAATGTTTTAAGATGGAAAATAAATAACCATTACAGATTTATGGCCCAAAACTTCCCATTGACAAGTAACCTTTAAGCCAACCCAGACCCAAAAACTGTGAAGGACTCCTTACCTGGAGGAAGGTGTTTTAGGAATAGACAAGTTGTTTTCCCGCCTTTGGCGCTCCAACAAAGCATCAACTTCACACTGAACCTCCATACCATTTTTATCATCCGTCTTAAACACCTGAACAGTGAGTTACATAATGACACATTTTACCAAGAATCAAAAGGCTTATTTGGGTTAAACACTTCCATTATTCTTAATGCCAGTCTCTTACATATCTTTTTGCCTGGTAGGGACCAATACTGTTGAAAATCATGTCAAGGGAACGTGGAAGAAGTCCACCCTGACCTGGACAGCCAGTCATGGTAAATGTTTTTCCACTTCCCGTCACCCCGTATGTAAACAGTAGACCTGCAATAGGCAGAGACAAAGTTAAGAACGAATCACAATCCACCATTCTGCTCTTGTTCTACACACTTGATAAAGAGCACAAATACTAAACAGGATGAGAATACAGGAAGGTTAATGTGCTAGCTGGTTGTGCTTTAACCTGTATTGCGTAGTTAAACTTTCTTATTTTTGGAGTTGGTCTGGGGTCTTACCATTTTTTCCATGAATGAGGTCATCAACAAGAGGTTTGGCCACATGCTCAAAGAGCTCCAGCTGAGATACAGAAACTCCAAATACTTTTTTAAAAGAGTACTGTGTCTGAGAAGATAAAAAAGGATAAATTTAATTATCCCACAAATATAGTACGTTTGTTTTTAAAATAATAAAAAAAGAGCATTTTAAAGCTAATAAATCACGTGCAAAGACCTATACAAACAAATGTTAATTTGAATTGTTTATTCGTCCACAAATCAAACCTTTTTTGGACGACGGGTGCTTTCATTAAAAAAAAAAAAAAAAAAGTTTTTGTGTGTGGCATCGACTCCAAACAAGCCATGAGTATTATGAAGACGATTAACAGTTGCGCAGTCCGACCATACAACCCATGGCAGCATTACAATGGATAACATTATCAGTTAAACCAGAGAAGTACTACAACTTTTTGTTCCTTACCTCTTTGTATTCTCCATTGCGGTTTATCTTTAAGCCCTCAGGAGCGTGTAGCTGAATGGTTGTGCTGCTGATCACCTCAATACAGCATTCATCGTCCTCCGCACCCAGAGGCCGCACACGGCAGTAAACCTGAATAACATAAAACCTAATTTAATTAAATTCAGTTTAAAACACCAACATCTCTACTACTGTCAAAGGTTCCCCCGAAGAAGCTGATGAAATCACGAAACACAAAATAGAAGGGAGAAAGATAGAGATGCATGAGTAATGCAAACAAGTTGTCCTGCTTGACCCAGTAAAAACCTGTTTACTCACCCCAACCGGGTCTTTCTGGTTGTTGGGAGACTTTCTAGGGGGAGGCTTGCGGGGGTTTTTAAATTTCCTGCAGGAAAATAGTTCACATTGTAACACACTGTTAACCTTATCTGTTTGTGACCATAAACTGTGATAAATGGTCAACAAAGCCACTGGCTCAAGGCCACGTAGCCTCCGGCTAACGACATGGCAAAGCTAACAAACCGTCGATAAGTTCGTAAACTCTTAACGTAGCATTTATCCGACATATATCAAAGCAATGTAATATGATTTGAACGTAAAAGTAACCAAACCTAAGGT
The DNA here is from genome assembly GCF_933228915.1 of Telmatherina bonti. NCBI lineage: Eukaryota > Metazoa > Chordata > Actinopteri > Atheriniformes > Telmatherinidae > Telmatherina > Telmatherina bonti. The sequence continues at coordinate 28,459,753 of NC_136620.1, read as the reverse complement.
GTACTTACGCTTGTTTGTTCATTGTCGCCTTTTCTGGCTGCTCCGTTTCTGTTGCTCTAATTTTGAATCTTCCCTCCGCCTCGAATCAGAGGACTTTTTTCAAAGCAGCGTCCGTGGCAGCCAATCAGATCGCACAGCTACAATCACGTGCTTCCGCCTTTACTTCCGAATCATTTATGTCAACAGTTCCACTCTGCCTCATAAAAGCTGTGTAAAATATGTTGATGGAATCAGAAACTAAGCAACCAAAAGTGAACAGAAACAGGGAGAATTTATACATTTCATAGCGACTCCGTGTTTGTATGTATTTGTATTTGCATGTATTTGTTTAATAATGAATTAATAAAAATAGCTTCTTTTTTAACTCCAGAGGAAAATTATATCAAATAATTATATCTAAAAATGAAACCCGTAAAGTTGGACCTACTGCGGTTTTAAGCACCACGCGGCTCAATCTAGGGTGTAGGCTAATATATTCATTAACGAAAACTTTATTAACCGATTTTTTTTTTCTCATTCATTTTCCAAACCTTATTATTCCAATTCAGGGTCGCAGGGAAGCTGGAGCCTATCCCAGCTGGCTTTGGGCGACAGGCAGGGCCACACAGAGAGACGAACAACCACGCACGCTCACCAGCCAAGGATCGAACCAGCGACCTTCTTGCTGTGAGGCCACAGTGCTAACCACTGAGCCACTGGGCAGCCCTAATAATATAATAAGCAAGAAGGTCGCTGGTTCGATCCTTGGCTGGTTTGGTCTGTGGCCTTTCTGTGTGGAGTTTGCATGTTCTCCCCGTGTATGCGTGGGTTCTCTCCGGGTACTCCGGCTTCCTCCCTGCATCCAAAGACATGCATGATAGGTTAATTGGTCACTCTAAATTGCCCCTAGGAATGATGGTGATCAGGCTGCACAGTGGCGTAGTGGTTAGCACTGTGGCCTCACACCAACAAGGTCGCTGGTTCGATCCTTGGCTGGTAATAATGATTATTATTATGTTTGTTTGTTTTCCCTTACATCTACTATTGCATTTTTCTCACGCGCAAACTGAAAGCAGAAATGGCGACACTTTGTAGTTTCTCCAGAACAACAAACATGGCGTTTAACTAAGCTTTCTATTGATGAACAGTGTCACCTACTGTCCACTAGCCATAACGCACCTATGTTACAAAACAGGCATTTTGCAGCCATTGCAGTCACGTGTACCACTTTGATATTATGCAAACGGAGTTCCTGAGTTGACCGTCACAGGTAAGCACTGGCTAGTACCTTCATTCGGGCAGACAGACAATTCTTTACTGTGTTAAATCACGTATGTTGTGCTGTTTAATTGTTTTGTTTTACCTAAAGGTGGCGAAATGAAGAGCCAGCCCACCAAGTCCGATGGCAATGGATCAAAGAATAAAGTGAAAAAAAGAGCTGCAGAGGATTCTGGTCCAACTCTTTCTAAAAAACTACGCGGGAAGAAGGATGGAGAAACTTCCAAATCAGGTGTGTAGTCCTAATGGAAACGATGCAAAGGGGCGACATGCCACCACAATATGTTGCTTTTATGACATTTGAATGGATGTGTGTATTTTCCAGGTCTTCCTCACAAGTCAGTAGAAGCCCAGACGAAGAATACTCATGGAAACATTCTGCATTATATTTACAGGAGCACTCTGGGACAAAGCTTGCACTCTCAGATGAGACAGGTTAGTAAGGGATAGTGAGTTGAGAACGCTACCTGAGTTTGCATATTGCCTGTCTCTGTTTCATCTCTAATAAAGTGTATTTAAAAAAAAGAAGTGAATGAAAATCTAGAAGAGGGGAACGGTAATGTTAGACATGTTAAGGCATGATTAAGATTGTTGCAGCTGTTGCAGGATATGGCTTCATGGAACAAGTTGAGACTATATTAAATAGAATATTTGAAGCATTTGTGTTTTGTCTCTTTCAGTGTCTCCAGGAACCTTTCATTCGCTCCCTGTCATCTTATCATTTCCATGGTGCCAGCAGCCCTTTTGACCGTAGAATCACCTGTCTCGAGTGGCATCCCACTCATCCCACCACCTTGGCTGCAGCCTCCAAAGGCGGAGACATTTTTCTGTGGGACTTTGAGAAGACTGCAAAGAAAAGCTTTACTCAAGGGGTGAGTGTGTGAAATGTTCAAACAATTGACCATCATAATCTGCAGCCCTTTTGGGATGAATATACTGAGGATGCTGGTGGTTTCAGAAGCGTTTACTTAGATGTCCTTGACAGCACATTGATTTTTTGCTTAGATGGGGGCCGGAGATTCAGTTACAGACATGAAGTTTAACCAGTTAAATCCCACTCAGTTGTTCACCTCTTCCATGGGAGGTACAACAGCACTTCGAGATTTCAGTGGGACAACTCTAACAGTGTTTGCCAACACAGACACACTAAAGTAAGACTAAGAGTCTTTTTTTTTCTCTCAGGGTTGCAGATTTTAGCCCTTTTCAGCCGAGCATCAGTCTTCTTGTCAGGTGGCCCGGGCAGCTTTTAACTTTTGTTTGATCATGACCTGCTAGGAACGCCCCTTTTAATAGTCTTGCATTTGTATTTATTATGCGCAGAATGGAGCAGGAGACTTTATTGGAGGGATGAAGTTTTGCCCCACGGACTTCTCCAGAATTTATGTGGCGTCTGGCGAAGGCACACTGACCATGCAGAACTTTGAGGGGCGCCCACCCACTCTACTGTCCAGAACCCAAGACTGTGGTCATGATCACCACAATGTCTGGTGAGAAAACTGAAAGAAGACTGATGCTTGGCAATGAAATTTTTTCTCATAGTTTAGTTTATTTTAGAACAATGTTTTCACTGACACTAAGATTTAAATGTCTTTTTTTTCTCTGTTTAGATGTTTATTACCAAAGCTGTGAGAAGCACATAGCAAATCTAATTCAGTGTCCCTGTAGATTATTTTAGATACTTAAATAAGAACATTTAAATCACCAATTTTAGTCTTTTTTTTCTTTTGCATTTGGATCATTAGACATGCCCAGTAAATTGATTTTCCTCTTTATTTCTGTAACAGCTACTGGTACTGCTGTGTTGATGTATCTGTGAGCCGACAGATGCTCGTGACTGGAGACAACGTGGGACAGCTCTTACTTCTAGGATTGGATGGCCAAAAGGTAGATTATTGAAAAAGAAAAATGAAGAAGGGAGTTAATTGTTGTCTTTTTTTTCTGTAATCAGAACATCAGTCACATACAGGTCCATAAGTATTCAAACAGTGTCGCTGTATTTAAATGAAGACTTAGTTTTAATTCACCCAAAATGTTTTGACAGCTGTCTTTTTTTTTAATCAAATCCATAAATCCATTTATCTATTCTTACAGAATTAAAAACGACTTGACCAGCTGATTGATAGCAAAGGCTTGTTCATGCATTATCTGCTAAGAGATTTCTGGATAAAAAGTCTGCAGTTTGTTCGGAAGGTTGACTTTTTCTTTGCTATCTGCAAGGAGGAGTTTTTGTCGGAGTTTTCAAAACATTTCAAGTGAGAAGAAAACAGACAAACTGAGACAATTAAGCAAACCAATCAAAGACAAAATGTAAGGAGCAGCTAAATCACTTAGTTGTATTCATTCATTCAGCAATGCCATGAAAACCATGAGAGTGTAGAAGATCACTGAATTTGTTGTAACCAAGTGCAGAATTGACTCATGGAGGAAGGCAGGTTATTAAAGCCAGCAATCAAGAAAAGCCTTTTTTAAGTCCATATGGAGTTAAAATGTCTGAGAACAGAATAAATAGATTAGACTGTGCTGAAAAAATATCATACTGGTTTTTATTAATGATGCGACTGCTGATAGAGAAGGGGGAAAAAAGCTGAGATGTGTAGTGATATTTCTCTCAAATGTTTTAAATAATCCCAATAATTACATAAACCTTTCCGGCTACTTAATTAATCTGGGAAAATAGATAAGTGGATTCCTGTAAATGCTAAAAGTCTGTACATAAATCCCAGACTATTCCTTCTTCATCTAAAATCCACTGCTGTGATCTAACAAGTTGAATTTATTAACTGATTTTTAGGCTTGACTCTTTTTTTCTTTTGGTTCGTTTTGTTTTTTTGGTTTTTTTTGCAAGAATGAAAATGTTAAAATTGCAATGCCCTTTTTTTGCTGAAATTTTCAGATTTTTAATGACAAGTTGCACAAAGCTAAAGTGACCCATGCAGAGTTTAACACCCGATGCGATTGGTTGCTGGTGACGGCCTCTGTTGACCACACAGTGAAGCTGTGGGACCTGAGGAACATCAAGGACAAGAAAAGCTTCCTCCATGAAATGCCTCATGAGAGGGCTGTCAACTCTGGTAATCCGCTCTTTAAAAACCTTTAACTATGTGTAAAACTTTCCAAATGTATAAAACTAAACATTTAATATACACAGTAAAATTTATGTCTATTCAAATAATTTCAGACTGATTGCTTTCAATCTACCCTGCATGTGTCTGAATTGTGACTTCAACACATCTCCATTCAAAGCTTAAATCCTGTTTTGAGAGATTAAGGACTTAAATGTAGGCTCACCATACTTTGCAGTATAAAACCTGAAAGAATACCAGCCGTTGTGTGAACCACCCTGCTTTGCTCACACAGGGTTAAGACTATCTTCAATTACTTTTCCAAATCTTGTGATTGTTGTTTCTTCGCAGCCTATTTCAATCCTTTGGACTGCTCTAAGTTGCTCACCACAGACCAGCATGACCAGATCCGTGTCTACTCATCCTCTGACTGGTCGAAGCCTCAGCATATCATTCAACATCCACACAGGCAGTTTCAACACCTCACACCCATCAAGGTTGGTTTCTACTCTATATGTGTGTGTGTTCATCCTTCCAGTCAGTTGGAGAAATGTCTCCCGAGGGTTCATGACAAGAACCAACCTGGGGAGAAATATTACATTTTTTAAGGCACATGTTCAGAGTTTATACAGAAACGGAGCAAGAAACAGGTAATCATTGCATATTCCAAGGGTTTATTGAAAAGGGACCATGTATAGACTGGATTATGCAATATTTTTTTCTTTCCTTATTTTCTTTCTCACCTAAATCAACAGACTCAAACTTACAGTTTTATTTCCATTTTATGAGCATGCAAACCTCCATTTCTTTGCCCTGGGAAAGATGTCAGTCTACAATTGAGATTAGAGGGAACAATAAAAATTGTTATGAGGATGAGCTACCAATAAGAGTCGACTGCATACAGAGCAGTAGTCTTAATTTCATTTATACAATTTTTGGTATAATGATATTGTTCTGTGTAGGCCACATGGCATCCTGTGTATGACCTGATTGTGGCGGGACGTTACCCTGATGACCGCATCTGCACCGGTGACCAGAGGACCATTGACATCTTTGACTCCAACACTGCAGAGCTCGTTTTTCAGCTGTACGATTCCACCGCCTCAGGAATCAAATCTGTGAGTAAATTCTTTTATGCATGAACATGCCAAAACACTGAAGCGTTGGCTAAACACTTCAGTGTTTTTGCATGTTCATGCTATTAAGACAAATAATTTTGTTTCTGCAGATCAACAAATTCAGTCCGATGGGTGATGTGATTGGATCTGGCATGGGTGAGTTCTCCAGAAGTTCAACTTGACTCACGTTTTGGCTCTTTAAGAGACAAGTCTTTCTTATGCAGCATCATGCTCCCTCTCAGGTGTAACGCTGCTGGTCTGGGACCATGACGAGTCTTTGCGAAGTAGTCGGCACAAGGTGCAGGAGGGAACCTCAACTTCAGCAGGCGGTTCAAGGGGACAGCAGAGGATGCAGCAGCGCCCTAACAGGGACCGGAAGGGTTCGGATGCAAAGCTCAAGAAAAAACTAGCTTCTCTGGAAGAAACTGAGACCAAAACCAAGACTGGGTGTTCAAAGAAAAACAAGCACAGATGAGGAAGAAGTGAATTGTTAAACTGCCAGTCTTAAAAATCCTTTTGTATAAATATGTTTCATTGTTTGCATTTTTGAACCAGTTCAAAGCTTGAATGTATATTTTATCTGCTATTTTTCTACTGTACAACAATAAATATATTCATTCATATATGACTGAATATTAGCAGATCTTTTATTAAATGCATAATTAGTAGAGATGTCAGATATTATCGGCAGATGTTAAAATTAAAATGCAATATTCGGTTTTTAATTTTTTTGTAATGACAATGTTTACACAACATGCACATAATACATATATATGTGTGTGTATATATATATGTATGTATGTATGTATATATAAATAAAACTTTTCAGCTAAATTTTCTCTAACTCAAATTGACAAAATATAAAAGCTGTCATGTATAGTTTCCCAATATTTCTATCTTTATGGCACAATCTCGCTCCAAAATATCAGTATTGGTTAGTATTAGTTCTGTAAATTAAGAGTTAAACAAAACTGGCATATTGGATATTGGTGAAAAAGCCAATATCAAACATCTGTATTAACATTGACTAAAACAAACAGATTCAAAGCAGCTTATTAGTGGCACACACCTTCACTTGACACACGGTGTAAACTTGCGGATTAAGTGTAGTTGAAGAGAAAACTTCCACGTAGTTCATTAACTGTGGTATTTGCCAGCTGCAGCAGCATTCCCCCCCAGGCTTCCCGCTGCTGTCTGTTCTTCTGAACCAGAGCCTGGTGAGCTGAGTACACCATGCTCAAGACGAGATTGTCGAACTCGGACTGTGTCAGAGGGGTCTTTCGATCAGCCTCTAGTGAGCTTACCATGAGTGACATGGAGCTCTGACTTTTTGGAATGTCATCATTTATCTGAGACAGAAATTCTCGCCCCTGCCTCATCGATGCCATCTCCTTGTCCAGCAGGAGGATGTTATTATCCTGGTCTATCACCACTCCACCCAGCAGGAACTGCATAAGGAAGGAATAATAAAAACCTTTCACATCAATTGAAACAAAAGCTTTTTTAGTAAAATATCTTGATTTTAATCATAAGAGCAGAAAGTACCTCAAACATTAGGTTGACGTCAATAGACGAGGCAGTTGTTGAACGTCTGCCTCCAGAAACATCTGGAAAAGAACAATGAAAAAAAATTATGAACAAAACATAAACTGTACTTCGTCGTCTTTGAAGTGAGTGCTTGTTTAACCACCTGTAATTTCCAGAAGAAGTGCACACTGTATCATAATGCAGCAACACAGAAACAAAGACAAAATGGACATCAGTCTTTTACTCACCTCGCAGCACTTGGTCAAAGCAAAGCCACAAAATGATCTGAAGGCAGATTTTGAGATGTAATCTCATTCTTCGTTTATCAGTACCCTGAAATATCCCACCACATTAGTCTTACCTCCACACTCTCTCAAGATTTATGAATCCAAAGCAGAGGAAACGTGGACTAAATACCTCACATTTTTCCAGATTGGAAAAATCAACCAAAAGCCAGATGGCTGTGACTCTGAGCAGGAAAATTCTGAAGCTAACCGGACTTGCACAAGCAACGATATTCCCTTTTTACTGTGAAATACTCACACACACTTACAGCAAAGAAACCCCAAAAGATAAAATATAAATTGGTGTGTTAACCTTAAATACCATCTACACCATTTGGATAATTATTTATTCAACTAAAAAGCTTAATATTTATTTAGAATCTTTAAAGAAAAGCAGAATGTAATGATCTGCAAATGATTTAAGTTATAAATTGATCAGAAAATAAAACAAAAGCAAGTATTTTGGTGCTGGCAACATATTTCAAATACTGTAGGACACAAATATGTTGCACCTTTACTGGATCAGTTTTTTTTTCTTATTTATTTATTTACTTATTTAGTCTTGTTTTGTTTTAACAATGCTAATTTACAAATAAATAAATTTAAAAAGGGATTAAGAAACTGTCCGAAACAAAAAACAAAATTTCAAGACAACTATTCACAATAAAATGAGCTACATTTACTGACACGTTCTCAAAAGCGTTCCTGAGACCATAATAAAGGCATGAATAACTGTTTTAAACAAGGTAATGTAACGGAGAGGAGTATTTGTGGGAGTGAAACGAGGTGCTGCAGTGACTAAATTTCACCACACGATGGCAGTAAGTGGTTGGTGATAGCTTGATATCTGCTCATTGAAAAACTTTATTTACTTCCGGTGAACGGTTCGGCAGCTTCTGAATGTTTAAGTAGTGAGGATAAAGGTAACCAGACATACTTGCTTATCGCCTACACCATTATTTACTCTCCCATTAATTAACAAACATAGTTTTGACCTTATATCAATAATGGCATGTCTAATAGAGCTCCAGAGTGAACAGTGCTCAGCTAGCTTCTGTGGGCGTGAATGGTAGCTAATAACAACAGCTAGCACCACCACCCACTTAGCTACACTGGATCTGCCTCTGAAATATCTTTCGGGTTTTTTTGTTTGTTTGTTTTTTTTTTGTTTCATACGTACAGTGGTATGTTTCAGAAAATAAAAAGCCCGAGTTAAAACGCATTTGCATCACTTAACATCTTTCACCAAGCAATAATTGACTGTAGTTGTCATCAGTTTATAAAAAAAGCTTCATTAGTGATCATTTGAGTCGCTGCATCTGTGTAATTTATACTATTTAGCAGAAAATAACCTGTGTTCAAGCTACACCAGAAGTTTTATCATCTTATCAGCTATTTTTTTTTTATAATTTTCCACCGGAGTTCAGTTAAATTCCTTTTCCATCTGAACAATATTTAGTATACTCTATTGTCATAAAGTAAATGAAGATGTTTAAAACTGATCCAGGTATTCAACTGCATTTATTATAATAGACTAAATATTTGTAACTTCAATGGAGGCAGGATTTCTGTTTTTGCAAGAAGCAACTAATAAAGTATCATTTAACTTTAAACATGTTTTGTGTTTTTGTTGGGTTTCAAAAAGGCAACTGGCAAAGATGGAGCCCAATGAGGAAAGTGGCGTCGGTGTTGGGGGCTCTGTTGGAGAGGAAAACTACTTTCTGGGATATACATTCACCGATCGCTCACACTCGAGTCGTGTGGTAAAGAGCATCATGGACCTGTGCTTGGAGGATGGATTGTTTGCCGATGTCACCATCACCGTGGACAGCAAAGAGTTTCACCTGCACCGGTTGGTGCTTTCAGCACAGAGCAGTTTCTTCCGCTCAATGTTCACCTCCAACCTCAAAGAGTCCCACAATCGCATGATCGAGCTGAAGGATGTGAGTGCCACAGTGTTTCAGCTACTGATAGACTACATCTACCATGGCACGATTAAACTAAGGGTGGAAGAGCTGCAGGACACCTATGAGATGGCAGACATGTACCAGTTGACTGCTCTGTTTGAGGAATGCTCTCGATTCCTCTCGCGCACAGTGGAGGTCAAGAACTGTTTACAGGTAATCAATTGTTTTCATACAGGTAGCAATCTATGCAGTTAAATGATGATTTTGTGGAATGAGCATTTCTTTTCCTTTGTGTCAAGGTGATGTGGCTCGCAGACAGACATAGTGACCAGGAGCTGTATACTGCCGCCAAGCACTGTGCTAAAATTCACCTGGCTCAGCTGCATCAGACTGAAGAATTTCTCAATCTGCCTCTCTGTTTGCTTTTGGACATTATTAAAGGTACATATTGTTGTCACATATTTGTAAATAAGAGGATTTTACTATGGTGGTTGCTTTATTTTTACCAACTACTTGATAGTCTTTTATTTATTTCATAGGATATACAAAATAACAAGATGTGTCTTGTAAATAGACATATAGTCTTTCATTCTAAAAAATTGTGTTCTTAGTGCCAGATCTTTGTAGTTTTTTAAACAAGCAGATATTTGTAGAAAAAGTCATTCTGTGTGGTTAAAATGCAAAATGTTATTTCCTTTGACAATTGAAACACATCTTCTAACTTGAAGTTTTTTGTGTTTAGATGGCGTTCCAAGTTCCCAGAATCCAACAGTGGCCATTGAGTCATGGATAAACCACAACAAGGTTGAGAGAGAGGAGTTTTCTTGCATGCTCCAAGAGAATCTTAAGGTAATATTGCTTCACACAGATAAGAGGAGGCTATGTTAATAATCAGCTGTTATGATGTTTTTTCAAAGCCAGGACTGATAATGCCTTTATGCAATATACATTGCAGAACATTAAAACATATTTTTATAAAACTTTAAATGGCATAAAACATTATTATAAAGATTATTAATTTGCAGCAAATGTGTAATGACGAAGATTTTTTTTTTTACCAGGCTGAAGCAGCACATTTGAAAATTAATTAATTTAGTTTGGAACGTGTAAATAAATTATTTAATTATTAATACTGGAAAAAACAATCTGATATTTGGTCATGTTATTTAAATTTGGTTTATTACTTTTTTCCTTGAAACTGTCTGCTTCTTTTTCAGGAAATTGGTGAGAATGTCCATATTTACCTGATAGGTAAAGAAGAGACGAGGACTCACTCACTTGCTGTGTCGCTGCACTGTGACGAAGACGATGTGATCAGCGTGAGCGGCCAGAACAGTTTATGCCATCAAATCACAGCAGCCTGTAAACACGGTGGTGACCTGTATGTGGTTGGAGGGTCTATTCCCCGCCGCATGTGGAAGTGCAACATGCACACTATGGACTGGGAGCGCTGTGCACCTCTGCTCAGAGATCGTCTCCACCACACCATGGTTTCCGTCTCTACAGAGGATGCTATCTACTCACTAGGTGGTAAGACATTGCAGGACACACTCTCTAATGCCGTCATTTACTACACAGTAAAGGATAACAAGTGGACAGAAACCAGCCAGCTGGACACTGCCGTGTCTGGGGCTGCTGGCGTTAACCTGGGAGGCACCATATACCTGCTTGGTGGGGAAGAGAATGACATGGACTTTTTCACAAAGCCATCCCGTCTCATTCAGTGTTTTGACACCTCCTCACAAAAGTGCCAGATCAAGCCGTACATGCTGCCATTTGCGGGCTGCATGCATGCTGCCGTCCACATGGATGTGATCTTTATTGTAGCAGAAGGAGACTCCCTGGTGTGCTACAATCCACTGTTGGAGAGCTTCACACGCCTGCGCTTCCCTGAAGTGTGGAGCTGCATCCCGTCACTGTGGAAAGTGGCCAGCTGTAATGGCTGTATATATGTCTTCAGAGACAAATGTAAGAAAGGTGATGCTAATACACTAAAATTTAACCCAGCCACATCTGTGGTCTCAGTTATCAGAGGTATAAAAATCCTCCTCACAAACTGGCAGTTCGTCTTGGCCTAACATGTCCTCTGGACATTCGCACTGCTCCACGCACTAACCACAGTGAATCAGGGAAGACTTTTGGACAGCTTGATAGGACTTCACTGTTCGGACATCTGATGAGGAAATCCATAGTAAATATATTCACTCAACTGTGTCAATCATTCCTAGTTATGACAATTTAGTCATGTGTGTCACTTGCTGCTGTTGTAGTGCATCGTTGTGGGTTTCTTAGCAAGAAGTACATTTGTGGTGATGCTGTGACCAGTGCTGAACTAATCTGATGTTTCCTGTGCACTTTTAGTTTAACATGCATGAAGAGCTAGACAACATACCTTCAGTATAATGTCATTATAATGCTGACAAGGGCAGAATATCCTTCATTTCAAATTCAAGATTAATGTATATAAACATATCAGAGAAGTTTTTTTAACTTCAACATTTTTCACTTTTGTTTTTTCTTTTTTCTGAAGATTGTCTTTTATGTACTCTGTTGTTGTTACGAGAACTGTTACGAGAAAAGTTAAATATATCACTGTATCTACAAGCTGTCAGTTTGCTTTGTTTTTGCCTTTTGTGTTCTGACAATATTTATTACCAGAATTTAGCATCTTTAACTTTGGCACTTTTACAAAGAAGCACCTAAAATTGTGACAACATATTTGTCTTTGATCAAATTATAGTCAGTGTGAAAGGCAAGGCGTTAAATGTGCGAGTTTAAAAAGTGGAAGTAAATGGAGAGAAATCTACTACAGGGACACCAAAACTTTGATCCCATTGATGTGCTGCAAGAGGTAGCGCAGCTGAAACCTAAGCTCAGGAACATGTCAGACTTTTTGAACTATTCTAAGCATCAGTTGCTGACGCTGAGATGAGGGGTGGGGGTTCTGGGGGTCATATGTGTCTCCATAAGGACTCCCAGTAGGAACTTACAGTCATTATGAGCACTGTCTCATAACTTCCTTAATGTTTGAGAATAAAGATGGCAATATTCCCATATGATAGTTCACAGCCTCAGTTGTCAGACTCCTCTGAGCCTTTAGACAATGTTTGGTTTTGAATGTTTGAGAGGTTTGTGACGTTTAAACTTCTACTGGAGTGTTTACCAGTTTGTAATGTTGCATGTGAAGGTAGATTACTAGGAGCTGTAGTGACCTTGGAACAGTTTGCTGAGGGCAGAACATAATTCCTGAAGGGACACATGGTCTAGAGTGACAAGGCCATCTGCTGTAGTGCCAGCAGTAGGAGGAAGGTGGAGGGGGTTGGAAGCAGGGGTGCTAAGAATTCCTTTCACTGGGGTGTGGAGGGAGTAGATATTCTGGTATATCACTGCTAGCACTCTGCTGGGATACATGTTTTCTTTTCCACTTTCCAAACGGAAATCCAAAGGAGAATTTTTGTTCTATTGATGGTGATACAGGATAATCAAATGGTTGAACAGGAATGATATCTTCTTGGTCGTCCAGCTCTCCATACAGTGTTTAGTGAAAATGGTCATGGTGTGTCACCGCTCTGCTTCGGTAGATCCAGTTTCCTCTCCGTCTCAGCACAGCCGGAGCTGATAGAGCGGGACCTGGTAGGCCTTCTGGCACCGACCTCTGACAGGATCATCTTCAAGGGATCTTCTTTGGAGTTGTACCGTGCATGGCAAGGATCTACTTTCTTGCTGCCTCACTGAAACTGCATGTCCTAAACGAATGAATATTTTTATGAGGCGCCTTGCACCAGAGATGGGCCAGGACCAAACCAAGCAGCAGATCGAGAAAGGCCTGAGGTTGTATCAGTCCAACCAGACAGACAGAGCTCTGCAGGTTTGGACTAAAGTCCTGGAAAAGACCTCCGATCCTGGAGGGAAGTTTCGGGTGCTGGGATGTTTGATCACAGCTCACTCAGAAATGGGAAAGTACAAAGATATGCTCAAGGTAAGCCTCCAAAACAACAATGCAATACATTTTAACTAAATACAGCTAACTACAGCTACTTTTATGTCAGCATGAGTCAATGATTACAAATATCCCTTCAAAGGAATTTTGTGAAAACATGTGATTGGTCAACTTAACTGTTGTTCTCTAAATCAGGCAATTTACTCAGAATCAACTATTTATGTCTGTATCTACACTGTGTCTTGTATTAAGGTACCAACAGTGAGTGTGTGTGTATGTATGCTTGCTAATCTAGTTGATGTGTGTAACTAAATATCTTATATGTCATCACTTCTTCTCAGGACTAATACAGTTCCTGCTGTAGTAGCATTTTAATATTTCCACAATATCCCAGCGATCATTGGATGAAAAGAGGTCAAAGGTTACCATCTTCCATTTAGAGCGATCTTGAGAAGCACGGGTTAATTTGTGGCTTCCATGCGATGCAGAGTAAATAAGTGAGGTGCAACCTAAGAATCAGTGAGCGGTGTCTTGTTGACATGATCATCTGTACTCATCAGTAACACAGTTTTAATGAGGACTTCATGGAGGAGGCCCTTATGACTGGATGATTATATCACATAACTTTGTTCTTGGGGACAAAATGGATATGTTTTTTATCCATCTGATTGCAGCTTTTCATCCTCTTATGCACAACATTTCTCAACAGTACGCCCTTGATCAGATTGACACAGCCAGAGAAATGGAGGATCCAGACTACCTGACTGAAGGCTACCTGAACTTGGCGCGCAGCAATGAGAAACTGTGTGACTTCCAGAAAACAGTCTCCTACTGCAAGACCTGCTTAAACATGCAGGGTACCACTGTAAGCCTGCAGCTTAATGGCCAGGTATGTCTTAGCATGGGCAATGCCTACCTGGGCCTCAGCGTCTTCCAGAAAGCTCTGGCGAGTTATGAGAAGGCTCTGCGCTACGCCCACAACAATGATGACAAGATGCTGGAGTGCAGAGTCTGCTGCAGTCTGGGAAATATCTATGTTCAGCTTAAGGTACATATCTGCACTGTTGATTGAAACATTGGGTTGAGCTGCTGATCAGAAGATTTGTGGTCCATATTGTATTTAATCTCACTTAAGTTCTTTAAAAATGTGCGAATGTGAGAACATTTACAATCAGCTTTGATTTTTTTCTAGTATGTGTTTACAGTGAGACTGTGATAATTTTCCAAAACGTTTAACTGCAAACTTCTTCTGTAGTTAGTTTGTGCAGTTGTGGGTGATGTGAAATGGGCAGAGGGACAATGTCGCCTTGCGGGGGTTTATGCTGTACCCCTTGATATAGGAGATTTGTAATTGTAATCCCCCTGCTTCCCAGGGAGGATAGCTTTCATTGGCGTTGTAATGAATATTACATGCTTAAAAGTAACATGGAAACACACATGTCAAGCAGCACTCCCATGTTGTTGCCCATTTCTCAATGTTATTAACCTTTGCTCTCATGGGAAAACAACAATAAGGCTAAATGTAGATGTTAGTGGGATGTAAGAAGGGCATGCTGCCATTTGTTGAAAATAACCACAAATTGTTCTCATTGTTCATCCCAACTTATAGGACTATGAGAAAGCCTTGTTCTTTCCCTGCAAAGCAGCTGAGCTTGTCAATGACTACGGCAAAAGCTGGAGCCTTAAATATCGAGCCATGAGCCAGTACCACATGTCAGTGGCCTACAGGAAACTAGAGCGCCTGCCTGACTCCATGGAGTGCTGTGAGGTATTGTTTTGATTTTTTTTCTAAAGTGACAAACTTTCAGGACTTGCTGAACCTCACAGTTTTGCTTTCCTCACCATCCAGCTGTCCCACATTGCCTTTGTCTTTTTTTTATGCCGGTGTTGCAGATACAGTAGGTTTTGTGCTTCTGACAGGTGCAAATGCCAGTTGTCCTGTTGTACTCGGCCGAAGACCACGACAAAAATATGCTCACAGAGGCACCGGTTTAAAGTGATAATGAAGAGGGTGGCTTAAGTCCTCACCCTGTTCTAATTATGTACTGGGGGTGAAAAATAACTTGATGTCAGTGCCTTGGAGTGCAAAAGTATAGTAACAAGAGAGCAGGATGTATTTCAGATTTATTACTTTTGCCAAACGCATTTAGCCAAACAGATTACACATCCTGTCATATTCGGAATACCAGAGTACAAGAGGAGTTTGAAAGGGGACAGCTCAAATTTCCCACTGCTTTTCACTTGAATATATATATATATATTCTGATGTGGAAACTGCAAATAAAAATGGCTGAACACATCTCTTTCCTTCAAGGGGACTGTAGTGTAGATTTGGCAGGACATGTTTTGACTCTTAACCTCTGTCTGTGTTCCAACAGGAATCTATGAAGATCGCTCTGCAGCATGGCGACCGGCCTCTGCAGGCTCTGTGCTTACTAAACTTTGCAGACATACACCGTTGCAGGCATGACGTTGATGTAAGGTGGCAATGTTACATCCAAATAATTTCATTCTTTAAAAACTAGTTAGTGATGCTAAGATTAGATTTCCTTTCAAACTTGTACTTCTTGAAAGTTAAGGATTACATTATATTTATGTATTTGCCTTTTTTTTATGTACATCCCTTCTTGTTTAGAAAGCATTCCCACGTTATGAGTCTGCATTGGGTATTATGACTGAGATTGGAAACCGTCTTGGACAAGCGCATGTCTATCTGGGAGTAGCGAAGTGTTGGCTTCTGCAGAAAGAATATGACAAGGTCCATAGTGTACAATATAAATATTCATTTAAAAATCAAACTTGAATAATTAATTTATTAGATTTCATGGTGAGAACGTCTGTGATCATTATAAGAAAGTGCTGTCTGTCTATTTTACAGGCTCTGGATTCTTTGCAGCGAGCACAGGAATTGGCGGATGGAATGGGAAACAAGGTAAATTAACCTAGTTTAACACGATAAATCACACAGTTAGAGCTGTGGCGGACAATTACCGGTAACTACCACACATGATGCAAACCAGTTAATGATTGTCTTTTTCCTGTGTGTAAGCTGTGCACACTGAAAGTTCACTGCCTGAGCGAGGGGATCTACCGAAGCCGTGAGCAGCAGGACGAGCTCAGGGAGCAGGTGGTGAAGTTTCTGCAGTGTGTCGAGGAGTTAGAGCTCTACTGCGGCATGTGTGGCGAGTCCATCGGGGACAGGGACCAAAAGCTGCAGGCATTGCCCTGTTCCCACATTTTCCACCTCAAGTAGGTGTCTTTTTTTCTGCTATTAGTTACACAACATTTTAGAGACAACACAAGCGGCTTACAGTTATCTTATTTCTAATGTTAAACATAATCTGTGCTGATTAATGGGATGGATTATTAGTCATCTTAATTTGAATTCATATTTTCAGGTGTTTGCAGACAAATGGCACAAAGGGCTGTCCGAAGTGTTTCAAGTCCTCAATGAAGCCTGGCTTTGTCTGATTGCGAGACTGTGTTTGTGCGTTGGATCTGCAGACACAGCATGATGCCTCACAGTTCTCCTGACTGATCTGAGAGAAGCAGGCAGCCTCAGGATGTGCTGAAGACCTTTAAGGAGCAACATCTCACTGCTCTGTGCAGAGGATGCCTAACTAAACCCAGGATGTCCCAGAGTGCAGCTCAGAGGACTCGGATCAAGGCACCCGTCTTATTTAGACATCAGTCTGACACCGACAGAGGAGACGTGGTTTTACTAACAGTGTTGATTTTCAAGATAAACTAGAGAACTTCCACTGTTTCTAATGACTGGCCATCTGTTGGAGCATTAACATAGGATATGGACCGTCTAAAACAACATTTATAGACTAGTGTGTTGGATATTTTATGTATAGGAATATTTAGAAAGAAAAAAAAAAGAAATGATCAGTGACATGGCAGTAATCTCGGTCACCTTCCTTGTTGTGCTACATCGAACTTTTTGTTGAACAGTTGAGCCCTTTCTGAATTTAGCCAAGTTCACACATATTTATTCTTGTATTCATGTACATACTGTTCTCATATTAATTTCTTTTAAAGCTTTGATTTATTTGAGATGTTTTTCTAAAACCTAACTAAAATCTCTTAACCATTCAAAAACTAGTATGTCTTTATAAATCAGGTACATGCAGCTGTTTTTTTTTCCTTATTCACAGAGATTAAGGAGCAGGATCAACACACATTGTGTTCATAGAAATTCCTTTTCACTTCAGTTCTGGGATTCTGGGACTCTTAACTCTGATATTAGCTAAATATTCTTGAGTTTAAGAACAGATGGTACAGAGAAGGAAGTCTATAGGGAAAGGATCTTTGACCAATACATGCAGTTACACAATGTTTTAGGTGAGATGCATACATTCACTATGTTTTTATGTAGGTTATATATAATACATTTTACCTGTTATAGCAGAAATTTCAGGGTGATTTTGATGAAAAAAAAACGCAAAACAAACAAGCTATTTTATCAGTGAGTGGCTGCAAGTTTAATGTAAAATGCCAGGCATCAGTATAAACTAGAATAATATATAAACCCACATAGTTGCCTATTAGATTACTTCTTAACAGTCAGTGAGCTTTACCATTTATATTCCATATGAACTATTTATTTCTAGTTTCATTGTACTTTGAGATAGAGAATCATCATTTTTATTTTACAGCAGGTTTTCATCTGAGAGCTCCATGTACAAAAGTTGTTTTGGAGACTATTTTAGTTCGTACACAGTAAAAAATCAGGATACATTCTTGTGGCTTCACCTAAAAATAATTATTACTTACAACAGTTCAGTGAAAAGCAGAAACAAAGTTGTAGCTTTTTAATTCCTTGTATCTCTACTTTTATCCAAATAGAATCTGACTGAAGTGTGAGGAAGGAAGCATCAACATGATTACTTTGACTGCACAAGCACTTATCACTTCTCTTTTTAAGAAACTTGACCTCCTCTCTGAACGTGATTCTTTGAGGCCTCTCCATCCAAAATGAGGATGATTCACTGTGTATTTACCTGCACACATCTAAATATTATTTACAGCTTATTCTTGGGTATGAAAAGGACTGTACTGACAGCATCTGTAAGAGTTGAAACTACCTCTGTTTTTGCCTCCAAGCTTTGAGGAGAAATTAAGCAACACCACAAGGTCTACAGACATTTCGAATGATTTTTTTTTTCTAGACACGATTCATTTGATTTAGTCTGACTGAAAGGCATTGTTTATTTATTTATGCATTTAGTCAGACCATGTTATTGTGTCTAATATGAAATATTTAATTATGGAAAATAAAGTGCACCAAAAGTGAACTTGCTCGTGTTTTGTGAGGCATCAACATGCTAAAAATATGTGCATACGCTCGTATATTTAACTTGTCTTTCTAGTTGATCAACATTTACTGTAACCTGTTGAGTGTTCTGGGTTGCACCTCCTACAGCCGCCACACCTGATTTACACAAAGAGAATTTACTTGTAGTGTGACTTTGGTGAAACTCTTCAACCGGACGGCAGCGATGAACTCCCTCTCTGAAGAGGATTTACTCTGTCCTCAATGCTCTGGTATTTACTGCGTTCCTGTTCTTTTAATATGTGGCCACAATATTTGCAAAGTTTGTTTACAGAAATTCTGGGAATGGAAAGGATGTCGAGAATGTCCTGTGTGTGGTACCGAGTCCACCTCTGGAAGGCCTCCTATCAATCTGCCACTAAAGATAGCTGCAGACGAATATCAAGTACTAAAGTCTGGCAGGAATGAGGAAGTCTGTTTACTTCACAATGAGAAATTGCAGCTTTTTTGTAAAAACGACGAGGAGCCCATCTGCCTCGTCTGCCAAATATCAAAACAGCACAAAATGCACACGTGCTGCCCAGCAGAGGAGGCGGCCCCAGAGAAAAAGGTAAAGTAATAAGTTACTTGTCTTTGTGGTTCAGTAGAAGAATTTTTTAAAGGCTTAAAATAAGGGTTAGTATGCTGCTGGATTTCTCTATAATTATATTTGTAATACATCAGAAAAATTGCAACATTTTCAAGAAGCTTCAAACATATACATGAAACTGCGATGTAAACAACCAATTATCAGAATAGTTCCTCTTGAAAATTCAGGTTTCAACAAATTCTTCTTTCAGATTGAAATTTCTGGCAAGTTGGAGAACTTGAGGAAAAAACTTGGAACTCTGTCCAAGACAAAACAGCAATGGGAGGAAACAAAAACTTATATAATGGTAAAAGTTTTTGTTTATTCATGTGATATCTTCAGTTGTCTTCTTGTTTCAGATAGAAATGGCTGTGAAACATATGTTTTCTTTAACAAACAATTTCCCCAACGTTACAGACCCAAAGCTCTAAATGCGAGTCAGAAATAAAGGATGAATTTCAGAAACTCCATCACTTCCTCTGGGAGGAAGAAAAGACCAGATTGAAGGCGCTGAAACAGGAAGAAGAAACCAAGGTCCAGGTCATGTGTAAGAAGATTGATCACATAAAGGAGCAGATCAGAACTCTCTCCTCAACCATCAGAGATGTTGAAACTGCCCTCAGAGCCACCAAAATACCATTTTTACAGGTACATTTGCAAGCCATTCTCAGACTGTGTTTATAACACAGTATTTAAGATCTCTGCTATCATTTAAAATGACATTTTCAATCTCTGAGTCGTATCATAAGGTCAAAATACTTGCTGTGGCCACATAAACATTTAAAAAGTAGACAGTAAACATGGTTGACTGATTAACTGGACTGGAAAACACTGGTTTTACTGACAAAACAGCATCACAAAGTCATCTTAAAATTACTTATGACCAGATTTTAACATGGTCTTATTTATTATAAAAGGAGAACAATTACTTCAGAAATTTGTAAATTTGTACTAAATTTGAAAAACAAAAGTGAAAGCCAAAAAAAAAAAAAAAAAAAGTCAACAGAAAAATGGTCATTTCAACTGAGTGTGATTACATGATAGTTTTAAAATGACCAGCGATAGCTTGACCCTCCTTTATACGGGATGCCTTCATACAGTTCCAGTTCCACGTGGAAAATAATGACCAGTGGAACTGAAAATGTTCACAAACATGAAAGGTGAAAGGATACAGAATGATCAGCAACCAACTTAAAGTCAGAGCCGCAGCGGCTCTCCACGTCTCCAGCACAGAAGAGTTTAAATCTAACTCTGCAAGACAACTTAAAAGCCATTTTTGATGAGCATTGAGACATTAAAAATGGGATCAGTTTACATGAACTTTGCCAGCTTTATGACTATAAATTCATATTCTTGACAGGTGAGCATTTGAAATATGTTCCAATTATAGGTTCAATATTTTTATTGTAACACATCTAAATTATGAGACTTCAGTCATGCAGCACTGTTCCTGTTGTTACATACTTGCAAAATAACACTTTTACTTATTAAATTTGATAAGATTTTTTTAAGGTTTACTTTAGCAGTAACTGGAAAGTGTTCCAGGTCTAACCAGTGATGACTTGTCAGGATGAATCAACTCCCCTCATAGAGGAAAATTAATTTCAACCACTGGAAGGAACAGCCAGTTACGTGACAGTAAAAATAATGTGATCCTGAATAACAGGACTGGTGTTTTGTTTTTGTTTTTTTTGTTTTTTTTATTATTATTACTGAGGCTGCTGGGAACAAATCATCAAAAATATACCAACACTGAAACTCTAGCATATTATCTTATGAGGATGGATGATAATTCAATCTTAGGATCTATTGACATTCGTTGCAATCTGTGTCTGGGTATTTGATTCAAATGCAACTCTGTATTCACAATGAATGTTCTGCTTTTTTCCATGCAAAAATTTAATTAATAAAACATATATATATATTTTTTTTAAACTTCAGGAATACAAGCAAACAAAGAAAAGGTATGCACAGCCAGTCATCTGCTAAAATCAGTAGTTCCCATGAGAATACGTAGTAATGTTTCAATACATTTTAGGGTCAAATGCAACATCCACGACCCAGAGTGTGTCAGAGACATTCTGATAAACTCTGCAAAGCATCTGGGATGTCTCAAGTTTGGCATCTGGAAGAAAATGGCAAACATTGTTGAGTATGGTGAGAAGACAGCTACTTGCAGGTTTACTGCCAGGTGTATAACAGGGTCAGTTAACCAAATTTCCCATTTTTCCAGCTCCTGTCACCCTGGATCCAAACACTGCCCATTCCAACTTAATGTTCTCACAAGAGCTGACCTGTGTGAGGTACAGCGGCAAGCAGCTCTTACCTGACAACCCCGAGCGTTTCACCAGCCGCTTGTGTGTGTTGGGAGCTACTGGCTTTACATCTGGAAAGCACAGCTGGACCATTGAGGTGGGCCAAGGAAAAGAGTGGTACATCGGAGTGGCACGAGAGTCCATCAAAAGGAAAAACACCAACTTCCTCAATCCTACGGAGGGATTTTGGGTGATCGGCTTGTGCAGTGGAAACACACTGTGGGCTCAAACCTCGTCTCCCACCAAGCTCATCATGAAGCAGATACCTGAGATGATAACCACTGAGCTGGACTACAACAAGGGAAAGGTAGTCTTCATCAATGCTGCAGATTCCACAGTGATATACATGTTCAAAGACAGATTTACTGAGAGGATGTTCCCCTACTTCTCCACTGGACTGTTTGAGGATTGGAAAAACTCTAGTCCACTTACTGTCTGTCCACTAATGATAAAAGTGAACGTGGAATAAACCTGTGTGGCAGTCATAGCTTTGGAAGGGACGTGGACACGGTCTTTCATAAAGGGCATGTGCCATCATCAAGACTGACAAAAACAAGGTGCAAAATACCCAGTAGAAGTCATAAGAGGATTTTTAATCAAACATTTGATAACATTTTACAGAAGAAAATCCTCACATCTGTTAAACTGCAGAGCTGTTCAACCATCCTTATCCTTGATCTTCGATTTCCTCTGTGATGCCATATCTTTTAATTTAGAGTCCAGTTTTCTTTGCAAATGAGCTTTCTTATTGGGATCCATGGATTTGTCTTTCTTCCCACTCCCAGCATACAGAACACCCTCCCTGCTTATTCTCATCCGGGCATGAGACTTGGCCTGGTCTCCACAGCCATGAACCTAAAATATAGATTTTAAGGAAAACGGTACAAACCATCTCAATTGTTTTCATATTTCAGCAGTTAATAAAGTTTTATTTTAGTAAAATTCTGTCTTGAAGTGTGCCTCTTACCTCTGGTATATGATGACTGAGACAATATTGCCTGTTGCAGAACAAGCAAAGCTGTCCGAGTGTTAATACAGATGCTTTACACTTAATAAAACTACAAACACTGTCAGCCTTCATGACAGCACTGATGAGAGAGTCAAAGTCATCATCCGGAGCAGCAGCAACAGCGATGTCACAGGCACCTGCCTTGGTTTTGTTTTTCCCTGAAAGTAAACAGATGCATGGTGGATTTTTTTTTTACTGGACGTATCAGAAAACATTTTCTCAGATAATACTGATACAAACCTTTGGCCTTCTTTGTTTGCTGTCCCTGAGCTGCAGGAAAGTTTTGTAGCTTTTTTTGTTGAGCGATTTCTTCCCTTTTCTCTGCCTCTCTTTTCATTCTCTCCAAATGTAAACTTTTCAGGTCTAATGGAGGTTGACACGACGACTCATTTTGCAGATCTGAGGCCGTTTCGGCCTTTTGGGTTGTTTCTTCTTGTGTTATCTCCTCAGCTGGTGCAGACTTAACAGGTCTGGAGACGGTGATCCACCTGTTGCTGCCCTCTCCTTTGCTCTCATGAACAAGACCCAGCTCCTCAGCGATCTGGTGGACTAGCAGCCGATCATGCGAGTTAAATGTTGATGGGAACTGTAAATCACTCTGATTTAAGTCCTTTATAAAGCTTTCCACCTGCTCTCTGATGTCAGCATATCTACTTTTGTTCTGCTCTTGCCCTGTCAAAGCTGCTGTGTGGCATTTTGTATGTTTCTGTGAACCAGCAGTATTTTCCTTACTGATGTCTCCAGTAGGTTTCTTCTGTCCCTGTTTTGCCTTTCTGGAAGGCTGATCTCTGGTCTTTTGTTTGGTAGATGTGGAAGTGCTGGAAGATGTGGCTATTGTGTCTTTGTGATCACGAGCGTAGTTCTGCGGCACAATATCTTGAAGGTATTCAAATGCAGTCCTGACTTCACCAAATTCTGTCATGTGACTGATCAGAGATTTTAAGAAAGGATGATTCTGAACTGTTTGCGTGTCACACACCACAGCTATATGGCGTCTCGCACGAGTGACAGCAACGTTTATCCTTCTGTCCTCTGCCAGAAATCCAACTTCACCTATAGAAAAGAAATAAATGTATTTAAAAATAAGTCAATATGATTTGGTTAATAATGTGGAACAATGAAAAGCTCATCACATTCAGAAGTCACCTTTTCTATTGGACCGAACTAACGACAACACAACAGCTTCCTTTTCTCTTCCCTGAAATCCATCCACAGACTTTATCTCCAGCTCGGGGTGTTGTGCTGAAAGTTTCTGACGCAGAAGATCCACCTTAACAAGGATGAAAACATCAGAGATGCTTTTTTTCCCCCCCTTAAAAGCACTTTAGCAATTTTCTTATTTTTGTTTTAAAAGCTCTGTCGTCGACTTTTATCAAAGTGAATGTTTTAGTTAATATATTTTTAAAATACAAAACAATTTTACAATATTAGTTCAGATGAATGATGAATACCTAAAAATTCACAGTTGGCTGTTTAATTATTAAAAGTTTAATTGCGATCAAGGATCTCTTTAGCAAGAACGTCCTGACCATGACAGCAGCAACAGCACAGCTGCACACAAAACATTCAGACGTTTAACAAATGCATTACAATATATCATCATTTATGAGTAATAGTAATAATAAATCAGTAAATAGAAAAAAACATTAACTGTTGTCAGAAATTGCTATGATAAAAAACGATTTAAAAAAAAAAAAAAAAAAAAAAAAGGTGCATCTATTCTTATAAGTTGGATAAACTGCTTTAAAATCATTCATCAAAATCAGCTTTATTTTTTACAAGCGGTGTAGAAGCGGATTCCAAGCAACAGGAAGAGCATATGTAAATGCCCTTCTTCCCTGGTTAGTATTGATTCTGAGAACAGATCAGGGATAGATCTAGAATATGTAGACAAAAATTTCCTGAGCTGTCTGAAATATTTTAGTCAGTAATTATGGAGGAAACAGACCAAGAATAGCCTTGAACATAAGAACATAACAATGAGAGTCTTCCGCTATGTAAAAAAAACATGTTGTACAGTTTAAGCTGAGAATTTTTGCTGCTATTTTCAGTTTCATGATAAATTCAAGACACGAGGCTAGATTTTTTAACATATAGTTTATTTTAAGACCAAACTAAATGCATTTTATATTCCAGTATTAATTCATTAGTTTCAGACACACATATACTGTATGAGGGAGATGACTAAGTCTGGGCAGCAAACTTTCAGTTCTGGCACCATTCTTGATATTGTGAACAACTACAACAGTTTACTTACAAGATGTCTGCCTGTACAGAACTGCTTTAATCTGGTTTACCAAATAGTTTTATGGGTAGAAAAAAATATAGTGTCTTTACATAATCACTGTCCAGACACTGCAGACACTGAGTTAATGTGTTATTCTTTGGAAAGAGGCATTTTCCACCTATTCCTGGTCAGTGTTATCAGGAGGCATGGTGCTGATTTCCAGAGCTGTGCTAAGGATCATAAGCTCTTCCAATGACAGGTGAATGACTGACAGCTGTAAATCATAAACACTAAGAAGTGTGGGGTTTATTTTACAGCTCGGCCCGAAGAAAATGAGAGGTTCTGATGTTTGGTATACAGGACTAGATAAGAAAACCAACTCCAGATAGAGTAGGACTGTTCAAACCAACAAGAAAGAAAGTATGGAGTAAAAATGGACACAGATTTAATTGTCCTTTTAAAGGAGGATGGTTCAGTCAAATTCTCTGTCCTCATGTCGAGAACTTCATATTGAAAACAATTAATTTATCTGCATGAATATATAACTGCATGTAAATAGGAAAAAGCACTGTGTAGGTTAAAACCTGTGTCCTGTGTGTGTGTGGTTGGATCATGTCTTGGATCATAAAGTGATCTGAATGTTGAGTAAAACTTGAAAAGCTCCACATAAAATGTACTATTTTCATATAAGAACGCAGTATTTTTACTATTTTACCTGTCAGAAAAGCTTTTTTAAAAACTGATGCTCCTCAGATTTAGTGATACTGCTGAGAAATCCTTCCAAACTGAATATACTTTCAACATTTTTCCAGCTTTTCACACTGCAGTATCATTAATTATTACTGATTTCTTCATCACTAGGTCTTTGTTTTACTCTACGTTAACATTTAAAGCTCATTAAATAATTGATTTCTGTTGTTCTTTTTATGTGTTAATATAATTATCTATTTTGTGTAATATTTTATACTTTTCCCCCAACATTTTTATTGCACTACATGCTTACTATGTTTTCTATATTATGCATCATGTTTGTTTCTCAGCTTCAGATCAGCTGAAACACTCAGTATATTTAAATGTATGTTAAAGACCCACCTGCTATCAGCTGCATTTCAACAATTTCAACTCAGCACTTTGTGTTACATTTTATTGCAGGAAAAGTACTGTAGTAGTTTATTTTAAAGTCCAAATCTGCACAGTTTTCATCCATTTTTTTTTCCTTTCTCTCATTTTTTATTTTAACTTATGCTTCTTATTTTCTAATGTTTTAATCTCTCTGTAAACACTCTGAAAAACCCCTGTCAAATTGTGCTATACAAATAAATTTGCCTTTTAGCAAATTGTCTTAGTTTTCATTGTGGAGCTTATATAAAAGTATATTTCTCCATTTGGTCAATTGCTTGTTTTTTTTTCTCTCTTTTGTCTTAAGCTAAAACAAAACAAAAGTTAATCACTGACATAAGATATTTACACTAACTGAGTTGCAGCAAATCTGGGACTTACTTGTAAATTATATGGAGCAATAACAGCAATGTCTTTGGCTTTGACTCCAGCTTCAGTCAAGGCCTTTATGTGCAGTTCAACAATGTCTACCTCACCTGAAGAAGCAAGAAACACTTGGTTTAACGTCACACCACCTAATCAGTACAAGCATTCACTTTATTTTTTCCATCTATCGATTTCTTTATTTCCAATAAAATCTCTTCACCTTTGTTGCCTTTGGACTGCTCATCTGTGACCTCCATCTCACTCAGACCACACCCTGCTGTGTCAATCAGGAGAAGAGGAGTGCTGGTCTCTTCAACACAGGCAACACTTCCTAAATCCCTGTTGGAAATAAATCAGGAGTTAATTTTTTAAAAGAAAAAAAACAGATCCTGCACTGGCTTCTCTCTTTGTAAATACTCACTTTAATAAATGTCTCTCCACTGAGCTGTGAGCAGTTAGTCTTCCCTGGTACATCTCTTTGGAGGCCCACTCCATGATGGCACTGTTCATGCGATACTGGACTGTGAGCATACGGACCACCGAGTCGCCATACATCTGAATAACCCGTTCCATGAGACTCAGAGACAGGCCTTTTGACGCAGCCCTGGATCAGTAATATACGAGAAGAATATGAACCAATCTGCATGAAGGTATGCAAACAAACACTTTAAAATTAACTTCCTTCTTTGAATACAGAAATTATTTTTGTCTAATAAATATATGTGCGTTAGGGAAGAGATGCATTTGCAACAGTGCAAAAAGCAGTAATTACAGGAAGTCAGTGAGGAAACAGGAAAACTGTAAAAAGAGAAAAAAAATGTAGCTTTACGTTTGTGATTTTATAGTAGGTGGTAGCTGCTTGTAGTCTCCAGCCAGAATGCACTTGCGTGCTTTGAGCAGGGCGATCCAGCAGCTGCTCTCCAGGGCCTGAGCGCACTCATCAATCACCACCCAATCAAAATGCTCTGCTGGCAGGAACTTCAGAGGGCCATCATCACAAGCACCTGCAGACACAGACAAGTGCTTTCTGATTGCCTTTCATCATCTCTGCTACAACTGAAAGGCATTTTTGTCCCTGTACTGACCAGTGTTGGTTGACAACACAACATCAGCACCCTTCAGGATCTGAGTGATGGCAGCTGCTTCCCTGGTTTTCAGCTCTTTTCTCAGTTCCCCTATTTCTCGTCTAAAGTTCACCCGCTCTCCTCTTTCTGGCACCTTCTTTGCCCCCATCTTAAACAAGATAAAACCAGATTACCATTATAATACCACACCTTTTTGCAGCTTTGAGCAAAGACAATACAGTACTCACAAATGCTTTGTCGATATCTTTACGAATGTCAGCAATGATGTTTGCATTATCACTCTGAGCGAGGATGGCATCCAGTGAGTGTTTCTGGATGGACTCCAGCAGTCTGGCAGGGTGACCCAGTCGCAGGACTTTGGCCTTGCACCGGGCTAACCTTTCCACTAAATTATCCACAGCAACATTTGAGGGAGCACAGCAGAGGACCTGCGGAGTCAGAAGAGCCCAGTTATCAAAATGTTTCTGTGCAGAATAAGTCAGTGAAGTCACACATACAGCAATCTGTGACAAAACGAATGTTTTTGTACTTTTTGGCCTTGTTTGACTGCTTGCAGGATGATTTCTACCACAGTGGTCGTTTTCCCAGTGCCTGGGGGTCCATGAATCACCGCCAGTTCTCTTTGTGACAGAGCAAAAGACACAGCCTCTCTCTGGGAATCATCCAAGTTTAGGTTGAAAAATTTAACTTCATCTAATAAAACAAAAACAAACAAAAGAAATACTATGAATACAGAAAAATTATTACTGATTTCTAAGTGTTGAAGTCATTAATAGGAAAATTTTTATGAGATAAATTAAGCAAAGTTTATTACTTGGCTGTGAATGAGAAGACGGTTGTGTGTCTCCAAAGAAAACATCAATCATATTGGCTGCTGGTCCATTCCTGTATCCATTTAAAGCATTCAAGGCACTACAAACATAAACACATTGCCAAATTAAGATGATTCTATACCAGATTTTACACTCATCCATGACATGCAACATTCAGACATTACTTACTGTTTCATTCTTTTATAGGTGACATCATTAGCTAGTTTTAAGAGGTTGTAAAGAGCATCTGAATCAAAACTGCCACCATCCTTTAAATCATCAAAAGCCACGCTTATGGACGTCTGGCTGACTCTTGTTACAATCCCTGTGCAGATCTGTGAGGTTGCAGTGCATCCAGAGATGTCATACAGGCCAACTATATCACCTGGGAAAAAAAGCCATGATTCACGCAGTGAGTAAAACATGAAGTCAAGTTTCCAGTAACCCTGATGTTTAACTTTCCATCTCACCTGGTCCAAAGCTGTTGCTTGGAAGAGATGAGAAACCAAGATGCTTTCTTGGCTCGAGGATGACAACTGTGCGACCATACAGGCCTGTGGACTGACTTCCAATCTGTAGTTTTAACAGGCAAACTCCTTTGTTTTGGAGGTCTTTCAGGGAAATATTTTCCTGCCATATCCTGAGAGCACAACCGTATATTGTCTTTATATAGAATAATCAGGTATCAGGAATGATTACTTTTTAAAGTAATGTTTTTAAAACCATTTGGACTAATGCTAATAGCTCACCTTAGTTATCAAGCATTTCTAAAGATAAATACAAAAAGTACTCAGCCAGCACGACACACACAGTTCATGAAAGGATTTCCCTCAGTAACATCTATGTATGTGAAAATTATTTCATTTTATATTTCTAATAAATTTTCATTGAAATGTCAGCAAATGACAATATATAGGGAGTTCACATAATGATGCCAAAAGTTTAGCGTGGACAGAAACTAAATATTTTGCCTTCAGCGAGCACCATACTCTCAATTATGATTTTCAACAGGGATCCCCAACTCCAGTCCTCGAGGGCTACCATCCTGCAGGTTTAACTGTTTCTCTGGTACAACACACTTGATTCAAAAGAAAAGGTTCTCCATCAATCTTCTGCACCTGCCTATTAATGAGCCATTGATTTGGGCCAGATGTGTTGCAGGATGGTAGCCTCGATGACTGGGAGTTGGGGAACCCTGTTTAAAATACTTATTATACATGACTACAAATTTTGTCCTTCAAAAAAAGTTGGGTTACTGTGAAATGTTTCATTTAACTATAAGATATTAAACCAGGGGTGTCCAAAGTCATTCCTCGAGGGCCACTGTCCTGCAGGATTTTAATGTATTCCTGTTCCAACACACCTGGCTTCCATTGAATGGATGGATGAACAGCCAGTAACTTTCTGTACAATGACTGATTCATTTTAGTAAGGTGTTTTGAGGAAGGGATACATGGAAAACCTGCAGGATTGTGGCCCTCGAGGACAGGAGCTGGACACCCCTGCATTAAACAAACATCAACATATAACCAAAGTCCCTGAGAAACAACTGTATATCCTTTCTTTAGAAGAAGAACCTGATTCACAAAACATTGTGGGAAATGTTTGTAAAAGGTGACCAATACCACTGATGTTCAATTTTCCAAATAGATTTTTCTCCATCTGTCTAACAAAATATACAGGACAAAATGACTAAGATAAGCCTCTGTCTTGTTAAATATGCCAGTTACGATGTTGATGTACAGTTCATACCTGGTTTCCTCTATTTCAGCCTCCCGCTCCTCCTGTAGAAGCTCGAGGGTCTTAGACACAAATTTCTCTACAGCCATCACTCAATATGAAAAAACAAAACAACATTACGACCAATTCCCCAAAACAAGTTAGTGCCTCTTATACCATACACAGCAGCTTAGATTAGTGATTAATCACATGGTTGAATTCAACGTATATCTGGGTCTTTGTTACTAAATACGGAATATGAAATAAATTATTAATACAGAAAATTCAGTAGGAAAATGCATCCTCTTAAGGTACAACATATCCATGTGGTAAAAATACATAAATGAATCAAATAAACGAATTTTAAAAACGTATTCCCAAACTGCGCTGACAGACAATACATAACGTACTACAACGTGATTCCAATGTTTTACATACATGCATTATTGTGTATTATGTATTAGAAAAAGAAACAGCACAGCTATAGACTGGTAACAAGATGTATAAGTGCAACTTTTTATTTATATGAACGATAAATAAGGTGACAAGGTAGCTAGAAAAAACTACACTCATGCTGAGTGTGTGCTGAAAGCTGAATCGCTTACCTTGACATCTGTAAGATCCTGCAGGGGATAAAGAATAATCACAAAGTTGTTTTAATATCCTAATATCTCCTGTGTAACCTCACCATGCGTGACATCAGCAGGTTTGTTTAACTTCTCTTGTCATCCTTTTGGGTCATCCGGTTTCCATGTTGGCTCTACCGCCACCTGCCGGCGGAGATGACTTCTCCCCGTTTAATCACTTTTAATTTGAAAAAACTCAGTAAGCGGAAGTTGCCCAAATCTGTTGACAGCCCCCCAAACACGTTGAGCTAAGTTGTCCAACAGCGTTTTATCACTGTAACAGAAAGCTACGTGGCTTATCATATAATCAGGTTAAATATCTTTGCAAAGTGAATATGAACCGGGTCATTTGGGATCGATGTGCCGTGTGAATTCAAACCTCAGGATATGCTGGGTTGTAATCTTTCCCAACTGAGTCAGGAAGGAAACAAGGAACAGTCGCATTGCAAACCTTTAGTCTTGAGCCAGACAGTTTGTGTTTGCACATTTTCGCTGAGTTTTTCTGAAAATGAAAGCGACTTTATTGTTGCTGCATGTAGTCTCGTGCTTCTGGATGGTGAATGCCACGCTGTCCAAAACGGATGCAAAGAAGTCGCATAAAGCTGAAGCAGAGGTGAGTACCTGCGGCTATGTACCTGTGCATTTGTATGAGCTGATATTGCTGTCGGCTCAAACAGATATTCCTTGTTAAATACTCACTACTCCTGTGTGTCACCATTTAGACATCCCCAGCTGATCTGTCTGTGTTGGAGAGAGGCCTTGTTGTGTCAGATCTTCACTGGAAAGACGTAGTGAGGGAGGAAAAAAGACACTGTCTCCACACCAAGAAGACATTTCAAGGACCAGTGCTTGGATATGTCACGCCTGTAAGCCTGAAATTCAGTCACTAATGTGTCGATACCATCTCTTTTTCTTGTTCAAAATGTGATAACATGGCTAATACAGCATCTAAAGATGCATTTGAGACTTCATTTTAGTATTCATAAATTCGACATGGCAGTAAATAGTGGGTCTCTTTCTGTTTCATTAAAGGATTTTTATATACTAAGTTATAAAGTGATAAAACAGAGATTATAAAAGTAATTTATTTTCGGGGGATACAATGAGTTTACAGTTATCATGACTATAATAATCAGGTTGCTACAATCCTAAACTATTCCACATGGTTGCAGGAGCCAATGTCTTCTTGTATTTTGCTCTGAAAATATAATCCTGCACTTTAATGTGTCATGATTTGCTGGTCCCTTTCAGGGCCTTAGGTCCCACTTTCCTTAGTCATTTAACTGTTTCTCAATCCTGGTCCTCAGGAATCCCCTGCCTTTCATTTTCCAACTCTGGAACAAATTATTCAGATTAATTGAACTGCTTGCCAAGGTCTTTGCAAGCCAGCTAATAAGACATTTCTTTCAGTCAGGTGTGTTAAAACATGGAAACATCTCAAACATGCAGGGAGTCCTAAAGACCATGAGTGACACTGTCCTAAAGTACCAGGAGGTCTGACTCAAGATTTTACATCAAACCCATTAAGTCGCTTTAGTCTTTAACTGTATAATCTGCCAGCAGTAGTCTCAGTAAACACCTTCCAGAGAGGAGGTACCTGGTCATCTTGGTACACCGGGAGACACGCATTCCCATTGTTCTGCTTTTATGCAAACTATGAGTCAGGGAAGTGTTGAGTGTGATACAGATTTGATGTTTTATTAAAATATTAAATTGTACACAAATAAATCCAGTGCAGTTCAGATGCCCTGATCTCTATGACAGAGTAACGAGACTGGAAGACTTCTGTTGCAGAGTAACTTGACTAGACAACTGAAGAACCTCTGTTGCAGAGTAACTAGACTAGTAGGTCTCTGTTGCAGAGTAGGTAGACATGAGGACTAAATGACATCTATTTCAGAGTAATTAGAAGGCATCTTTTAAAAGGCAACTAGAAGATTTCTGTAACAGAGTAACTATAATAGACAGCCTCTGTTACAGAATAATTAGAATAGAATACCTCTATTAAAAAGTAGCTAGACTAGAAGACTTCTGTTACAAACCAGCATTGAAGACCTCTATTAAAAAGTAAGTAGACTACAAAACATTAGTTACAGAGTAACTGGACTAGAAGCGACTCTCAGCCCAGCCTCTTATGTCTTGAGCAGGCAGCAAACTTCTAAACAAGGTATTTGTATTCAGTAGCTCACAGCTCAAGCAGTATCTTTGTAAGCGTGATGTTGTTTTCTGCAATGCTCCAGAAACATAAAGTCATGCACAACCCACACATCAATTGTTAAATCTGTGTTTTAGTGGAATTCCCATGGCTATGACGTTGCCAAGACATTTGGCTCCAAAATGACGTCTGTATCTCCAGTGTGGCTTCAGCTCCACAGACGAGGACCTGAAACCTTTGATGTTACGGGACTCCACGATCATGATCCTGGTAGAAAGGCAACTTGTCAAATGTTAAGCCTCCATTGTTATACAAAAGGTGAAGTGATCTGTTTGTCTTTGCAGGCTGGGTGAAAGCAGTACGCAAGGCAAACAAAAAAGTCAAGATGGGTGAGTACATATAAATAAGGGTTAGGACAAGTTGCATATTATTTAACATTTCCTTCATTTTCTTCCTCTCTTTTAACCTCAGTGCCTCGTCTGTTATTTGATGGCTGGTCCTACCAGGATTACATGAGTGTGCTGGGCAGTGAGGATGAAATTGAGGAACTGGCAAGTGAGCTGGTGGATGTAGCAAAGGTAATTTAATTATGTGTTTATGTTGAACCCGTTTAAAACATTGTATTTTTTCTGTGTCTCTGATGTGAACACTGTGGTCTTTCAGACCGAGGGCTTTGATGGCTTTACTTTGGAGCTTTGGAGCCAGCTGGGAGGCAACAAAAGAAAGTGAGTCTGTGAAATACAGATTTTTTTTTTTTTTTTTGGATAAATGAGTAATGAAATTCTCACTGTCATCAAATATTATTTTTCCACTTGTAGGGAGCTGGTCCATTTGGTCAAACACATTTGTGAGACTTTCAAAGTAAAGAAATTAGACTGTATTCTTGTTATTCCACCAGCTGTGACAAGGTGAATAATTTTGTTCAGCATTTTTTTTCTTAGAAACTATAAATAAAAAGAAAATAAATGAATGAATCAGTCAACCTTGATATCCATGCTTGTTTTTAAATCTTTTGTAACTAACAGCACGGGGCAGCCTGGGATGTTTGGCAGGGAGGAGTTTGAGCAGTTGGCCCCCGTTGTTGATGGATTCAGCCTCATGACATACGATTACTCCAGTGGTGCCAAGTGAATGCATATCTACTACTTTCTTATTCTTTATTTAGAGGCAGGAATTTTACAGACTGCTAAAAAAAAAAAAAAAAAAAAAAAAAAAACATCCCATGATTTATGCAAACATGTCCTGAGTTCTGCCTTCAACGTTTTTTCACAGGCCAGGGCCAAGCGCTCCTCTGCCGTGGGTCAGGGACTGTGTTCTTCAGCTAGCGCCCAGCACCCAGTGGAGGCAAAAGATCTTGCTTGGACTAAATTTTTATGGCCTTGATTTTTCAAGCCAGGGAACAGAACCAATCCTGGGAGGAAGGTAAACTGTTACTTTAGTGGAATACTATTTACACATTTAGTATCTTAAATTGTGATTTCAGACTTTTTACTGTCCTTTACAAGATCTGAGGTGAAACCCATAATCCCTTCTTTGTTTACTCATCTTTTCTCCATATGATTAAAGTTTACATTTTACTGAGCAGTAAATTAGGATTTCAGACTGTTTTTAATTATTTGGTATTATCAGTACCTTATTTTGAGATTTTTATAAGTAATATTTGCATCTATAAACAAACTGAATTCTGAAGTTGTTTAGTGTAAAGCACCATTGGAAGAGTTTCTTTCGGAGACAATCTTTTTTTAAATTTATTTTTACTACACACAATCATGTTTTGGTCAAAACATGGTACAAGCATTACCCACAATGCACACAACGCCCCGCCATGGGCACAGACTGAGGTACACTTCAGACTATAGGGCTAATCCTTATTACATCTTATGTAACCTCAAGCACAGATGATCTGCAGACTACACAGGGATGTATGAAGATGTCACAACCATGAAACACTTTTATTGAATATACGCAGTGCCTCTTATATTTCAGTGAATTACACCTTTTAAAATCTTTTTAAACTATTATATTAAATATTTTTAGATCAAGTATTTCTGTAAAAGAAAAAAAATCACTCACAGCCAGTTAAGTTATTAAAGATGGTAAAAAAGGGGGAAAGAAGTGCTTGTAAAAAAGTGCTTATTAACACTTCATGTCTCTGTGATTTCCTGCAGGTACATTGAGATTTTGCGAGAACAAAGACCAAAAATTATTTGGGATGAATATTCTGCTGAACATTATTTCAGCTACAAAAGGTACGAGTATTATATCAGCGAAATGTTACTTAAAATCAAGCAGATGTGTCTCTAAAGATCTTTTATCTCCCTTTTAAATCAGGAACAATGCAGTGAAGCATGTGGTGTACTATCCATCATTAAAGGTAAAACTATGAAATTGTAAATTTGTATTTTAAGGAACATAAACTTTGTTAGCAGTAGAACAAAATGATTAACAATATTCATTTTATTTTATAGTCAATCTACTCAAGAGTCTCCTTAGCCACTGAACTGGGAACAGGAATTTCCTTATGGGAACTTGGACAAGGACTGGATTATTTCTATGATCTCCTATGAATGTTGGGCCTTTTGGTAAAGATTTTAAAACGGTGGGAATGTTTTGGGGGTTTTTTGTCTACAAAGTGAAATGAACTCTGAACCAACGTATTGACAGGGTTTAGTTAATACTCATCTTGTTTGAGGATAAAACTGTTGTGAAATCTTGTCTGTGTGAATGAAACGGGTCTGTTCATTTTAAAAGGTACTTGAAGCAAATGGTGTGTAGTTTAGTATATTTTATTTCTTTTCTCCTTAAGTTGTATGGTTTCAATAATACAGCGACTGATCTCCATTCAACACCAAAAGCACATTATTATCATTATGTGCGAAGATAAACTGAAAGGGTTTGTTCTTGCTCCGAATTCTTGAACTGTTTTTTCTCTAAATCTGAATCATCTCAGCTCAGATCAAGCTGATGATTCATCCATCAAGACTACTTTTTTTTTTTACCCATCAAAACACAAGACAGTGTCACTTGTATTTATTTATTATAATACTGTAGACAAGCAGATAAGCCAAATATCTGAACCAGCATCTTTACTGGTTGTCAAAGATGTAATTACATATATATAAACACGGAACATCATTTATTTGGCATTACATAGAAAAATAAGATTATTGACTGCAAGGGATGTTGACTGCATATTCTGTCCAGTTATGAGGTGTCTGTCTACGACCATGTGCACAGCATCTTCTTGACTTGCTGTAAAATAGAGAATATGAGTTGGTTTGAGATACAGTGAAAAAATTGTTAAAAATGTATTTTTCTGTGCTGCATGTCAGCTCACCAGTGTATGATCCACCGCTGTCTTTTACAAAATCCTCCACAATCAGGGGCAGGTTGGCAAAGTCGGGCTTCCGCACCAGTTCAAACACTGACGGCTTTTGAGAAACACAATTACTGATTACAGTAATTATATGCAAACAGTGTAGGAAAACATAACTGGCCAGTGATTTTAAAGAATACTAACCCCTGTTAAGCTGTAACCATAGAAAATCCACATCTGCCCTTCAGTGGCACAACACAGAGCTGAAACTCCATGTCCCACAGCACAGACAGGTTCTGCAAAAAGAAGATAAAAATATTTAAAACAGAATGCATACAGGTTTTCTACAAAAGACAAAAGGTTTTAAAACATGCCCCACACCCACTTTGTTGAGAGATAAATTGTGTGAGAATGCGGTGCAGTGATCCACTGTGAGCCAGGTCATTCAGTGCTCCAGGGCAGTCGGGAATGAGCAGAGCCTGGTATCTTGCACCTTGGAAAGATTGTCATGACATGTAATTTACAGCAGAATCAAACTCAATAGCTCACAGAAAGACAGCTAACTGTTACCAAAACAAATAATCTCACCATCTATAGATTCCAGTTTGGCTGGTGTTGCATAGGATTTCAAATTGAAGTCCTGGACCCATCTAGCTGTGCTTTCATCGATTCCTACAAAGTCTATTGGCTTCCCCTGCACGTCAAAGGCACACATGGGAACATGGCAACATACGCAAATGAAGAACTGAGATCCCATCAATGACAACATGGGAAAATTACTTATATAAAATTATCTAGTGACATGATTAACAAATAATAAAGCATTTTTAATTATGGATGTTAAAAATTAAATCAGTGAAGCTGTTTACTTTGTTTACAAAGTAAATTTAAAAAAGAAAATATATCTTAAAATATCCTATTTTAGAAAATTAAATCTGAGAAAACTTAAATAAATCGTTTGGCGTAAAACACTGAAGACAAAGTTTTTTGTTTGTTTATTTTTTTTTTTTTTACATACGATGCACCTGCCAGGGATACTGCTACGCCAGAGTCATGGAAATAACGTGCTGACGTCAGACTTTTCTTACCCCAGGTGTGGCGGTCTGCAGATTGAACGCTGTGCTACAAAGACTGAAGCACTGAAGAAAAGATTTCGCTGATACCCCTGAATAAAGAAAACACAAACATGGGAGTGGTAAAAAACGTTATGATATAAAACCGAGCTATTTTAAGCTAGCTGTGGCAAATGATGTCGTAAAGCACAGCTAAGTGCGAACAGCTTCGTTTTGCTTCAAACAAAACTATGAAAACCAAAATTGACATACCTTGAGGAGACGCACTCGCAACTATTAAGCAGGTTGGTTTCGCCGACATCTCATTAATATTTGCTTGGAGTCGATAACAAAATGTTGGCGTGTAAAACGATGTTGGAGAGGAAGTGGAGTCAGCTGACAACAACATCCGGTTTGATCTTTTCACGATAAAAGTTGAGACTAAAAGGATATCTGAGAAATTCATTGTGAATGAGAACTTTCAAGTATCTTTTATTTGCTCAACAAACAAAATATAATTGTGATATGTATTTTTAAGTTACATAGTAAATGCTTTGTATGTTAAAAAAAAAAAAAAACCAAAAAAAAAAAAAAAAAAAAAAAACCAAAGATAACACCAACTACAAATACACCATGTATTAATTCTCAAGTAATTTCTTTTTCATTAAGTGCACAATCCATAAGAATGCACTGTAATTTTGCAGTGCTGTCCAGCAGCATTAAATTGTCTGTGGTGTTTTTTTGTAGAAAACAATTTTTGATTTAATTTGGATTTTCAATACTGAAACGTTAAAAAGAATCCAAGATTAATATGGGTCATCTGTGATGTTACGGTAAAGGCAGCAAGTGAATATCATCCCCACAAGCTGAAATAAAACAGAAGGAACTTAGTTAGTTTACACAAAAATCCAGTGAACACAGGTCAGCTGCTCATGCTTTGCAAGACAATAAAAACATGGTTGTTATTCTGTTTTGCCCACTGGTTATGGCCTTACCTGGAGAAAAGCTGTTCCAATACCCACTGCCCCAAGAATATATAACTGACTCAGAATGAAGTCCTCGAGTTTCTGGATGCATCCTCCCTGAGAGCGGAAGAGAAACTTTCTGTATTACAATAAAAAGCTGTGCAGAGTAAATGGGGAACTTGTGCTACCTCCACCCTGTAGATATTGGAGGGATGGTTCCTGTGACCACAGAGTTCACCAGGAGTTTTACAGCAGCTATCAGGAACAAGCCCATGATTCCCCACTGTCTGGACCCACGCACTGTCTCTCCAGTCTGAGAAATTGTAACTTCCACAACACTTAAACTGTAAGGAGGGCAGTTCAAGCAGTTCCAAAAGAAAAAGAATGAATAATAAGAATAGAATAAAAAAAGTGGAAGAAACTTTTTAAATTGAATTTTCTGGTGTTAGTATCCCCCCCCCCCCCCCCCCCCCCCCATTTCTCCAGTAAGCAGAGAAATCAGTGTTCCACACCTCCTGTTGTAATTTGTCCACAGCCTGCGTGATGCTTTCCTCTCCAAGCTGCTGGTATTTCTGCTGCATGGTCGTCTGCAGGTTCTGTTTGAGCTCTTCATCCAGCTGTAAGACAAGAGAAGCACTTTAGTATGAGAAAAAATTCCGACTCAGACACATCTCCTCCCGTCCATAAAAATAGCCCCTGGTCAAGTTTCCTTCCTCACCCGTAACATTCCAGTCTACCTGAGCAATGCCCCCAGATAACTCAAAATATATGAGCACATATTTTGTCAGTCTCTGAACCAAACGTTCACTTCACATCGATTTGTTTAATACATACACCCTTGGTTCCTATCATAGAAAAGTGCAAAGACAAGCCTAATTTATATGAACCTGTTAGAGATATACATAAAACAGAAACATGTCACAGGAAATTACCTGGTGGCAGAAAGGGAAACACTGGAGCAAGAAAAGAGGAAAGAAAGAGCTGTGAGAATGACTGAAAAGAAGGACAAATGAAGAGCGTGCACAGAAAGGCAAACAGAGCAGGTTTCACAAAAGAATTTAGTAAATAAAGAACTATGAGAGGGTTAAACTTTGAAAAAGGATAACAGAAAATATGGAATGGTATTTATGATTGCACAATGTGAAAAGACTATACAAAACACAAACAAGGGTAAGTAGGCTTTTATAACTGTTAAATAAACATTAACTGTTTATTAATGTATACATTAGGTTAAATGTGATTAACACAGAAGAAGAAAAAGCTCCTCACCTTTTGGTAGTTAATGTAAGCCAGGATACCAGCAAGGATTTCCACAAGGAAAATGCAGAACAACAAAACCAAATACTATAAAGAAATGGAATAATACCCTATTAATACTTTTATTCATATGATATACCCATATTTTCCTCTTGCATGGCTCAGGTTCAGTCAAACCTCAGCTGTCAGACAAATGATCTCAGGTTTGACTCCATACTTTAGTATACAAAGTAAGGTACAGTTGACTTAACAAGTACAAGGTGTACATGTGCTGTAGATGCAAAGTGATCCCAAATCATCACCTCTAACCTCTATGCTTGACAGGTTATATGAGGTGTTTGTGAAAACGTGTTTCGTTTTCAACAAATAAGAGTGCTGTGCATCACAGTTAAATACCTCCGCTTTCGTCTTGTCTGTTTAAAGGACATCATTCTAGATGTTTTGTGGTCTGTTCAGATGAAGCTCTGCCAACCTAAGCCATGCTGTCATGCTTTTTTAATAAGAATGCAAACTGAAGTATATCATATATGCATTATATAGAGTATTCAATATGTATAATCTGAGATGTAGTTCTTGTTCTTTTTGCAGATTCACTTAGAATTGGACTCCCTGATCTTGAAGTGAGCCTGCTGAGACATCCAGTACTGGGAAAATTATTAACTATTTTGAATGTTGCCTACTGAGTTGTCTCTCTCATTGTAAAACTGTGAACTCATAGTGGTTTTCATATTTCTTTCCAGCTTGATAAGCAACATCCTCTCTGAGATAACTGCTAATATTTTTCCCCCTTGACCAAATGTTAACACACTAACAAACACTCCAAACTCAAGCTGCCCCAATTTCTGCTTTTACAGAGATGTTCAGGTAATTGTCTTTGATTAGGAGCACCCGGCTGCTACTTATGCTGTGATGGCAATAACAGAGAATTTATTTTTCTTCCACAAACTGCTTCTCAGTGTTGACTTGGTTTTTGTTACATTAATTGTGACATGATGTGTCTGATGTTGTTTCATGGTGTTTTGGCGTAACTGTTACATCTAGTAAAGGCTAGATGGTATTTTTTATGATCTGATATGTAAAAGCATAAATATGGCAGAGAATGTGCTTTCTTTTCCGCATGACTAAATTTGCAGATGACTACAAAAGCAAAGCATAAGTGATTCCCCAGTGAGTAAGGAATTAAACTGCATAAAATGAAGTTATTAATTGGAAAAAGTTATAGGGGGAATACTTGCATATATGGTAATAAAACGTCTGTACTTCAGGATTTGTGCACATCCCCAACCCCACTCCGCTAATGATATGTATTTCAGAGTCTGTCTTTCTTTCACTCTCTTCTGTCAGAGCAGCCGCTTGCAATGCCCTCCATTCCTCTGGCATGAGCTGCACTCTAAATCTAAACTCTTAAAGATACACTGCATGACTTTATCTGTTATATCTGACAGGCACGTCAGACATATTGAGCTTCACTGAATGCAGGCAGACTAGACAGAAGGTCACTAAGGATTAACTTTCAATACACAACTCGGTCTGGGCAACATGAGTATAAACAGGAACTTAAATATGTTTTGGCTTCTGATTCAACATGTCAAAATAAGCTTTGTTCCTAGTGTGAAGAATGACAAATGTAAACAGAAGCCATCTTTTCTGTTACAGCCAGTGTGTTGTTGGACTGATCACCTTACCACAATCAAAAGACTCCTCATCTCTTTCAGAGTTGCACAGCATCCAATTATCCCAGTCACAATCACAATGACTCCAGCAGCTATCAGGATGTAAGCTGAGGCAGAATAGAGGCTGGAATTCAATAAACTGATGTAGTCGCTTTTTTCTACTAGGGTCCACACTCCCACTGCCAGCACAGCCCCACCTGCCAGCTGAAAAAATGTCCTACGATCAGTTCAACTCAATCCAGATGCTCATATCAAGAATGCTTCACATATTTCTAAACATTTATAGCTTTGCTACTGAAGTTCAGTTATAATAGAGGCAAAACCTTTTTTCATTCACCTCATGAGACGAATTTGTTTGTCTTATCAAAAGGACATAAATCTCTGGGTGCATATTTTGTTGTTATAATAACATAGATCTTTCTATGTTTTAATCGCTAAAGGAAATTAAAATGAATAAAGTTAAGAAAATACAAACATGTTTAAACTGGATTGTGTTTTAAGCACAGACTTTGTTCAGCTATTGTAACATTTCAAAAATTCACTTTTTTTCTTACCAATGGCAGCTAAGATGATTATCATAATATGATGACAATGATAATCCATATTTCTGAACTTAGTTACACTTTACATTTTTAATCTTTATATCAGCATTTGTTAAGGTTCATTATTTTAAGTTGTTGGGGTGTATTTATAAGATAAAGTCTTTTCTTCTTTAACTTACCCAGAAAAGAATGTTGAAGAGAAAAAGTAAATATTTCAGACAAATTGTCCCACAGTTCTTTGTTTTTTCACCTCGCCTTTCCATTCTGAAAAACAACATAACTGTATACAGTAGTGCACAATCACAGAAATCATAAATAAGGAAGAAAATTATTCACTATTAAATATTCAAGTCTTTTATCCTGAGGATTTGGTAGTAAGGAGACTGAAAACTGGCAATACCTCCAAACACTGCTTTCACACCACAAGATAAGATTATCACACAGTTTTCTGCTCTGATAACTCCATGAAGTTAGAATGAAGCCCAGTGCGTGAATGTTGTATCTGACTGAAACTGGTTAGCTGCAATCTACAAATAGGATTTCCTCTCCAAGTGTGGTCTAGTTCCACCTTTGCTGTGAAAAGATGTTTCCTGGTTGAAGTTCAAACTCAGATTCAGCATAAATGAGCTGTTTTCACTGTCAGCTCTGTTGAAGCTGTATTATTTCTGATCTCACAGCAAACTAAAAGTAAAAGTGTTTTATTTTAAACCGCATCTTGGAGCAATGGAAAGAGCTCAGATGAAATCAAATATGTTTTGAGAAAAACATACTTAACGACTTGTGTCATATGTCACGCAGACAGATGTATGTCGCCTGCCTTTGTAACCTCAGCCGATACT
Organism: Telmatherina bonti; assembly: GCF_933228915.1. Classification (NCBI taxonomy): domain Eukaryota; kingdom Metazoa; phylum Chordata; class Actinopteri; order Atheriniformes; family Telmatherinidae; genus Telmatherina; species Telmatherina bonti. The sequence continues at coordinate 28,417,675 of NC_136620.1, read as the reverse complement.
CTCACTCTTCAATGATACGCTGTTGATTTTTTTCTTTTTACACAACTTGATTTAGCCAGTATGGTTTTATCCTAAAGTGAACTTTTCTCTGCTTCTATTTTGAGAAAACTTGGGATTCTGAGACTCATGAAAGATTCCTGTTATGAATTTGAGACACAAGTGAATATCTCAAAGACAAAGGAATAAAAAAAAATAATACCACTAAAGTTTCCAATTAATCTTTTAAAATATAAGACAGACAAACTATAACCTCAAGTAGAAACAACAACCGTCATCCTCATATTCAGTTATTTTTAACTTATTGTGTCATGGCAAAAACTGCTCTCTCTTGTTGAGCCCAAAATACTCCTACCTGATTTTAGATGGTGGACCTCAGATGGATGGTGATTATCAGGGTAATGTCTTCACAGATCCCACTAACCCCAGTGCCACAGTGCAACAATCTTTGAAGGTGAACTGCAACAGCATAGGCTCTCAGTTGAAGTTCGTCCCAAGCCTCCTACACAAGCGTATGAAGGTCTGTCCTCTTTTGGCTCAACAGGCAGCTCGCCCCTTACGGTCTACCCGGAGGACTTGCCTGCCCCCCTCTGGTTTCACATTCACATGAACTCAGCTGACATCAAAACAATTCTCTACAATATTTTAACCCAGTAATCTAAAAAAAAAAAAAAGACATGGAAAAAAGAATCCATCAATACCATATTTTATTGTAAATATTATAAATGCAAAAATATATAAAATACACAAACTTTACAGATGTTATTCAGTAAATTTGTTCGGATATAAATGTCTCATTTTAATGTCAGAACATGTAACTTTGGGACAGGATAAGTCATTGTTTGAGTGGGATGTCACTGGACCACTAGGAGCTTTCATCATCAACAGCCTATTTTTTACTTTTTATTGTAGGCACAGCAACCTCGTCGCGGAGCATCTTCAGTCAATAAAACAGCATCTTCAAGTCGTCGGTTATGTCTGGTAACCAACATCCTAAAATGGAGGAATGTAAATGAATAAATAATGTTAAGTATACCCATTCAGTTCGTATCTATGCCTGACAACCCCTGCAGAACACACACATACACTGTCCCACACAAAAAAGAAGTCACCACCTGGATTTAAGTATATGTATGGATCTAAGCAAATATGTATGTTTTGTTTTCCTCGTATTTATTCCAGAAAGAATTCCTATAATATTGGACGATATAAGACTTGAAAACAGGAGTGTCCAGCTCCAGTCCTCAGGTCACAGTGTTGCAGGTGTTTCAATGTATCCCCACCTGATTTACATTAATGAGTCATTGTGCAGATAGGCGGTTGGATCCATTTCATTTGAGTCAGGTGTGTTGAAGCAGGGAAACACTAAAAACCTGCAGAACAGCAGCTCTCGAGGACCAACTTTGGACACCCCTGCTTTAAAACTTCTATACTTTTTTTTGGAAAAAACAAAAGTGATGCAGCTGTAACTGATCAGTACTTACAGTTTTCCCAAATTGTTATGGTGAAAGTAGCTAGAATGGAGTCTGATCTTTCATGATTAGTGAGGACAACACAGTGTGGTTCTATGATTTCATGTACTGGCATGCAGATGCATTTTTATGTCCAATGAAGTGTACAGCTATGGTTCTTCATCCAATAAAGGGAAAAATATGAAAAATAATTCTAAATTATTATTTAATTTAAATCATCAGAGAAGATTATTGGTTAACTGACAGTAAACTCGCGCAGAATGATTTTCATTATTAGTGATGGACCACAGTAATTCATCATGCAACGTATAAAGTATAGTATGAAACTGTGGAATTGTGCTTTTCTATTGCCTTTTTGTTTTTTTGATCTTTTCTTCATCCCAGCCAATCAAGGCAGGTGGGTGCCCTCCCTGAGCCGGGTTCTGCTGGAGGTTTTGCCTTCCTGTTAAAAGGGAATTTCCTTTCCGCTGCCGCCTCATGCAGGATGAGGGACTGGATTGATGTCAAGATTTGATGCAACCTGTTGGTTTCTCTTAACTTAGCTATTTAATATGAATTGACTTGAACAGATGTGTCTGTAAAGGGCTCTAAGATGACACTGTTGTGAATTGGTACTATTTAAATAAAGCCTAATTGAATTAAGCTAGAAACAATCATTGCATTTAAAATTATGGACAATTACAAATAATTAACTATATTTTCAAAAAAATTCTCAAACTGTAGCTTCTAAAATCACCACATATTAAAGCCAACATTTCTTTAAAGTTGCCATAAAACAATTATAACTTTAGTGAAAGCAGGATTTATTGCAGGACTGTCATTTGGTTATATTTAAACAGGGCATGGCCATGATGAACAGCACAGAGTCCAGAGGAAGTGGAGAGACAAAACAGGGTAGATCCAAACAGTCTGGAGGAACTTAAAAGAAAAGAAAAAAAGTACATAAAAAGTACATAAAAATACATATAGAGTGAAGAAATGCATCGTCATACCCAGCCAGGTCAGTCATCAGCTGATCCATGTTATGTCCAGTCTTAGCACTGCACTCATGAAACAAAGCCTGATACTGCTGTATGAATCAAAATGAGGAAATAGAAACACATAATTGGCGTATTTTACACACTCAAACACATATTTTGCCAATTTTCATATGATATTTTTCCAAGAGCAGAAGGTTTGGCTGAATCATTGCAGAAGGTTGGATAAGTATTATTGTGTCTGACCTCTGCCAGCTTCTGACCCTCTGTTGTTGTCACTTTTCTGCTGTGACTGTTTTCCAAATCCAGTTTATTCCCTAGCAGCATCAGCACAGTACCTTCACACATCTTGTCCTGGAACAGATATGCGACATACAGTATTACAGTAAGCACTTAACATCACAAACAGTGATAGGGACAAATGTTATCAAATACCATAAAATGAAACAAAACAGTCTTTAAAACGTCATTAAGAGATGTCACTTGTGTACTGAGATTCTTACAGCTCCTTTTCCTTGATAACTCGTATGTGCATTCAAATGACTGTTTTGCATATTTTTACATCCAACCATCCACAATAACTCCACTGGCTCACCTTAACAGAGTCCATCCATCCTCTCACTGCGGTGAAGGAGGCGGAGTCAGTTATGTCATACATGGTGAGGATGCCATCAGCCTTTCGATAGTATTGCTCAGTGATGCTGCGATACCTGATAATGAAATAAGAGAAGTACGATTTTAAATTGATTCAACATTTTACATTTTTATGAGCAAAAAAAAACATCTGACCTCTCCTGCCCTGCAGTGTCCCAGAGCTGCAGGGTGATAGTGGTGGAGCTTAGTGTTAAAGTCTTCATCTGGAAATCTATCCCTAAAAAAATGACAAAGCTTCAAAGTTTATAAATCTCACCCTCCGAAAGTAAGAATACACCCAAGAAATGTTTTGTTTTGCAGCATAGTTTGTTTTTAGTACATATGACACTATCTTCAGGTCCAATGCAAGACTGAAAGATACAGAAGATCATTCCTGCCAGCAGCCATCAGCCTCCGGAACAAGACCTCCTCAAATTAATTATTATTATATACTGTAATATTGAATTTCCCTTTGGGGATTAATAAAGTATTTTTCATTTCATTTCATCTGAGAATACAAAACCATAAGTCTTGTATCACCAACCTTTCCTGCAACAAAACACATCCAAATCATAGCCAATGTTCCCCAGTGCTTAAAAGTGGGGATAAAACGCTGAAAAATTATGCTTTCATCCAACTGCTGAAAAACACAAATAACACTTTAAACCAAAAACGGTCTTAAACCTTGATACATTCGTTCCTAAATCTCCATTCTAGTTTAACCTCAGTGCAATGTGCATGTTCTTTGGTTCGCTTCAGTTTCTTCTTCTTTCATTCTAGCGGTCACGTAAGCTTGCAACCTGCACGCATGTCTGGGCCATAAATACACACTGCAGTTGGTCGTGTGTCATTAAATTGAGTCGTCAGTAGAGGAACAGTAACTTTAAGCATCTGTCAGACAGAGTAGACACATAGAGAAGCTTATCCTCCCCAGGGGAAGTATACCCGGGGCCTCCCGCTGTGGGGCAGGTCAGAATGTGCCTCACTGAGGTGACACAGAGTGAGTACCTTCTGAACTCCACTTACTGATGTTACGTGTTTTTGGAGGATTGCTTTACAGGCTACCCTCTTCTTATCTCAAGACTATAATATAGTTGCAAAAGTTTTCTTTTTTTCCTCTTTATTCATTTTTCAAGAGTGAAAATCTGGCATGGATACTTTTACATGACATTTTTTCTAAAGGAAACTGTAGAAATATGGTTACAAGTAGCATTGTCTCTTGACTTTGACCCGTTTGAAAATTGAAAAGATGCTTGAAGCCCAAAAACCAGGGCGCTTACAGAAGATGGGGTTATAGACGAAGCTTCTGAACCTCACATTGTCCTGAAATGGTTCAAATTGGTATTTTAGTATTCATTAGCACTGATGTATGCAGATAAAATAACACCAAACTACACTGGAAAAGTTTTGAAATTTTTGAGTGTATTCAAACTTTTGGAAGGCACTTTGTGTGCGTATGTATATATATATATATATATATATATATATATATATACACACATACATACATATATATATATATATATACACACAAAGTCAGTCAAATGTATACAGCATAGTAAGAGAAATACTTACCAATAGTAGAACTTATTTGATTGTTGAATTGTCCTGTGCAGCAGTGCTGGATGAAGGAGCTCTTACCTACTCCAGAGTTACCCAGAAATACCACCTTGAACACTTGTTCAGGACTGAGAAATCTAATCTACATTTCAGGCAAAAGGGATCAAGCAGGACAGAACAATAAAAATCTTATATTTCAATATTATTTATACAAATTCAAGAAAAGGGTGAGTCTGTAAGCTGCTATAATGAATACTTTCTTTTGGTGCAGCGTGTCATTAAATTGATAGTTTGATGGTAAAACTGAGATTAAATATTTCCCCTACCTGAGTTTGTTTCTGGTGAACATTTTCACCCCTGACTCTACATGACGGTTGATGTCTCTTGGATGAAAATGTCACCGCTTTCTTTTTCTCCAGCTTCAACTCATCGGAGGAGCTCAACTGTCTTTAGAATCAGTGAATACAAAAGAAAATTAATGGCTTCCTGCAGCCATCTGCCTCATCGCTGCAAATATGACAAATGCACTGGATCATACAAACCTCTTCACTGGCTTGTCCTGCAGTAAGTAGTTACCTATGATTGAACCTTTCTTCAGCAAAGGCTTTATGACGTTTGGATTCTACAAGATGTGTGTGAAAAGTGAAGCAAAAGATATTTATGAGTAGAATTACAATTTTTCAGCTGTATATAAACCTTTAGTTTTACTAACTGGGCTACAATGATGCTACGTTTCAGAGCATTAGTGAAGTTTTTCTATCTACAAAGTGGGACTGAAACCCAAATGTGAGATTTACTCTGATGTAAAGAAGCTTAACATCACATTATTTTACAACAATACATTTATTTGTTTATGAATGGAAGACAAAAGCAAAACAAAATATAACCAATTAGTATTTTCAATGTTGTTCTAAAGACAGATTTTTCAATAAAACAGAATTCAGTCATTGGTGTTTTTATGTAGAAAAAAAATCAATAAAGGGCAAAAAATTCTGAAAAATATTTACAGCAAACATTTTAACAACATTTTTCTTTTATAAATTCTATCAAGGAAAGTGGATAAGACATGCAAAAAAACAACAGAACGGTGCAAAATTAGCAGGAAGTCATTAGTTTGTTAAGTATTGACCCATTTTAGTTCACTGGGATAAATGCTGCCTTGTTCAATTTAACTAATAAACATAAATTACACATTTACTTTTAAGCTTACACAGGAGGCAATAAATGTCTGTTCAGCACAATTCATCATTTTACTGACCACATCCACAGGAAAATAACAGTGCAACTGAGAAAAATCAAGAACTAAATAGCAGCAGCTGTCCATATAAATAATAATCGTCCAGAGGATGAAGGAAAGCTCAAAGCTTTCTGAAACTTAGCTTAGGTTGGGTAGACCTGCTGTGTCCACAGGGTACGAAGGTCCTCTCTGAAGTAATGAGTTAATGGTGAAGGTGGAACAACAGCGTGTCTGTGACTAACCCTCTGCTGTGATTGCTTGGCATCTCTCTCGTCTCGCAGCAGTCTGTTCATATCCCTGTTGCAAAATGAACATTTTTTTTTTTTTTGTCATTTTTATTCAAGATCCAATTTCATTCATTCATCCATTTTCTAAACTGCTCAACCCAATTCAGGGTCACAGGGAAGCTGGAGCCTATCCCAGCAATCATCAGGCGAGAGAGACAGAGGGTACACCCTGGACAGGTCGCCAGCCCATTGCAGGGCCAACACAAAGACAAACAACTATTCACACTCACTCCTAGGGACAACTTATAGTGATCAGTTAATCTAACATGTATGTCTATGGATGGATACACAAATAAATAAATAAAAATAATAAATAAAATGATCTTCTCTCATTCACCCTCCTACCTGCCGTAAGTGGGGGGCGACTTTTCATTTCAAGTTCATGTCTTATCTTAATCACTGTACTTTACTGATATGTGATGCTTCCTTCTCCTCTATGTTTTTCCTGTATTGTTCAGTTTCCAGCGTTGTATGGTATTACCCTGCCACTATGATTTAGGGTTAGGTTAGAACAGCCTGGCCTTTTGTGTATCTCCTGAGTCGTACAGCTAATGCTTGGAGCCTTTGGCAGATTCCAAAGCCTCAGGTGTGTTCATCTGGCTGTATCTCTTGGATAACCCTTTTGTGGTTGTACGTTTATGGAGTTCTGACATTTGACTAACCAGAAACCTCCATGTAGGCCTCCAACCTTCATCTGTTGACCAGGCATCGCCAGGATCACTGCTGCTGTACTGGATATCAGCTCATTGGTTTCAGTGATGGTCGCAGCAGGGAATGCATTCACATCAGCCAGAAGACTTTCTGGTGGTACGTCACTCATTCTTGCTCGTTGGTGTCAAGGTTGACAGGTTCTCATCTTAGCTGTCTTACCGGTCAGTTGTTGGTATCAAATCTTTGGGTCTCTTCTAATCCGTCAGTATGTTTAAAGTGCTGGATCTCCTCAATCTCTAACTGTGATAACAGTTGCCATTTGTGGATTTTGGAACACTGAGCTACAAGTTGTTTTGATGTCATTGTCAAATCTGGATACTGAAGTATCCATATATCGCTCATCCTCTTCATGTAGCCCCCCTCTCAAAGATTACGAAGTGTCGTATAATTCCAACAGTGCCTTGTTAGCATCTCATCTCCAGTGCCATCTATTTCTTCAGTAGCCCATTTCTCACCATATAATTCTGCTCCCTCTGCGCTGGGCAGACAGGAGGGTCTTGCCTAAGGGCCCCACTATAAGGTGTTAATATTTGCCCCCATTGTATTATGCACCATTGTGGAATCAAACTTGGGCCTCAGTTGTATGCCTTACCAATTGAGATATTTTCTTGTCATAATCAGACATTTCTATTTGAGGGTTGATTTTTACCAAAAAAACAAAAAAAAAAAAAAGTGATTTAATCATTTTTTTCTTCTTCTTCTTATTTCTTCCCACTATCATAAAACCTAAATATGTTCACATTTTCAGAAGAGCCATTTACATTTACTGGTCATAGGTAAAAAGATTTCATTTAAATCAGACATTTTTACACTTGATTTAAAACCTGTTTTTGTGTTGCTTGGCAACTAAATCTTGACTTATTAAATACTAATTAAAATGCTATATTCAATAAAAATGTTACCAGTCACAATCACCGTTTCTATTTCAGTCCATTCTTTAGAATATAAATACAGATTTTATTTACATAGTACTTTTTAAGGCACTCAAAGCGCTTTACATTGAATCATGATTCAATGTAAAGCACTTTGTAAAACAATGTAAAATAATGGACATTATTCATTCCGTAAGCCACACATGTAGCCACAGCTGCCCTGATGGAAACACGGCAGTAAATCTATACCAACAGGCTCTCTGACCACCACCAAACAGTCATACAGCAGCAATGTAAACATGTGAAGCAAGTAGCGTGACGTATCTTGCCCAAGAATATATAGACATAGTGAGTGGGGAAGTGAGAAACAAACTACCAATATCCAGTCTATTGTACAAACCACTGCCACTGATGTACTGTGGCTCAAGTGGGAGAAACTTTAACTTAGATGTACAGTTTCTTCCTACTCAATCCAAAAACTGTCTTTGAAAACAAAACATGACTTATATGGACGAACAGCACCAGTTAGAAAATACCTTAAAATCTCCAGTTGTTTCAACAGGCTGTCCTTCTCTTTCTTCATGTTTCTTGACACCTTCATCACGTTTCTAAAGTAAAAAAAAAAAAAAAGAAAAGACCATTCACATCTACGTATGAATTTGCCAAATTTTAATTAATAAGCTAAAAGCTGTTTTTGTACCTAAGCTGTGTGTAAAGTCAGGGTTTTTTAATGTAGCATGTTCCTTTATCATAATAAACAGGTAAAATATAAAACAAGGTGCTTTTAAGTGTCTTGAGAAATCAATGAGGGTGAGGATTGCTGCAAATAAAGTATATAGCTGGATATGTTTTAAGAGAAATGGTCTTAAACCATTTTTTTTGCCTTTATATTAATTAAATTTTTTAAAAAAAAGAAGAAAAAAAAAAAAAGAAAAAAAAAATGGCGCTCACCTTTGTCTGGCCACTTGTTCCTGAGCAGCGTTGTTGTGCAGCATGCTGACTTGGCTCAGAGCGGCCTGCAGCTGCTCTCTGCTGCTCTCCACCTGCTCCTGTAACTGTGTGTTGAGACTCCGCAGCTGCTGGTTCTGCTCGTTCATGTTCACTCGCTCACGGCTCAGCTGTCTGACTCTGGTCTCCAGCTAAAAACAAGGACCTGTCAATATTGAACACTTCTCAGAAATGATGTCCGTATTCGGGGCGTACCCACCTCTTTCTGTTTTATCAGCGTATTCTCCAACTCTTGCTCTCGCATCCTCAACTCTTCTTCAAGTTGCTGCCCTCTCTGCTTCTCTTTAAGACTTTCCTTCATTTTACAAGGAAACAAATTCAATAAATTCTAATAAATACAATAATTGTTTTTATTAGATAACTAAATGGCTTTAACTATAAAGTACACATCTGTACCTGAGCCAGCAGTTTCTCCCTCTCCTCTCTCATTTGGTTTTCCATTTCTTCATAAATGGAGCGGACAATCTGGTCGTGTTCACTCTCCCGTCTAAAACAAAACAAATAGCAGAGGAATAAATTCACACAGTCCAAAAATTCTCAGTTAAAGAGGAGAGATTTAAGGTAATATGGTAAAGCAGAGACCTGCGAAGAGCTTGTTCCAGGCTGTCTCTTTCTCTGAGGGTGTCCTGTAGATGGGACACGATGTGGCTCAAGATGCCCTCCAGGGCACTCAGCAGCTCTGGTCTGTCTGTCTGAAGCTCACACCACAGAGAGCAGAGCTCCTCCTGACTGTCACACAGTGCAACACACAACTGTTAACTCAACAAATCTAACCATAATCATACAACCTTAGGTTTTACATGAAAGGTATAAATGACAAACTTAAGACAAATATGTGAATTTTAAAGGATCACTATGTAGATGAGCTTTGAGCTACATATTTGGAGAAGTCAGTGGTTGTGATAAAAGTTAACAGTTGTAAAATTCTCAGCAAAATCTTACTCTTTGAAAAGTTTGTCAGCCCCAAGCTCTGTTAGTATGTTGAAAAATCTGATTGCAGTTGGGTCCTTTGACCAGTCTATCTGGTCTCCATCCTGCTCCTCTTCATCCAGACTCCGCTCGGTCATCTCCTCCAGCCCCATCAGGTCACCTGTACAACAGAAAGATAGATGGCATGTTTGGTAATCATCTGTATTATTGTGATTTGTCAACACAGCACACTCACCAAGCCCTGTGTTGAACTCAGCAGGAGTGAGAAATCCATTGCTCTCTCGGTCCAGACTTTCAAACACTGTCTCAAGCTGTTCAGGGGAGAGCGGCAGCTCCTCCTGAAGCCTCTGAAAAAAAGAAAACAAGTAGAAAATGAATTCAGGACAAAGATGTTTTTAATGTAGCTGTCCTGTACTTGCAGCATACCTGCATGTCTTGTTTTGTGATGAATCCTTTCCCTTCTTTGTCACACAAGACAAACAGCTCTTTAGCCTTGCCCATTGTCTCCTCCTGCAGGCTTAAAGATGCTGTCTCCTTGGTGCGAGGTGAGGCCAGGGGACTACGTCCCCAGCCCAGCCTGGGACTCCCAGCTGATAGGCTCCGTAGTCTGGGGCTCACTGGTACAGCCTCACCACTGCCTTGACCAACCAAAACTTCATCATCAGTCAGCCACTTAGACATTCCTGTAAAGAAAAAAAAATGAGATGGGATGAATTAGTCAATCATTATGGATGGGCTTAATGTACATATTAACCTTCTGGATTGACATCTGGTTTTGAAAACATGACTTGTTTAATTATTTAACTGGTTACAAGAAAATCCGTTTAATTGATTTACATTTCTGATAAGACAGAATGAATATAAAATCTTTCTGGATCTTTTCTCCCAAATCCTAGACTAAATTGTGAGAAGCCGGCTGTGCAGCTCCTCCCTTCTCAAACATTATGTGCAGAACAAACTAACTACTGTGACTACACACACTATCAACAGCTGTCATGATCAGCTGCTAGATCCCTCTGCAAAATTGCTTAAGCGAACTAATATGACCGGATGTTATGAAGGAAATCATTTTCAACTATGTAATTAATACAAGGTGTAACATATGGCTTCATGCAGCACAACCAGCTGCAGCTATTGTTTACTTAGTTGAGGAAATAATTAGTCCATTATTGTGCACCAGGATGTGTAGAGTGTAAAAAACAGGATGGTGTCATATGAGAGGAATTATACGTTCCTAAAAGGGAGGGTGGATAGCTGTGGGAGAGGAGATGCAAATTAAACATTTGCTGTTGTTTGCATTGTCAGAGCTGCCACGATTGCAAACAAATTGTGCTCTTAGAGCTACAGAGAAATCATTCCTCTTTTCAGATGTACATTTATACAACAGTGATTTGTGGTCAATCTAAGTAATTAGTTTTACCGGTGGCTGTCATTTTAGTAGGTCCATAATATTATAAATCATAAATTGTTAATATAAGTCATCAACAAAGTGATTGCACACAATGAACTAGGGTTAGGAGAACTCATTGCCTGGTTTTCCGATTGTCTCTCTAATCCTGCAATCTATGACTGCATAAAAGCTTTTTTTTTAAAAAAAAAAAAAAAAAAGGTAATCATAGCAAATAATCCATCTGGGAAAACTTCCAAACTAAGTGACAGAGCAGAACTTAAGATAAGAAACTTGCGTACATATAGGATTTTGTGTATCTGTCAAAATCCGCCGTGAGCCAACAGCCACGCCAAAGGTCAAATAAACTTCAATACAATTAGCTCCTCTATTTAACCAGGTTGACGTGTGGGGCTAATGCAAGATGCCCACGCATTAAGTGAAAGTGATACCGTGGGCAACACAAAGACGGCGGTCAAAATGAACCATCAAACTCGAAAGGATCTTAACATGCTGTATAACTCCGTGGGTGAACACAATATGGTGCTCGAAAATACCATGACAGATAAAAACAAGTTAAACATGAGCATCGTGGTGAAGAGCAAATGTGCGTTTACAGGTGTACCAGTCATTGATTTTAAACGCAGCCTCGCCATATACAATTAAAAATTATGCCCAATTTTATTGCAACGTTTAAAGTGTTTAAACGTTTTTGGTGTGTTTATTGCAACACACCAAAACACAACGTTTGATATTGATAATTAAGGGGAAAAAATTAACCTTACACAAACACCGCAAATTGTAATAGGAAAAATAAGGTAAACGTAGGTACATCTAAACTGCTCCGATTTACCTTGTTGTATATTAGTTCGGTGGAGTTGAACAAAGTTTGACCACTCATCTGCAGCGTACTGGTAGCAGCTACCTTTGATCACCGCACCTCATAGTTATTCCAACAAGTACGCACTTTAACCGCTAGGGGGCGATCAATTCTTTTTACTGTTACCGTAATATAGATTGTAGCGGAAATTGCCCACACGAAATGTCTTCATTGTAATAAAAAACAACATTTGAATACAATTTCTTAGAATTGAATTTTTATTTTTATTAAAAAAAAAAAAAAAAAAAAATAATAAATAAATAAATCCACACAAGAGCTGTAGGGGTGGGAAAGTTCAGGTTTTGACAGCAACAGTCTTACTAGTTTGAGATATCCCTGTTTCAACACTTTTTTTTAAATAAACAAAATACAGCATAAAAACGGAAGTAATACAAAAGATAAACGCTTACATTACTTTAAACAAAACCACCTGAAGGTTTGAACAGCAGACATAAGGCGGTTTAGAAACAAAAAGGGAAAAAAAGATAAATAATAATAATTAAAAAAAAGACAAATTACTTTGAGCACAAAGAAACATATAGCTACATATCTATATTGCTACTAATAAACTAAAAATAAAAGCCTAAATATATCCATACATCAGTATTTTTTCAACACGCCTAATTCAAATAAATCAGATACTGAGCAGAACTTGAAAAGCTGAACCGGATGTGTTACAGCATGAAAACGTGTAAAACCTTACAGGACTTTGTCTTTTCGGGACCAAATTTGCCTCTCTTGTCTGTGCTCGAGCTAAATCTGGGAATATTCAGAGAGATTTAAGCCCGTTCTTACGGTAGGGAGCAGCGTTACCATGGAATTACGGAAATACATACGTTACTGCTGAAAAACGGTGGACGCTCCGAGCGGGCAGCAGTGTTTAGAGAGAAAATATGTAGACATTTGGGAAATTGAGTTTGTTTCTGTTCCTTGCTCGGACTAGCTTTTTTTCTTTCACACGTTTTTTCTGGTGAGTATAAATCGAGTTGAACAATTGTGTAGCGGTTGTAAACGTGCCCTGGAGTTCGATGCCAGCAGCGCGATTTGTTGTGGAATAAGCCAATAGAAATTGTAAGGTTAAGTCCCCAAGTTTAACCACAATCCGGACTAAACATGATTTACGACCAGATGGAGGAAAAGGGAGTGCGGTAGACAGTAACCAGACAAGAGATTGTGATGTCCGTTTTAGTTTGAGTTGGGTCAAATCTATAATCCGTGCCTTGACCTTTACACGCCTCCCTGTGTTACAGCATGTTTACCTTACATGCATGGGTTTGCTTCTAATTTAACTGTATTATGCAGACAGCAAGTCAGATCAACGATCTACAGCGGCAGTAGGGATGGTATGTGGTTGTAACTTGGAGGTGGACGTTTTGGATTGCTTAAGTGTCCTTGTTTCTGTTCTTCTTCAGAGGTGGTGCAGCCTCAGATATGCCAACATGCAGCATTTGATATGCTCAGACGCTATTCATCTGAATTCATCACTTGGAGAGGCTGCAGTCATCACATATTTTTCATCTTGGACGGCCAACATGTTTTATGACAGAGGAACAAACTGCAGAGAAGGTTACATAAAGCTGTAACAAGGTTTATGGAAAAGGTTCTGCAGGTTTGACTGTGCCAAAAAACTTTTTGACTATTTCTAGGCTCATGTTTTTGTTCTTAATCATGTAAGCACTGTAGGCTGATGAAGTAGCCACCACTGAATACCTGGATCTGTAAAGAAAACCAGTATAAAGAAAAGAGGACTGCGACACAGGATCAACTCCAGAAGATGCTGCAGACTGGGAACTACTCCCTGGTGCTGCTGATCCAGCTGACACTGTTGGCATATGACCTTTTTGTCAACTCCTTCAGTGAACTTCTAAGGGGAGCACCTGTCATCCAGCTTGTACTTTTCATGTGAGTTTAAAAAAATATATATATAGCATGACAAAGATTGATCTAATGGCTCCATTTAATGATAGATATTAGTCAAGTGTAAAATACCAAGTATGTATGTCACAGTTGAGTATGGATGAAAAATTTAGTTGAAATCTTTTAGATTTTAGTTTGACACATAAATGACTTAACATTTTCTTCTCTAACTTTATTTAAAACTACCATTTGACTTACATGCAAATGTAATTGCTGATAGTTTGTGAGAAGATGGACTTGGACCTTTATCGCTGAATTCTATACTTTTTTTTTTTTTTTAAATCAATATTGTTTTATAATTTTGAAGGGTATCTGAAATAATTTATTCATGGCACCAGTATTTGTTTTAATTACACTTTGATTCAAACTGAAAATCAATATTTAAATACATAGTAGCAGGTAGTATATCAAATAGTACTTCTTGTCTCAACTTGTACATATAGTTTTGATATTTCTAAGCATATTAAGCCAAAGAACTCCAGACCAGCAAATCCAAAAAACAGAAAGACATGGATGACATTTATATTCTTTATATGAAGAAGATTATGAAAGAATGCCAAGTGTGTCTCTATTCACCTATTTGGCAAAAGTTAAAATAATCTGGCCTTTATCAGAGGGAACATTTCACATTTTCTCTATGAAGTTTAGCATTATTTACCATGTTACCAACTTATTTTCTAAGATGAAAAAGATCTTGTTACAAACAGCCTCATTCACCTTTGTTAGTGTTTTTATTCTCTTAACTAAGCTCCCATATTACTGTCCTACAAGCAACCCGTTAATTCTTTTTACCATCGTCACTCAATGCATCAGAAATTAGTATCACAAATAAACTACTTAAAATTGTGTTTGCAGCATCCAGGATATCGCCATCTTGTTCAACGTCATCATCATCCTTTTGATGATGTTCAACACCTATGTGTTCCAAGTTGGCCTTGTGTCTCTGCTGCTGGAGAGATTCAGGGCCCTGCTCATCTTCTCTGCCGTCTACCTGACCCTCAGCATCTGTTTCCACTGTTGGGTGCTGGTATGCTCCGTCACATCTTTATAGTTGTGTGCAAACTCAAATGGATATCAGTGTTAGTCAGAATGAAAGAAATCAGTAGAGCTGCAAGGTGTTAACGTGAAACTGCTTCCCATTTTAAATGTCTTTCCTTTGTTGTAGAACCTCAGATGGCTAGACTCAAACCGTTTTGTTTGGACAGATGGTCTTGAGGCTCTTTTTGTTTTCCAGAGAACAGGTAATTTATTCCAGAGAATGGGTTAAATTAAAAAGTACTCTGCCCATAATACACACCACTGCAGTTAGTCCTGTCAATGACTACTTCGGTCTGTTCACAGCGGCCGTGTTGTACTACTACTTGTACAAACGCACAGCGGAGTACATGGGGGACCCCCGGCTTTACGAAGACTCTCTGTGGCTTCGAGATGCTTTTGCCAGAGCTCGTCAGTGAAGATGGGACAGTTTTGAGATGAATGTCAAGGGATGAAGACAGGCCTGTCTCACACTACAAGACTCGGCAGCATCTTCATCTACTCTGAACTTTGGATCATTTCCTGAGATTTTACACTCTGAAACAAATGCATCGTTACAAATATCTCCAACAAAAAAACCTGACATTGAGAACTGATGGAACTTGCACCCAAATAGCAAAGGACGTTAAGTCTCAAAACACTGTTTACTATCTACATGCAGACGGGCAGTTAAAGGGTTTACACTGACGGGTAAGCCAAGGATGGCACCTGTAGTATCGTATTAATCAGGATGAGCCATTAATCTATGTGGCCTTATCAAACTATTTGGACTGCAAGCTGAATGCAAATACTTTTATAAGCAAGGACTTCTAAGTGAAAACTGTTGAACAGGGTTTGACTTGCCTTGGCGTGCGTTTCTTTTGGTCCTGTACCCATGAGCAAAGGGTGTGTTGCGATAGTCCTGTTAGACAATTCTGTTCTTCCTCTCAAAGGAAAAGACCATTTTTTTTTGTTTGCCTTATGTCATTTTAGTATTGTTGCTTACATGTTATGTTGATTTTTCTGTAAACTCAGTTGGATTTCGAGCAAGAATCTTTAAATTGTGTTCACTGTTTTTATTAAATAATCCTTCTCTAATTCCGGCATAATCCTTCATCACTACGGTAGTCAGTATTACACTGGAGACAAGGTGAAACAGGCGGCTCTATTTTTATCACAAAGATTACACAGGGATTGAGGTTTTAGGGGCCAGTAGTGAAACACACCACAAATAGCTTTTAGTGTCACAAAATACCTGGTTATTCTCAGACAGTTTAAGAGGCAGTGCATTTATGGCCTAGTGCCAACACTTTACAAAACTGTTAATCTGGAATATTATGAAATCTGTGGATTACTGCACCTAAAGAGTGAAAACAACCAAAGACACCAAAAGTTGTACAAATCCCCTTTACTAGTGAAATGAAATCCAGAGTCCATATGATTCCAAAACATTGCCAGTGCCATCTAATTAAATCCAAAATCCTGCATGTTGTCGATGATGTCCTGTGTTCTGCTGGAATGTGTCAGATTCTTTCAATCCAGTCACCTGATCCAGGAAAAAGAGGAAACGCAGTTAACTTCAGCTCTGATTCGGTAACAACGTGAAATGTACGTTAGTTTTAGAAGACAGGATTTTAAATGTACCTTCATACATAGATGCCAACCCACAGTAGTAAGAACAACACACCAAAGCCCATGAAAAGTGATGCCACCAGGGATATCAGCAGCTCTTTGTAGATGTCTCTTGTGTATTTTGTCGACGTCACCTCATAACTGATGAAAAGTTGAGGGAAATTCAGGCAAAAAAACAAATACGGTACTCAAGATTTCTGGAGTCTCATTGGTCCCTTAGATGTTCATGTATTAAACTTACCCTCTATTAATGAGTCAGACTGGTCCTCACTGGCTTCCTTTAATTATTTTTAATGACTTAAATATAAAATTATTTTCAGCATGGTGATGCAGATGCCTTGCCAGGACCTGATTGACACAGAATAATTCTAGATGATGTTGCATGTTCTCAATTTATTTCTTTGTGCTTTAAGTTGCTGTAATTCAACTTTACTTATTTTTGGTCCAAATTCATGGTCCCAATTCATATTAGGTTACAAGAGGGTTTAAAACAATTTGTAAGTTAAGAGATGAAATGGTTCATTAGCCATTAGTAGTTTGAAATATAGTATTGTTTAATTTCTGAGCTTGTGCACAGGCTGAGAAGCAGACTATCTTCAAACAAATTCTCTGCATGCTTTTGTTCCTGAGAACCTCTTTTCACAGAACTACATAGTACTTGCAGCATTTCCACTGTGGTTTTGGGTAGAGTTGCGTAGAGGTTTATTCGTGTTTTGTTATGTTTTCCCCAAATAATTTCTGTGAGGCTATCGGGTAGTCTAGTTTAAGTTCTCTTAAGTAAATTTTTCTTTCACTGGGTGTCTAGATTGTTATGAGTACAGTGTGCTCTCTTAAAACAATCTGGATCGGAGGAGACACATTTGAATAAAACTATTACCAAAATTTACCATTATGGGAAAAAAAACAACCCAAAATGTCTGTGGAAAAGCTAAGAACCTTCAATGATCCTACAGTGTGTAGAAACACCTTTTGGAGCAATAATAATCAATGGGAAAATCCTTTTCTTTGATATTTTCAGTCTCTCCCATTGTTGTGGTGTAATTTTAACCTTGTTTGTTTTATGTACAGTGCCTTGACTTTTGCTGAAATTTATTTTAAGTTGTGTTGAGTTTGAAGTTGGGTCTCTGACAGAACCATTGAAACACCCCAATCCCCTTTTCAGCAATTCTGTTGCAGCTTTGTTATCTTAATCTAATTATGCTGTAATTAAATGTCTTAGGCCTACAGAGTCAGAGAAGTAGCATATTGTTGTTTTTTTTTGTCTCTGAAAATGATAATAAAAAAAACAAAACAAAAACAACCACTCCTTAAAACCTTTCCAAGACTGATCCCAGAATTGGTATCTTTTTAAATATTGTTCATGTCTTCCCTCCTTGGCATTGTATTAACACACAAACTTGAACCAGGAAATTCCCAAAATATCTGTTTTCATGGAGACACTTACATGGGGTGAAGATAAATTAATCAAAATCTGATCAGCATTTTTCAGCAATTTACCTTAATTTTTATACAAGCAGTAAATTTATACCTTGTTTTTCTCACAAGTCAGCATTCTGAATTTTTTCTGTAAAATAGTTAAACGAGAAAACATGCCAGGTATGAGGGTTCATGAGGGTGTTTTTCCCTAATTGTCAGACCTACTACAGAAGTTTTAAGTGATGATATTTCAATTAATTATTTTAAAATGGTCTGCATTCTTTTTAAATCACATTTATTTTAAACTTTGCCTTAAGGTCAAATAAATATATGAACACATTGACTTAAATATCTACATTTACTTTTGTTCCCATGAATTAGTTTATCCATCATGTGCACCCTTGTGTCCCATTTTTTTTTTTTTTTTTTTTTTTTTTTTTTTTTAAGTTTATAAGTATTGTTAAAATTCTGAAACAATAAACCCTATAACAACAGTAGTATAACAACAGTAGAAGGGGAATTCTGGAGACATACCTGTATAGGTATCTGACTGAAGCTTTGTGGCACTGACAATCAAGCAGTTTCTTTAATCTTAGCAACCAGTTTGGTATATATTGTACACTTATACAATACAACACCATGGTTATGTCATCATAGATTCACTTATAGGACATTGGATGACTTCTGCAAAGATAATCACATTATGCTTAACCTTATGTAGTTTAATAGTTGGTTGATTCTGCGACAACTTAGTGGTTATTCTGAAGCCACCCTCATTCTTGCCAACAAGGACATAAACGCAGGATGCGGGAGAAGTAGAGAAAGGATACACGAAGAACCAGGCGGTGAAAAATGTGCCGATGGCCAGCAGAACCACAGTGAGGTGGGGAAACACAGCCGGGTTCACCGGGCTGGTGTATCTGGTCATGGCCTCGAGTTCCTGCAACCACAGCAAACAAAGCCCAAACACAAAGCGTTTAGATACCTTATTTTATCCTCTAGTCATCACACACTGAGTGCACCGTTTTGTCATTTATATTATTTTTTGTTTTACTATTGTGTAGCAGATGGCTTGTATGTTTTAATTCCATCCCATTTATACAGCGGTTAGCAAAACTGGCACGAGACGCTACGTTATTTTGCCTGCTACCGCTGTTTTTATAAAGATGCAGTATTGCTTCATTCATTAAATAAAAACAGGTAATTGTTAAGCCTACCAATATAAATTAAAGCTGAATATATAAACACAGTAAAAGTAAGCAATTCTCTACCATTCTGTAATGAAGTGAGGCTTCTGCAGCTATCGTCTCGGAGGAAAAGGCCACGTACTGACTATTCCTTCCTGGTTTTGACGTACGGTTGACGTAGTGAGAGATTTCCCCCTCAGGATAGACTTTCAGGCATATCTTTTCATCGGGTGTGCGTTCTTAACCTTGCTCTTTTGGATTGCAGATCATATTAAATTATATAATGTACATAATTCTTTGACAGTTTTTTTCCATCACGTCACAATCAAAAGTTTATTATGGATTATACTTTAGCGCATTGTTTAGTGACTTACCACCTGAAGAACTAAGCCAGGGTTTACTACAAAGCATTTAAAGCTTCATAAACACTTTACTGCCACCTGGTGGTATGACTGTTTTACTATTGGATCGTACAGGAAAAAAAAGTCCGACAATGCAATCGCCAATTTATTTACTGCAGGCAATCATAGTATTACAGCATATTTTTCTGAAAAAAAACAAAAAAACAAACCACAACTCAAAATATAACGATAAATGGGCAATAAAATAGTGATATTAATGTAGTCATCAATTTTAACCAAATGTTTTTTTTTTTAACAAATAATGCTAGAATTCCTAATATGTGTCTGTGTTTTCATGCTTATCAATCATTTTCCAGCTTAAAAAACTAGAAATTAATATATTATTGATAAAAAAAAAAAAAAGAACAAAATACAATAAAACATATAAGAAAAAAAGAGCATTGGTAGTAATACAATGAAGCAATACAGTTAATACACTTTTACCAGAGTATGTGACACCAGTCTGGTGCATTGGGTACAGTAAAAGCAGTTCATATATACAGTGTAAATGCTACAGTGGCTTCATTATACTAGCTTGTGCATTATAAATAAGCTTTAAAAGTACACATCACCTACAAAGGTACATGCGAAAGCATTGTAGTGGGTCTTCATAATCTTTGTCTTGTGGCTGTTTGATGGCTGTTCTTCCTATTTATTGTTTATGTTACATCTGAGTTATGCTGTTGCATATTTTTATTTCGGATCATAGACACACGAATAATATAAATTTAATAGCAACTTTAAACCAAAGCATTGTGTGTGACATGAAGGAAAACCAACAAAAGGTAAAACAAAAAGAGATTATAAGTCACTTATTTTAAAATGTTATCATTGCATAGTCTTAGTTTTACATACAAAGGGGAAAAAACAACATCTGCAGAAATATGAAAGAGTATCCAGTGTATCTATGCTCATGGGGTAAATAAGGTCCCTGTCAACTGTATGATCAATGCACTTCCCTCAAGGTGGCAGTGCATCATTTTCAAATGATTGGGTGTGCACCTGAAGTGATATCATTTATTACCTTACCAGCATTGTCCACTTATCAAAATACAATGTAAGCTATTCCAGTGTTTTTTTTTCTTCTAATATTCTCAGTGTAGAACTTGTATTTCAACTATCAGATGCTCATAGGTGTCAGTGTAAAAACATGTTCATTTCTTGTGATTTGTTTGATCATCCAGTCACATGTGTCTTCCAGTGATTCTACAAAAATGAGTTTGATTCAGGGGTCGTCAAATTTACTGTATGCCATCACATTATGAGTTATCTCTATGTAGACATGTGCATAGACATTTCACATGTTTCATTCAGTGTCATAACTGTACAGTGTTCAATCAGATTCTGTATGAGAATACAATAGACTATAGTTTCCTGCAGCAGCTTCAACACAAAGCTCTACTGTAGAAAAACCCAGACTTTGCCAGTGTGCACTACTGAGGTATATTCAATAAATGAGGCTTTCAGCAGAACCCACAGATCTCTTCAGTGTATAAAACAAATGAAAAGTTCTGCTGTAAAAACTAGTTTCAGTGTACACACAGATCCATGGAATATAAATCAAAATAAAACGTGAACAGTGTCCTTACAGCATCCTGGCCTGCCAAACAGTAATCATGACTTATATTAAGAATGGAAGACAGAGTAATTAATGATAAATCTACGAGCTTTGTTTTAAAAATGGCATTTAACAGTGTCAATCATAGTCATCAAAAACATTTTCAGTGTGTCATACTCCAGTAATCACAGGAAGAAGAGATGCCTTAATGCATATACACATGGGAGGGGTTACAGTGGGGACTGTGGCACAGTATATAATCTGTTATTTATGAATATCTTTAAAATAATGTACAGTGTAGAGACAAAAACTTATCCAATCACAACAGCATACAACTGGAACTACAAAGGAGACATATATCATGAAGTTTAAAGGCACATTGAAGGCACATTGAACACATTGTCTTCCTCCTCACACACAGCTGCTTCGAATGACAAAATGGTAATCAGAGTATGGTAACATTTTTTCTTCGGTGCCACAATTCACCTCACCCTGTCAATGAAAAGTAAATAAAAAGATTTAAAAACATTTGACCATCAGTACTGTAATTTAATTTGTCTAAAAACTGCAGACTCTGGATCAAATAAGACTGAGTTATCAAGTAGCATCTACAGAATCTTAAAGGGGACAAGTTTACTTACAGAAAGAGAGACACGGAAGTGATAGGTGAGCTCTTGGAAAGACAACACCGGCAGTGACCACAAATGATGAGTCCCCTTATAAAGAAAGTATAAAATATTACATTTTAGAAGGTAAGTAAGTCATATATGGATCAAATGATTAAACTGTTGTCTATGTTGTTCATCTGTACCTTTGTGGAGGTACTCTGTCCTCTAAAGAGCTCTGTCTCTGTATGGTTGAGACAAAGTCGTCCTTTGGTAGCTCCACACTGTTGTACCCACACACTCTTTGTGGACCTATAATAAATTGCTTTATTTTATCAGAGTGTTCCTTTAATGTTTCCTAAAATTTCTTTACGCTTTGGTTGAGGGATTTGTAACTTTTTATATGGAAAATGAAAAAAATGTCTATGACAGTACTGGCATATGGACAGTAATTACTAAAAAATAATTCACAATTTGTAGTCTTTATTTCCTTTAAAAATAGCTTAGTTTGAATCCAAATAAAAAATATGTGCCAACTGTTAACTATAGTAGTCAATTGGAAATAAACTAAATCAGAACTATTACAACTTCCGTCTTTTTTTAAGTGTAGTTTGTTCCAAACCTAGTTAAACATAGTGTGGTCAGTAGTCTAAAAACTAGGAACCAATTGAACTTATGATAGTTTGCTAAACATATGGACATTACCTAAATTTATAATTATTGTATTTAACACTTGTTAAAGAAGGCTAAATCAAATTAAAAAAATATGTAGCAAAACACTAAATTCACCGCAGATTGGCTGACTCAAAATGGACACAATGACTGTCCAACTTATTATGTGAAAAATACTAACACACCACTATGCAAGTATCATCTAAGTTACTGAAAGTAGAGAAAATATTTGTGCTGACAGTATAGACTATTTGTACTCACATCATGTGCAAAGTAATTTGTGAGATGGAGGAATTTCTCTGTCCACGAAGAGATACTGTGTAGCTGTGAAGCACACAGAGAAAACATGTATCAGCATGAACACTATAATCGTCAAATGACTATGAACACAAATAATTAATAAAAAGGAAGATCAAAAAGCTCTGAAGCAAATAAATCTTAACTCAGAATTAGAGTAACTCTGATTTATACCTGCAGCTCTCAGCTGTTGTACAACTGTGTGCAGTGATTTCCTGGTTTGTCTCTACAATATGGACACTGGTAAAAGAGGGAGGTTCTCTTTCATCTACAAAAGGAAAAAATGAATGAATGAATGCTTATTTTGCATCTGCATGTTATGTGTGTGGTCAAAGTGCCACAAGTGAGCTTTGTGGCACCTTTTGAATGTAGGCTACGTTGTCTTCGTGGCACAGGCTGCTGCCCCCCAGGCAGACGGTTGGTGGCTCCCCCTCCATCCAGATCTGTGGAGACGGGCCTCTTTGACTTGGCAAAGTACATGGGTGCTGAGGTATGACTCAGGCGGTTTCTGTTGTGGCCATCCTTGTCCATTTGCCTGGATTTGGCTTTCTTATTGATAGTGCCTGGTGTTGGAATCAGGCTACTTAAACCTGGGGCAGACAGAAAATTTAATCTTCAAAGAGGGATAATTTATAAAAAAAAACATATTTAAAAAACGCTTTAAAAAAAAACATATAAATGAACAGTTTTTGCATACCTGGTGTGGATTGGTTGTTACTCTGTGTCAGAATGGTCGATGATTGGTTGTTTGCAGTTGTGGTTGAACAGCAAGCTGGAAGAGTTACATATATTTATATTCACTTTTCCTCCAATGGACTGACTGACTAACAAATAAAGAAGTTAGACTCTACAAGTCACTTAAAAACTTGACTCGCCTGGTGCAGTCGTAGTAGGTGTGGGGGACAGCGGAGTGTATGGAGTCTTGTGGGAGTCTCCCAGTGCAGCTTTTGACCTACACCAATCACACGACACATCACAGAAGTCATTGTACTTTCAGATATGACTGTGATTCCCATTCGGAAGGAACGGAGAAAAAACATAACTAATTTGTCTAAGATAAGACTGAAAGAGCAGATTGGAACGGAATAAGTCACAAGAAAAGACTGGAGTTGACAATGTACCATGTGCAGATAGGTGGACAGACAGTTACAGTGGCAGTGAAGATGGGCATCCAAGAGATGTAGAGAACACAGGAGGGAACATAGCTACAAGAAGCAGGGCAGATTTTTTATAGAGAGACATTATTGGAGAGGTGGAAATCCATTAATTTTGCTTCAAGCTTCAGGGTCTGCTCCATACCCATCTTTCTCTGTGATGTCTCCTCTATGGTGAAGTGTGAGCACATAAAGGATTGACATGGAAATCACACTGTGGACACATAAAGACCCAATACATTATCATCATGTCTCAATTGTGCTCGGATATAGCAGGTTTATTGTTGTGCCATCACTCTCCCCTAAAACACATGTACCTACCTGAAGGCCATGACAATGACCAGAGCCAGGATGCTCCCCTGCATGAACTTCTGACTGATGCAACCCTGATCTGGAGCTGGGTTCTGTAATGGGAAATTTACATTCAATGACATTAGTATATCCTAAAACTGGCTAGTTTATTACAATAACTAAAAAAATAGCATTCCCACATACCTTGCTGTCAGATTTAACTGTCTTCTTCTTAAGTGGGCCGCTTCCTGTTCTGCTAAAATAACTTCCAGCTTGGCTTAGGAGGCAAGAAAAACAAAACTAATTTATAAAATTTATTTTCTCTGTGCAAAGTGCTGCAGGCACGTTACATGTGATCTGGAGCTAAAATTAAGGGGGATTTCTTATTTCTCTTACCTTACTGTACCTCCGCTCACGGTACTCTTCATGCTGTCAAGGCGACGCAGCTTGGCCAGTTTGCGGCTCCATCGTTCTAGTTCATCTATACGAGTCTCCAAGTTATCTGTCAGTTTGCAAAGTTCCTTCACAGCTCCAACATTCTCCATGAAGATGCGCTCCTTTGAAGTTATGAGAAGCGATAGAAATGATAAGTGCACACTGTGTTCTGTGCGCACTGTGCAGCACATACCATATGTGGACTGGTTCATTACCTTATTGACAACCAGCAGGTTGGGAATAGTTTCACCATTGGCACAAACCACATCACCTCCCTCCTTCACTGCTTCAGGCAAAATTTGCTGAACCTCTTGGGCAATTACTCCTGCAAGACAAAAGAAGTGTAGAAAT
Source organism: Telmatherina bonti (assembly GCF_933228915.1). NCBI lineage: Eukaryota > Metazoa > Chordata > Actinopteri > Atheriniformes > Telmatherinidae > Telmatherina > Telmatherina bonti. The sequence goes on along the minus strand of NC_136620.1, from coordinate 28,392,794 downwards.
TATAGAGTCTCACAATAATGACGGCAACAATGAATGCAAAGACACAGTTTGCTTAACAACACACATGTAGCAAATAACACAGATTGTTAAGATATTAATGCAATACCATGATTACAGAGTATAAAGAAATGGGATGTTTGAATCTGAATTTGAAGCTGTTACCAGTCTCTGCAGTGTTCTCTATGCCCACAGTGGCAGCAAACTCAGGCTTATATTGGTAATGGACCAGTCTCATCTGAGAAATCCGTTTTAAATTGTCTGTGGTGTCAACCTATCAACAGAATGACAATGACATTGTGCAGATGGCATGAAATCACAGTGCATGATGGAGATGAAAATGTTGCATAAAGTACAACCACTTTTCCAAAATTATGTAAATAATAATTGCAAATAGTCTAAACTCTGTGTTGAATTGTGAATATTGAAAAAACAACAAAACAACATATATAAGATTTAAAGTGAGGCTTTCACTTTGAATTTGATGCCACAAATACCTTTAAAAAGATGAGGTTGTGAAAACTTGTAATATGCTAAACAATGAGTTGAAAATTATAACCTTTGTCAATGCATAAAAGTGTTTTTTTTTTTTTAAGACATGATATGATTTTGTTGTACTTTTCCATTTTAAATGACTTGTTAATTAGTTCTGACATTTAAGATAGAAACTTTTCAGGAAGCATTGACAAAAGTAATGTAGGTGTGTGGACACCCAAAAACAGTGTGTGTGCATTGAATGATGACTCAAAATGAAAATGATTCACACACACGTTGACAGTTTGGAAAACCACACATACACACACACACACACACACACACACACACACACACACACACACACACACACACATCCTGACCTCCTGGACATTTTCTTTGGCTCTGATATCAGATGGATGGACCAAGGAACCCATGACCTTTAGGTTGCCATGGACAACAAGTGCTTCATCCGGGCGGTCAGTATTGATACCGACTCTGCCATGGTGGTACACTGAGTCTGGAAGCTGGCCACGTTGCCATAGCACCTCGTTGTCACTTTCAAATTGACCTGGGTTAGATGCCTGTCACAAAAATACAAATAGAAAAGTACACAGAGAATCTGATTTAGATATTAGATGTTTAGATAAAAGTGTCACACTTGAAACATACTATTTTCTTGCTTGGCAATTGTACTGGATATTGATATGCTTTTCCATTTAAGGAAATGTGCCATTAGCAATGGTACACAACACAACTACACAGTTAATTTCTGAAATAGTCACATAACACATCATATAAAAGACTTTTTTCCAATTGTGGCTCTTTAAAGGTGCTTATATCCATTTTAGATTTTGATTATAGACTATCTTGCTGCCAAGCTGCACAAAGGTGGCTTTTTTGTTGTCTTAATGCTGCATTGTCATTATTCTCATTTCACTTTCTGCAGAAAAGGAATCTGGTTTAGTCAGTTTCTAACAAAAAAACAAAATTGTGAGGTAAGCTGTCATTAAAAACAAACAATTGATTTTGTATGTATAATTTTTTTGTAATGTTTCTCATGCTTTTACAGTTAAAAATGTTGTTATCCCATGTTTTACACATCTTTTACAACTACATATCTTTCACCATCCAACAAAATCCCATATTTCAAATTGCACATATTAAAAGACAAATGTTGTCTTTGTTGACATATTCTTCTGTCCTTATAAAGACTGAAGGTTTCTTTATAAAGACTATTTTGCTAATTTTCAACACAATAAAATAAATCTAAAACTAGCATTATTTTCTGAAAAGTACATTGCTTTAGGGCTTAAACCATCTTTTTTCTCAAATTTGACATGCTGATACAAAGAAGATATGTAGTTTTCATGGGACAGCAACAACATTCTTTGTTTTCTCATTTCAACTCTCCTGACCAAAATACTTTAAAGTGTAATGATGTTCCCAGTCATACAGGGTTAGAGAGCTGAGAGGAAAATATTAGAAAGGGGTGTGCATTAGACAAAGAGGTGTCCCATTCACACAGGATATGATTGCTGTAGGAAGGAAACAGACATGGCCAGACGTTACCCTGACGATGATCCTCTCAGATACATGAGCAGCCACAGTGTAGCTCTGACTGTGGGACTGCGCGTGCAACGCCACAACCAGCATGAAATACCTGCAAAGTCAGATGAATCAGTAGAGGATGTGAGTATTGGATCTTATTAAAGTGACCCAGCAGTGTGATAAATTTAAATGTTGGAGCATGTTCCTGACCTCTGATCGGGATTTGGTTTTCCCTTTTTCCTCATATTATTTGCTGTGGTCTCACTAAAGTGGAGCCGCCCCACTGTGACTTTTGTTACTTGCTCTGGGGGCAATGTGACGCTAAGAAGGGTAACAAAATATGATGATACGATGTAAGATGTTTTTCAGCTAAAGCTTTATATGGTTTCTGTTGCATTTAAGGAGCTCAGACTTACAGCACTGGCTTGAAGGGTCTCTTGCTACGATCAGATTGCGACTGCTCCACGCTGATGGACTGATTCATAGCTTCCACCTGCAATTAAGTATGAAATAAACAGATAGACAACAGAGCTAATGATCGCCACACCCAGTCACTACCACATCTGTCACACATATGCATGGTTATCTGACCATATCATGCATTTTTTTTCAGTACTTTGTCTCAGCTGTTGTCGTTAAAGTGCTTTACAAATAAAGTTGAGTGGAGTGTAACATTTTCAAGTGATTTGTGTTTGTGTAATGATGGACAGTTTGTCCATCAAACTAAAAGACCTCACAATATGAGGTGTATAATTGTTATGCACCTCCTTCAGCTCAAGTGAAATTCACTCACTGATGCGGCACACAGAAAGGCTTGTGATGGCTTGTTAATTGACTCAGAGCACATATTGATTCAAGTGCCAGAAGGATGGAGGAAGGTTATAGTAGTATGGATTTCTGCCACTAAAACAAGCTAATTGGACACTTTTAGGTTAAAGACTAAATGAAAATCGATCCCAAAAGTATTGCCAGTTTCTTAAATGAACTTTCCACAAACTTTGGCATAGAAAAAAACCTACTGTGTTGCAGAGTGATGAGATCTTTAAGCATGGCTTCAATGCATGCATCTAAGTAGTTCTACTTTTAGCAGTCAGCAAAGGTCTAAATGACAATAAAGTGATCATCAGACTAAAATGATCTTGTAAAATATTTTTGGAATCTATTTATGTTGTGAAAATTATTATTTGTCTATAATGCAGACACTTTAGTTCCCTGAGAATAACAAAAACTCTTTATTAAAAGTTGAACGCATGACTTTAGATAACCAGTGGGTGTCATGATAGAGCAACAAAATGTCAGAGCAAAGCAAACAGACAAACCAAGAGTGAAACCAAATCTTTAATAAAATATTGTATCAAACCATAAACTATTCGTGTTTCGGGTTCTTTCAGAACTGACTGAGATTATTGTGTCTGTTCAAGGGTAGAATAAATAAATGCAGTTTTTCAAGTTGTTACGGTAACGGTGCATGCCCACTCCCATCCCCTCACCTTTACTCCATTGAGTTTGAGGTAGAAGCAGTCAATGGGCTGCAGGCCTTCATTTGTCTTGATGTATTTGGGATCTCCAAGCATTCCGATGTACACAGTGACCTGGAAATGGTTCTTCTTCTGGCAAACAAATGCATCATCAGCCAAGGAGAAATTGAAGCCTTTGTCAGCATCAACTCGGTAGGTTGGCATTGGACTAAGGACAGGGAGAGAGGTTATGATGTAATGTGAGAAGGGAAATAAATTGCCTCAAATTTATTCTCAGCAAATTATTTACAAAAGTTTACCCAGCAAGAGTCTTTAAAATCTATTAAAAAAAGTTAACAGCCTCCGAGGAATGACTAATAATCTATGCTGTTTCACTGGGAGTTAGCTTTAAAATGGAAGGACTTTTGTTTCATCTGCTTTTCTACATTCTTAACTTTAACTCAACTACAAGGGCACCTTAGAGCTAGAAGCTCTTGTGATAGGGTATGATGATGAAAACCCTCTCTCTTTCTTAGGTGTGGTGTTCTTAGGGTTGTGATGATCAACCAGGTGGTTTTGATAACATATCTGAAAGGTCCTGTGAGTTCACTTTAACCTTCCTCCCTATCTATTTTGGCACTGCAAAAGCACAAATAAGTGTGCACAGATTTTTTTTTCCCTTTACCCCCTCCTCATGTCGTCTTTCTAAGTCGAAACCCTGCACTCGTTCACACTCCCCCGCACAGCTCACCGCTGAGGAATTTGTAGACCTCTGCAACCCATCTATTTCTTATCCACTCCCACTGTATGCTTTGTTGAATTATACATTTAACCAATTAAAACTCCTTTCATATTAGTCTCTCTGTGGAGCACTTTCAGCTCGTTTTGTTCCAAAACATGTACAGATAAGCCAAAATTAGTTCCACCCACAGCTCTTTGCAGTTGGCATCAAACAGTGGTGTCCACTTGTTCTGCTGGTGCGGTTGCCACTTAATGCACTGATAGTTTGGGTCCAGGTAGGCGTTGTCTGCATCCTGCATTAAACCTGTGACAAACAGTTTTAAATATCTGCTATTACAGTGTGACCACTGAACGTAAAGATTGTTCTGCTCTCTGACAGTCTTTTTCTGTGTTAAGGGTTAGTAAGAACAGGTGAGGGTGAGGTAGAGGAGGTGAGGAAGAGAGGAAAGATGCCTGCCTACCTGGTTCTTGTTTGATGATACCTGTGAGGATTTGGGAATTCAGTGTGCTGTTGGGAGAGTCAGAGTGCTTCCTCTTCTTAGCCTGATGAACAGGGATGCCACTGTGAGAGATGAAAGGCATTACTATTGATTACTATTGTACTTAACGTTGTTATTATTCAAAGTGGACAACACAGCCCACCCCCCTCCCTTCTAGCACATCTTCATGACTCACTCTTGCCCCTGCGGATGTTGCAGTAACTGATGCAGCATTTGTGTTTGTTGCATGTCCCCACTTCCACTTGCGGCTGCTCCAATAGGATACTGTGATATCATGGGTTCGGGCTTCAGGTACATGTCCCGATGCATGCTGGGATAGTGGCCATGTGGTGGCAGAGGTGGCGTAGGAGTCATGTGACACATGTTCTCTGGTGTCATGGTCCTGATCATGTGAGGATCTGCAACAGGATGATGACATGGTTTCACATGGTTGTTTTTGCAGGAATCTTAGTTTTGTGTTTAAAGCTGCAGTTTTCACTTCTTTCCTTCAACACTGGTCAAAAGTATTACACATTTTAACTAAAGAATAGAAATGTCCATCAGATAACATTGTTCTACACTTTTGTGCTACTGGGCAAGACCAACACAAGCGCATGTGTGTATGGGGCATTTTGTCTATTGAAAAATCCTAAATGTGCATTTTATTTTTTCAGGAAATACATTTTTAGATTATTAAGTTTTGAATCATGTAGTGAAAAATGAGTTTCTTTGTTGTCTTTGTCTCTTGTCTTTATACTTTAGTCAGACATCCTAAGTTGTGATGTTGTGATTCACATCCTACTTCACTGGCTTTCGTTGACTCAGTGTCTGAGTACTTTTCACATATTAAACCACACTTTGTTTAGTATTTACACTCACATTCTTTCTTTTTTTCATTCCTTTTATAAGAATGGGTTACTTACCATTCACCTGCTGAGGAGAGTATGGTTCTGAGCTGGAGTCTGGGGGCGACTCGGGTAGAGTCCTAAAATGAGTGATTAAAACATTTTTTTTAAAAAGTAAATATCTTTGAATTCATCCCATTCTTCAAACTCTTTTACATGACGTTCTTGTTTTCTAACATGACATCATTTTTAAGGAGACTCCATTAAGAGTTCAGATGATCATTTCACAAGAATGTGTTTGTCAGAGTGTTTTTTCTGGATGTAATTTGACTCTTTGTCTTTGCTTGTTATCAGTGTCCACCCCCCTCATGATAGCACAAACTTAAATAAATTAAGCTTGACTGCATTTTGATTGCATAATAGACCTGTAAAAAGATCTAATAGTTGAGCATCTTGTTCATGTCAGTCTTAAGTAACATCACATTTTATATTTTCTTCTTCTTAGACAGCTGTCTGTGGACTTTAAATGTTCTCACCCTGGAGCGTAATGGCCCCTATGCTCAGGCTTGACGTGACCCTGTTGCTGTTGCTGCTGATGTTGCTGCTGCGGTCCCAGGCAGGGGTAGCTGTGTCGGAGGCCCAGAGATGGACCTTGGGGGTAGGGGTTCTGACAGCTAGGGGGCCCAGGTGGAGGGGCTCCTTGGCGTAGTGGAATAGGGGGGCTTACACCACACACCAATCCTCCAGAGGAGGATACTCCTGCCTGAGGAGATGAATAGTTTGGTCCCGGGGTGCTGTGGACCTCTGAAAAACAGCTGTGAGGGAAAAAAGGGAAAAGAAAAAAGGATTACCCTTATCAGGAAAAACAAATTCCTTTGTAACAACATGATCTGGTTGGGTCAGTTTGTGTTGTTTTGACGTTGCTGGCTTCGTTTCGAGTCCCTACTGACATGTCAGTGCTATCGTCCTCCTTGCTGATGTACTCTTCCAGGATACTGGTGTCGATGTTGGCTGGTTCCAGAGAACTGGTAATATCATGACCTGTGGGAAAGGGAGGGTTGGGAACACGATGGAAGATGGAGAGCATCTGGAGATTAGCAACAGGAATCTTTCAGCAGATCCACACAATGCCACAGCGGCTCTGACTTCAACACAAGCCGGTGTCGTAACAATCCCCAAGAAGACTTATTTTCTTACATGTTACCATTAAAGCACAGCTGTTTTTAACAGTATATTAATGTATTCAATGGATTTGATCACAGTATACCAATGTATCAATACACCGTAAGGTGACTTTCTTTGTTGCTATTCTAATGAAGATGATATAATGAGAAGAACTGTGATTGCCTTAAAGAGAATTTAAAGATGGTGCTTTCAGGAGTGATGTTAAATTTAAGGATTTGTTTGAGGTGATGATTCAGTGCCTCTAACTGCATAAACCGAAGAAATTATAGTAACTAGTTTGTATCACAGATCCCTGTTTAAGAAAAAAGTAGACAGTATTATAATTACTTATTTGTGTTTCCCCTGTTTCCATGGTTCACTACATTTTATTTAATATAAACATTATTAGAAGTTGTTCCATTTCTTTATGTGTGTCAGAGTTGGAAAAGACTTGTGTGTGATGATTTGGCATTCATAAAGAAGTCATTTAATAATTTCCAAATCCTCCTCTTTCTTCACCCCTGGGTCATTTTAGCCTTTGACAGACAAAGCCCCACAAATCCCCAACACATGACCCCACTTAATCTTTAAAATACAGACATGTAGAATCAGCACCTGTTTATACATATATTTGGAAAGAACACATCACCACAGCACACAGAACATTACTTATATTTTTAACATTAGGGTTGTGATTTCTCTGTCACGCCACTCACTGCATATAGTAAGTGTTGTGACAGAGAAGTGGGGAAATGGACAAAGGGGGGTAAAGTAGAGAGGGCAAGGACCGGCCATATAGTGGGTGGGCAGGCAACCCCAGTCTTTCTCCTTTTTGCTCTCTCTCGCACACACTCAGTCTTCCTCTGACAGATTAAGCAGCTACTCAGTTGGGAATGTGAGGAATTTTTGTGTTAGCATTAGAAAACTTTCACCTTTTCCCTTTCTTTTCTTTTAAACCTGCCACAAAGTTCCACCAGAAACCTGACACAAATGTTCACATCGCGCTGCATTACCTTATTTTCTACTGTTCACCAGAAATGCCACCAATAGAGTATATTACGTAGCAAACAATATATACCTTGTCACAGAAAGTTGATAGCCTACAGCAGAGTAAACATTAACATCTTGTAACTTTCAATCATCAAACCCACAAACTAAACCACTTGTCTTCAACTAATTCATTTATATTTACAGTTACACATAATAAATCCTTGTGCCACCATTTTTATGGCAAAACCGTCATCCCTCACTGGACAGAAACAGCTGGTTAATGTCTCCTGATGCATGCCAGTACAGGGTAAAAAAGCAGGATGGTTTCTCTTAAATAAAATCCAGATGTGCACCCCACCCAATAAGGCAGTAAATTTAAGCTGGCAGGCCTGATAACAGAAAATAGAGAGATATGGGGAAAGGAGAGCGAAGACAGATGGGGAAATGAGGAGAACTGGGGCAAAAAAAAGCAGAATAGAAGCATGAGATCCTTGAAAAGAATGATAAAAGAACAAACCAACCAATGAATGAGCATAAAATACAAAACAGAGCAAGTTTAGTAGAAAACCTTTGTCTGCAAGCAAGAAGTCGCCTAAATTATGTTCATGTCAAGACTGGAACAAGTTCAAGATCTAGACTTTGTAAAAAAGATTAACTATGAGAATAACGCATAAAACTGTAGCAGTGAATGCAAAAAAAGCAGCTCTGATAGAGATGTGCCTGTTGATAAACTGAGCCCTTTATGACAAATTTGCAATGCAAGCCTTATGAATATTGAGACTGCAGTATGCAAGAGGAAATTAGCAACATTTAAAAGAACTACCTAAGAAAACACAGTCAGTACAAAATTTAAAGACAATTATGCTCTTCCAGCATCCCACATGTTGCCAGGTGCAGCAGAAAAATATTACTTCTCTTGTTTTCTCTTCAGTATCACCATTTTGACTTGTGGTGAATCATGTTGCTGACATTATTTATATTTTCTTTTTTTCATATCTGGTTTGCATACAAAGCAAAGCAACTTAATTATGTTAATAAAATAAAGTATGCAACTAAGGTTTGGATTCTGGAAAATATGGTAAAAACTATTTCACCAGAGATGACATTAAACCCAACTGCTGCTCTTGATCGTTTGTAGGTGACAGAAACCTATAAACCCCATAAAGATATATAGTAATCATTATCATTACCATTACCATTCATGCAGCAAACCTGCAGCAAACAACTGCTTACACATCAGCAATTATTTTTTTCCAGCCACTTGACAATTACTTAGTTTTTAGTCTTATTTTAATTAGTCAAACCTGTGAAGGAAACATCTAGCTGTTCATCTGTAACTGCTTCAGTGTTGAACATTTATCTTCAGAGTGTGCCTGTACGCTATTTTGTGCCAAACAGGAAAAGCCAGTTTAAGGTAAACTTACAACGTTAGAGACACCACAACACCATAACAATTTTTCCAAATGACTTTGTAGCTGAGAAGCAGAAATATAAACAGACTTTCCGTAGCTTCAATACTGTCAATATGTTTTATAAAAGGATCTTTTTTTATCACAGCCAAAGGAAGTTGGCTATGTTACCCAAACAGTTGAAGATAATCTTACTTCATGTGGATCTGCTTCTAACTTACATATTGTATTTTTAAGTTATATGATTAAATATTCATAAATGAAAAAACAACAGTTGTGGACACTGATTACTGAACAGAGACCATTGCAAGAGTAAAAACATACCGACATATAATACATATTAGATGTACTGCAAGTAAATACTAGATTATAAGTATTAATTGTAAACCTAAAACAAAAAAGTAGGGATGAAACTATAAGGAAATTATATCAGGATTTTATTTAATTGCAAGTCCATGGCCACAAGACTGAGACTTTAGTCTAAAATCCTATCAGGACTATGAGCACAATAAAAGATTGTGCAGCTTCCCTTCTAAGTTATTAACTTATGTTATAAAAAGTATATATCTTTGTGCTCACTTTTCAGGAACTTGAGCACACATGTAACTTTACACCGTAGTTTAGTGTAACTTGAAAACAGAAGGCAGGTTGTGCTAGTGTCATTTGTGTTCCCGTGAAGATGAACACAAACATAAATCAAGCAACTGTATCCTTCCAATCACTGAATCATCTTAACTCGCTGTGAACCGAATGTGTAAATTTCCCTGTCCTCTATGTTTTTCTCTGTCCAGCTGTGCTCGGTGAGGAACAGTGAAATGATTGTCAGTCCGACTTCGATACAGACTCGCCTTTGGAAAGATTAGGGGCTGTGAGGGGAGTTTGAGTGTGTCTGTGTGTGTGTGTGTGCGTATACGCGTGCCCATGCCAACATGCACTTGTTTGATTGTGTGTGTAATGCCACCATTTCAATAGCTTGGTTGTGATATAGAGGAGCGAGTGTGTGAATGCCCATCAACATGATTTGACTAATATTATACAGGAAAATACACGGCTTTACCTTTGATAATAATGTTTTTGTCTCTTTCCATCATGTGGTTTGGGTCAAATGAGTCTGGATGTTAATCTCCATACAATACAAAGATTTGTCCCTACTGTAAATCTACCATGTTGCTTTTCAGTTCAGAGATGATTCAACGCCTCCTTGTTCTGAAGGAGAACATCTTTCTCAGTTAGATCTTCCTATTATTCTTGTCTTTTTATACACCCAAGCTACGAGTCTAGGAAGTGTCATGTGTTGGACACTTTGCAGACTGCTGATGCAAGTTTTGAATTTGGTCTAAATAAACAGAAGTAACTAAATTACCTTCTTTAAAACTATAACTAATTGTATTCCAATAGAAAGTCTGTAAGAAGTATTCTTGCTATAAACTCTATTTTTTCCTTCTTTTAAGGGAGTAAACTGAGAGAGAAGAAAGTATCTAATATGAAGAAAACCTCAAAGATGCATACTGTACACAGAAAGTAGAAACAGTTTTGTGAAAAAATTAATAAATAAAATAACATAAACAGAATCCATTTAAAAAATCTACCAGCAATCAGTGGAGCTGATTATTGTGTGATGCATATAGACAGTTTACAGCTCTAATGAAAGGAATCTATGTTATCTCCAAGCATTTTGATTTACTTTTTATACAAGCTTGATTACTCCTCTAACATTCTTCCCATGCAGGCGAAAACACCTAAGAATGAACTGTTGGGTCTCTGTTACATTAATACAATCGGACAATCACTACAAGCAAAGATTTCAACAAATTTTGAAAACAAAACTTGGTCTAAAAACATGCTGGTTGTACACAATACCTTAAAAAAGTAAAGAAAGGAGACTCTATCACATCACAACCACTTAAGTGTTAGAAAGAGCCTTTAGACAAAGCCTGAGAGCTACTGATCTTCTCTATTTGTTTTCATGAGAGAATTGAAATTGAACTGAAAGAATGGAGCTCATCACTATGACACATAAACTGACACATAAAATGAACAGAAAGCCCATCAGCACATACTAGACGCAAAGAAATCACAGCTAACCAGAAACAGAGCAGACAGAGTGGCACAGGGTACCTGCACGTAGCCAAAGCATGTTGAAGTTCTTGTGATGTCAACACCTGAAACAGAAGATGAGATGAACAATTCCTGTCTTATTTTTCACATGTTTCCCAACTCGGGCTCAAAGACTTTGTTCTGCAGACCCAAGTCACAGATCAGGGTAAGAAGTGTGTGTATGTGTGTCTTTGCATGCATTCCTATGTGTTAAAGATACTGCGTATGTGAGTGAGTGTGTAAGAGAGTGTTATAATGAGGATTATTCCCGAGTCATGAGAAAGGGCTGTACCAGGCTGCCACACACAGCCCTTGTCGCATACAAGCACTGGTCGCACCGGTGGACCTGGCTCAGGGAGATTACCGGCAAAACAAGGCTGGGACAGCGACGCAAAGAGAAATGGCACAAATGTGAGGCAAAGTTTTAGGGCCAGCACTACACACTGCAAGTAAAGGACACTTTGTTTTAGCAAACACATTTTAGACAAAGTGCAGTATGAAATAGCTGGATTATCACAGATAATTCCTTACTTAAAATATATATTCAAGACACAAAATAAACATCCTATCTGATTCTCTATTCTCCATTTTTCCTAGAGTTTTTCTTCTTTAATCAATATTTGAAGTACAATACACTAAAAACAAAAGATGAATCAGTCTCTTGAAGTTTAGTTTAATCACAATCATCACTAACTGGCAGAAGATTACTCAGCTGCCAGAGAGGAATGAGGCACAACAATGCTCACCTGTTCGCACAGCAAGCCTGCTTGCTCAAAAACAATTCATTCCTCTGAGAGCAATTCTCTGTTCAAACTATAAATCAGACCAGCCAGCCGAACTTTATCTGTTTTTACATAGGTTTTTCATAATGGAATTCCCATTCATTATTTGCAACGACTGTGGGAGTGCAGTAGCAGGAATTTTAATATAGTGACCAACTGAGGTGATAACAATCACACTGTTCCATAATTCATCAGGAACATATTTACAACTGTTCATCGCTTTCAGCTCAGATTTAAACTCTAAACTATTACATGGACTGCAGTAAAACTGATAGCAATCCAAATGACTTTGCTGATAAATTCATATTGCAAATGTTTTTGTTGCGCTGACATTCAGTCTTCGCATTCTTTGGTTTTCTGCATAGACCGTGTATGAAAGATTTTTATATTTTTTATACTTATTCTTTTTATATACAGTTCATAGTTTTCTCACCAAACGTCTCCCAAACTGGTGAAATTGTTAACAGCATGACAGATTTAAAAAAAAAGTTCACAACAACTTTAATAATCAGTTTTTGTGGCAAAACAAAAAGAAAAACTGTCATCTCCTCTCAGTTGTGTGGATTATATTTTCCTTTGTCTTGTGTGTCTGTAAACCAGATGTCTTTTAGATTATTCTTTACATTTGATAGACCAGGCAATCAATCATAAACATAACTGAAAAACTAAGCGACAATGAAAATGCTTGTAGTCAACACTCTGATAAGTTAGTGCAGCATCACGGGTCACTAAGAGCTGCAAACTGCTGGATCTACATAGTGTTTAGACTAAATCTTATGAGGCTCGAAGAAGTAACGCAAAAAATCATTTCTAATAATTTCATTAAGTGTTTGGTTGATTTATGATTGCTTGCAACACAAAGACAGATGCTACAGTCCTGTGAACACTTGGTCTCTGTATGAGTGACTGTTTGCTAAGTGAGTCAGAGAGGAGAAGGTCAAGTTTTGAGGGGGTTGGTGGTTCACTTCTCTCTGCAGGCTGGTCTCGCTTCACCCTGAGTCTGCACTATCTCACCTCCTCACCGTGTCTGCTCACTGTCACCCTAATGGAGTCAAGGAGAGCCAAAGTAAGGGGCCAAAGACTGCAAGAGAAACACCAATCTCACCTCATTGTGTTTTAACAGCCACCAACGCTATGCCAGGAATGTACATTAATGTGAACTTATGCATATTTCACTAATCCCATTAAAACACAGTTTACCTGTGCTAAAATCCATTATGATGCTGAATGCTGTGAGTTGAAGATGAACAGCCACATTTCTCACTTATTATTCATAACCTCATTTATAGGGATGTTTTTGTCACCTTTTACGATTTAGGGTAGAGCTCTGAAATCATAAGTCTCTAAGGAGCCCTAAAGTGAACGCTAATGAGTTCATTACTGGACAAAAGATGTAACTAGAGGGTTAAATCAGATAAAGTAAAAATGAAATGTAATAATAAGCACCTACTGTGTACCTTTCATGGACAAGTTGACATTTTATTCCAAGCAAGAGTGGCTGAAATAAAGCCAAAGTAAGAACATTTCTCTTACTCCCAAAGCAAGAATGTAAACACACTAAATTCCTGTCAGAATGGCGAGGAACCCCTGACAGTCATGGATGGCTTTGTATATTCTAGTCAGCGCTCAGTATATACTATTACAAAGTACCAAGTCTCCTCTGAGATTGCTTCTTATGTAGTTTGTTTTTTGGTTTGTTTTTATGTGCACCTGACTACTTGCTTTTAAGTAATATACCTAAATTACATTAACTAAACTGATTTAATGAACCAGATATAATCACTCTGATTAAAAAAATCCAAATATAAATCCATTCGCTCCAATTATACATGATAAATTAGAAGCATGAAACTATTAGCATGATCATCAGCATAACATCACTGCTTAAAAATATTACACTTTGTGCCACAGTACACTTGCAAAACACACCATTTATCTCAAACTGAATTCCTACACCCTTTCAGACCCACCCTCCTCCATTTTTTTTTCCTGAGGATTCCCACTTTAACCAGATCTGTTACCCATCACCAGCACTTTTGCTCCCCGCACCCATTAACCTCTAAATTCCTGCAATTTAGTTCGTAAGGAAAAAGTAAAAAAGAAAGGTTTTTTGTTTGTTTGTTTTAAAAAAAAATAAATTTATGTTTGGGAGAGTTTTTCACAAGATCCAATAAAATTGTGACACAAACAAACAATTGGGAAAAAAAGAAGAGGAAAAACAAACAAATAAAAACATAAACAAACAAACAAACGAAAAAAATCTTATATGAATCATCTGTCTCAACTTTTACAATTTTATGAGGTTTTTTAATTGACAACATCAAGCAGCACAAGCTGACATCACATTTTCCTTTTTTTTAATCAAGGTATTTATCATTTTAAGGCTGTAAAGGAACAAAATAAAGAGATCTCTCTGCGTTTAGTTAAAAAAACACAAACATATACCACAGGAAGTTTGTAGCTCAGGTAAAAGGCAGAAATCATCATCACATTCTTACCTTCAAAAAATCTCTGTAACGCTTCTGTTTCATCTACCACGTCCATCCTAGCGGGTCCCACATAAAAAATCCATTAAAGTCTCCCCTTGTCCGAACGAAATCAATTCGGATGGGGGAAACTTTCACATAAACATCACGAAATCCAGTTTGCAATCGGTTTGGTTTTGTTACCCTTCATATAAATCCAACGCTGGCGATGAAGTTGTTTCTCTTGTTCGACAACAACTTGTTTGACCTTCCGAATTAAAGTATCTCCACAAACTCCTCTGTAGGTTAAAGCTGCAAATTTAATACCAAATTCTCTTTTTCAAACTAATGTTAACAAAAGTCCATATAAGAATGCGGTATAAGCAAAATGTCCAATCAGCTTCGGATTCAATTCAAACCCCACAAACATGAAACAAACTTTAAACTAAGTTTTGTTTATTAAAACGTGTTTTCTGGCAGGTGAAATGGTTAAATCAAACGAAAAAACTGCATTGAATAGGTCGATTTCGGGAGTCCGTCCAGTGGATTATGTCCCTGTGTTGCCTCTCCCTCCCAGACATGCTGTGTGGAGCTGCAGAGTCGGAGGAGAGGAGCAGAGGCAGGTGAAGGATGTGCTCAAGTTCCTCGTGGGACGCAATGCACATGGAGATTTATCATTTAGCAGCACCTTTAACCTTCTAAAATAATCTGTCATTAGCATGTTTGCAATGTGCATTTGTGTTACTCAAGCAAATATAAAATGTCACCAAATTTTGACATTTGTGCATGTGTTACTTACTGTTGTGTTTATTTTATGAGCCATTACAGAATATATACTGGACTTTTGACTGATCAAAGTCTAAGATACTGGCCAGTTTATCCCCCTATTCAACAAAGCAAGGGGAGGGGGGTTTCTTATTACAGAAATAATAATTCCAGAAAGAGAAAATAACAAACACAATGAGATGCAGGAGTGTAAAGAGAATATCAGACATAAATTCCAATAGAAACAGAAAAGAGCAGGAGAGACAGTATGACTGCAGAATGAAAGCAATCCTTATACCAGCAGCGAAAAATGAACACATTTTGACACAAAACACATGCAAAGTATAAAAATCTATGTATTATTACTATTATTATCATTGTTGTTGTTAATAACATCGACAATAATAATAATGACAATTACAATTATTACAACAATTTAGTTATGCCTACAGAAAATGAAACAAACAAACAAAAAGAAAAGAATCAAACCTGGTCACAATACACTGTATGATCATAATGAAACTTAGAACAATGCACAATAAAAGTCTTCAAAATGAAAAACAGGAGTTTTTTTTTTTTTTTATAAAGAAAGCAAAAGTTATATCTTCATCTTTTGTGGTTGTTTTATGGCTCTTTCTGTCAAAATGCTCTGTACCTTTGAGCGGGAGCTGGAGCCTTTTGCACATCTCCACACTGCAGCCTGTTTCATTCATCAAAATGACAATACATAGCGAGTCTTTATGTCTGCAGATCTTTGATCCCATTTTCTTCTACCATTTTCTTGGAAAACTTCAAATGTTCTTTGAAACAACTATACAATTCAAATTTTAGGATTAAAAACTATTTACGGCAACTCTTAAATAATTAAATCAGCACAACACTGAAAAAGGGAATAACTGGCAAACGTTTTTGAAAAAAATATTTTTATTGTTTTAATATATTTTTTTTTTACATGGAACAGGCGTAAAACAAACATAACAGCAACAATAGCAGACAGGGTTAGTCCAGGTTTGGTATACATTAAGTCATGAATTTTCTTCAGTTACAAATCAAAAGCTGAGCCATTGAGACACTAATTTGTACATTGTATTTAGCACGGTTCTTGGCAGGAGCAGAAGGAAGATTTCACTTCTCAAATTGTATCTGCATGGCCGGGATATAAGCACTCACACTACTTTGAATTCATATAGGCTGGACAGGGTTCCAGATATCTCCCAAACTTACTTGCATTTCTCAGAGAGTAGATCAGATTCTTCATCACATAGATCTTCTCTATGATCTCTTCCCATTTTAAAATAGATGGAGGCTCTTTACTGAACCATTTTCTGGTTATTGCTTTTTTTAAACTGACTAATAAAATTTATATAACGTATCTGTCCTGTTTCTTTATGTTAGCTGGTAAATTCCCTAAATAAAAAGTAAAACTTTCTAATTATTAATCAGCCCCAGTTATAAGTTTAGATTTCAAAGTCAATTATATTCAAACTTTCCAGATATAACTCCCCCATGAATGATTTAATAAAAACATTTACGAAACTGTGACAAACAGATAAATGTGACATTTCGAATTCCTATAACTTAGAGCCCCATAGGGCAAAAGAAGTGCTATGTGTCCAGGCTTCCCAAAGGGAGGGTTTGAGGGAATCATCCATTTCTCTCAACCTTATCAGCTGCATCAACCCCCCCTTTAAAACAATGCCACTGTGTGCAGCCCCTGCGGCCTGGATGTCCACCCCCCCCCACCCTTCACCCACATGTGAGATGCTGTTGTGTTGTCTTGTTTCCCCACAGCTGGAGCATCTCGCTCTCCACCCCTCCACCTCCTCTGCTTTTCCTCCATTCAACCCAAACAACGCCTCCGTTCTTTCAGCCACACTATGCAGATTGTTTCAGAGGACAAGCAAGAAAGAGAAACAGATAGATGCTGCAGAGGACAATGAAACAGCTGGCTGTGTTAAAGCAGTTCATTTTGCTATTCTGTATTTCTATATACGCATGTATAAGTGAGACATGCACGCTGTGTGGATGTAAACGGCACTAATCAAATCATATGAACACTTTCCTTAAATAAACAGATCTTCTATAGTCTAGATTTTGGCTATTTTAAAGGTTGGAGTTCAGTAAAGGGGATTCTCTTGTCAAATCGGTCGAAGACATATTTACGCTCTATTTAAGTTTACTTTTGTCTTCATTAGCTTTTAGAGAATGTAATACATCTGGCTTTTTAGTGATATCCTTCTCTGTGCTTGCCAGCTTACTTAGTTGAACACTTTGTCTAATAATTAGTGCTGGACAGGTAACAATAACTTGGCTAATCAAAGCTTTTTTGTAGCCCTCAGCAGCAGGAAACAAATGAAGCTGTGGGTCAGAAAGGCAGTGAAACACTGTACAGGCCTGAGTTGGGCTGAAGTCTGTTTAAATGGACTGTTTTCTTTTATTTTGCAATATAATGGATTTACATTTTGTTAATCGACTGTACCAAGGGTGAGGTCATGTATTTGGCAGTTCTGATTTGTTTGTCGGTCTGTCGGTCTGTCAGCTACAACATAAGTCAAACAGTTTATAGATGGATTTTGATAAAATTATTACAAAATCTCAGAAAGGGAATCAAGGGTGGAATTGGAACTGTGGGTGATCTGGATCATTGCTTGGATCCACAGATTATTTTGGTTTTTAAAAGTTCTTCATTACAGGAAGCCTGGGATTATTTTTCCAATTTGAGCTTCTAACTCAAAATATATGCCTGATAGTATTTTTGTGTGTGACAGAAAAAAAAGTTTGCTGAAATTTTAAAGCAACTTTAATGCTTAGAAAATCCAATGACTAAAATCAGAGCATGTATGTTTATTAAAAGGAAGATTTGGCCCACATCTGTGTTTGAGCGGCTATGTCATCAGAAAAGAGTCAGTGTCAAGGTCAGAAAACCAGTAATGCACCAGTAAGCATAACTGAACACCATTTTAGGATGTGGTTAATCTTCCAACCAGCAGGTGGAGACGTTCACGTTTAAATGTTCAGTAACAAGATCAAAATGGCGATCCCCGGACCAGGTAGGTGAACGCGTTGCTATGGTTATAGAGATGCAAATAAAATTTTCAAAGCCATTATCGATTATTTGCACTACATAAACTTTAAAGACATATATATAATTGTTCTGGTTAAGTGTGGTGTATTTATTTGTTGCTGTTTGTCTACAGGAAGGTCCGCGGGTGTGGTATCCTTTTCATCTCATTCTAGTAAACTTTTTTATTTTTATGCAGAAGCTATAAAACTTAAGTTTTAACAAAACTGTGTGACGATTGTTCTGATGCTTAACTCTGCAGCCAGCTGTCATCTGTTACTCTGCAGCTGCTTCTCCACCTCACCGGTGTTTACTTCCTCTTCTATTTCCTGTTCACTCTTGGCCTAATTGTCAAAAAGAGTGAGTGATGCCATGTTTGATCCTTTCAGAAGTTTTATCCCAAGTGTTTGGTGTAAATGTTGGCTGTAAATGTGCCTGCCGTTGTCAGGCCTGGAGCTGTCATATCCTGCAGATGCTCTGGTCTGTGATGTTGGTCTACTGTTCCTCCTGGCTGCTCTGGAGTTTCCCCATGTCTTCTGTGGTAAGAAAACACAGACACGTGCTGCATAATGATGGACCTCAAACTTGCTTTCAGGATATTAGCTTAATTGCATCTTGAATGTGATATGAAAGTAAACGCTTTCTTCTTTTCCATCATCTACTTCTTTTTCCTTGTAGGCCACAGCACAGTTTTTCATATGACCAAATCCCATTTACATGACCTCAGGCCTACTAAAAGCATTTCTGGATCTTCTGTGTTTTAATTTTAACACTGCAGAGTTATTGCATAGATGGATGCAGTGATGACTATTTTCACTGATGACAGTTTCCAGAAGAATTTTTAAGTCCATCTTGTGATTTTCACCCCAAACTTCTGTTCATTTTATTCATTATTGCCAGAAAACTCATAGATTCACTCAGTCATTTTTCGAAACTGCTTAATCTGAGGAAAGGTCGCGGGGGAGCTGGAGCCTATCCCAGCAGCCTTTGGGCGAGAGGCAGGGTACACCCTGGATAGGTTGCCAGTCCATCGCAGGGCTGACACAAACAGACAAACAACCACTCACACTCACACTTACTCCTATGGGCAATTTAGATAAACCAGTTAACCTAACATACATGTTTTTGGACAGTGGGAGGAAGCCAGAGTACCCGGGGAGAACCCACGCATACACGAGAGAACATGCAAACTCCACACAGAAAGACCACCCAACCCATAGATACGACCAATAAATATTGGATTTAGGCCACCATGCCACTTGTATGAAGACATTTTTCCAGATTTTCTAAATGTTTTACTGATATCATAAAGTGTCAACGATGAAATCACCAAACTCTGTGGTTTCACTCTGAGAAGTTGTTGACATATGTTTTGTGGAAAGGTTTAGGTTCGCTGGAGGTCGGCACACAGAAAACACACACACACACACTGCTACGATGCTAGAATAAATGTATCTTTTATTGTTATTATTCCCCACAGAGCTCCCCGCACGCATAGCAAAATACATCAGTTCAGAGTTGAGCTTAAGCATGCAGTTACAATAGTGCAGTCTCTTACCGATGACACTTGGACTGGAGAGCTGACAGTCCGAGGTCAGAGCAGCTCCAACTCGGCTGGGCGTCCGTACATAACCCGCAGCTGACTCTGCTGGGGGGAGAAAACTTCTCCTTTTTAAACTCGGTTCGTGGGAGAAAAGAGAGCTTCTCAGGCAACAGCCGCTCCCTTCCCACGCCGGTTTCGAAAAACATGCTCCTTTCCCATGCCGGTGAAAAACCTGAAATTCAGCGGCATGAGAAAGCCAGCAGCTCACTCTTCCCAGTGTGTCACTAAGTATAAACATAAAACAAGCTGCATAGGCACACGAACATGGTTATCCAGCGGCATGAGAAAACCAGCGGCCGCCATTTCTCGGTGTGTCACTAAGTACAAACATAAAACAAGGTGCATAGGCACACGAACATGGTTAAAATACAAGCAGCAGAATTCAGAGTCGAGTCAGGACACCAGTAAAATACAAGCATTTTCTGTACAACATATGTAGCAATTTTGTCTCTTACATTGGGGGAAAATGTTCCTTTTTTTTTTTTCTTTTGTTTCGTAAATATTGGGATCACATATTAGAAATGTTAGAAATATATTTTTCTCTTAAAAATGTATTAAAAACTGCGTAATATCTTTAAAATAACTTTTTCAGCTGTTTAAATGAAGCTACCATCTGCTCACGTTTGCAGGTGTGAAGGGCAACCTGACGGAGAGTGAAGGTTATATTCTGGGTCACCTCATCATAACAGCAACAACTGCTTTGTTGACGGTTTACTTCTTGGTGTGGCAGACCTACGTAATGCGAGCAGACGTAATCATCAGCAGTATATTACTGACTGTCTATGGCTTAGATGCAGTGCTTTCTTTTAGCACACTGGCCCGATTTGCCAGGTTGGTAACCTTTCCATATATTTTAGAGTAAATATTTCATATAAAATCTCAATGACTGAAAGTTGGCACTTAGTAGGTTACTGTAATAAAAATGAGGAAACACAGAGATGACTGAGTATTTGAACACCTTTGTCTTCATCTTCATGCCGCTTATCCGGGGTCGGGTCGCGAGGGCAGCAGCCTAAGCAGGGAAGCCCAGACTTCAGCTCCAATAGCGTATCTTAAAGTTGCTGCAGTGAACATCTTTGTATTTAACACATTATGAGCGCCAATGTTCCCATCAGTAAGACACACATAGTTTGTGGTGCATTTTTCATCATCCAGCAGTTATTTATCTGTTTTGTTTCTTCTTAAAGATGGAACCAAGATGTTATTTCCTGCCCACACTATGCCAAAAAAACAGCACAGCTTTTTACAATTTAAACCTAAAAATCCTGACAGATCAAGGTTTTTTTTTCACTGTGCAAGGTCATACTTTTATTTCTATAGGATGCATATAAGCATAAATGATTGACAGGCTGAAACATTAAAGTCAAACATAGACAAAACACTTCTTTATTACATGAGGAAACTGACCCACAGTTTATGCTCCATTTATTTTGATTGACAAGATATGTTGATGCAGTTCGCATCTTGTATGTTTGTTTTGAATGCCCTGACAGCTGTTAGCTTTCTTTTGTTCATGCTATTGTTCATGAAGTAAATGAGGCCTGGTTCCCTTTAGGACTTGTCTAAATTATTGATACGGATTGCATTCATTCGACTGATACTGTAGACCTTGTAGAATGTCGTCACATCCTCAAATTTTCTTTCCAAGATGGATTCCAAGACAATTATCCTGACTCTTCTTCTGTTGTTACTGAAGAGGCGATCCAAATATAAATCACAGTGGATTATGTATGAGCTGACAGTCAAGCTGTTTGCATGTCTGAATGTTGGCTTGTTTGTTTAATCGTTTTGTTTTTGTTATATTGTAATGCAATAATGGATTTTTATGTGATTTTCTTTGTGTCTTTCAGTGTTTATACATGATGAAGTGTCATCTTCATTGTTTTGTATGCTGCATCTAAAGTCACAGCTGGTCTACACTTTGCTGCAACTGTACAAGAGGTCTGCCTATCAACTGGTGTCTTTTATTGTTTATTATAAAAATAATGTTGAATGAACTTTTATGTTGTTGTCGTTACAGAAATATGATTAAGTGTAGAGATTCTCATTATGACTGCATCATGGCTAAATTAATCTGAGACTGTGGTTAAGTGTACAATAACAAATATTTTTTATCCATTGTGATTTTTATATAATAAAGATAAAATCCAAATAAAATATATGAATATTTTTTTTATTATGGTAGTTTTTTTTGTTTTGTTTTGTTTTGTTTTTACCATTTTTGTCCAGTAGATGGCAGATTTGTTTTACTGAAAACAACAGCAAAACAACAGGAACTTTTTTTTTCTGTATTTGTTTTGCTTATACACATTTGAAAATAATGAGGTGTCATGTTTGTTTGAGTTAAAATGCTTTAACTTAAAACCAGTGAATAGTCACATTTTTGTCCATAAAAAAAAAAATCTCATTATAGCCCCATTTGGCACTTCCACACCACAAAACAAGTAATTTATTAACAAAACAGAAATTCATTCAAGTATCTTAGATCCATTAGTGTTTACTTGATATGTAATGTTGGTACTGACCTGCAGGCCGAGCAGTTTTTTAATTTGGTTTTGTTTTGGTCTTCTGGTCATTTCTGACTCCACTTTTCTCAAACAGGTGATTTCTCAGTACTGATAGCTTAAGTTAATGATCAAACCCACTGACAAGGTTCCCAAAGTAACCATGTTGAAAACAAATCACATTTCAGAAGGACCGTGCTTGAGCAATAGCCAAGCACAAACACTGACTGTGGGTCAGCCACAGTGTATGAACATTTCCATTTATGCCCTTTTAATTCTGTCCCACATCATTTTTTGTTGCAAATCTGGTGATTCTATTTCTGTATGTGTTCTGCCTAAAGTAAGAGCTGCTTTAGGTTACAGACATTCTTTGCAGGAGCTACAATCAAACTAAGAGTGGTCATTCTTACCAGGCAGTAACACTGAAACCTGGGCAGTGTTCCACACTGTTGCTCCTCTTTCAGTCAGTCAGTCTGAGGAATCCAACTGGTTCTGACCAGTCTCTGTTTTGCTGCACAAAGAGGAAGCTGAGGGTGCCAGCTTCCCAACATTTTTGTTTTTTGAAAAAAAAAAAAAAAAGTTGAGAATTTCATCCAGAGCTGATCATATGTGGCCCTGACGTTGTTTAAAGCAGTGATTCCCTTCTTTTGATCAAAAGATCAGGAGATAATGCAGAACGATTTAGGAATAAGTTCTCTCAGACAAATATTCAGACTGATGCGTCTTTATAAATTGTCTACATTTTCTGCAAAAATAAAGAAGGCAACGTCTTAATCCAATAAAAAGCAATCCCTGAAATGAACCTTAGAGGGCAAGGAACAGGATGGTGCCAACCTCAACTCACGTCCACCCACAAAAGCAACAACGATTTAGTGAGGTATTAGTGAGTCACGTGATCTCTATATGTTCTAAGACACTGTTATAAATTTAGAGAAAAGTTTACAATCAACGACCCTTGAAGAAGTGAAGGGTAGCTCCTCCCCCTCTGTCAGGTTGAGTTACCTGTACAGTCAGTCACCATCACCTGCGCCAGCGTCGCCTCAGTTGTTGGATTTCTGCGAAGTGACAACGCACGGTAGGTGTGTGGTTTGCTGTCTCGGACATGTCTTCTACTCAACCAAAGGTCACCGAGAATTTTGACCAGGAAGTTATTCCTTCTTACAGACTGCAGACAGGTAGAGATGGCAGGCTGAGGTTTCAGGCATCGTCTCACACACGTTTTTTCATCTGAGCATCCAGTCCGGAAAACGCCTCTAAGTTTCCAGGCAGAGAAAAAAAGACACTGATTGTGCGTTGATTTGTAAGCCATCACACTTGCAGTTTAGTTGCTTTTATTTAAGTTAGATAAATGGGTATATCACGTGGCTACAGAGTGAAGAAAAACTTGGGTTTCACGTCCACCCGGGGATAAGGTGTGGAGCTTTCTAGAGATCAGTATGAAAAGTTCCCAGTGCTTCTCTAAATTATTATTTTTTTAACTATTATGCGCAGGTAAACTAAAGTTTATCTTGATATGATCATATAAAGTGATTAGCTTACCTTGTAAATATGTGCAAAATAGATATTGATCAGTTTGCATTTCACATCCATCAGAGTTGGATGACACATGAGTCATATTTAGGCTCTCTAATCTGAAAATGGGGTAGTTTAGATAGAAAGAAAGCAGGCACTGCAGTGTATATGTGGTTAAAAAAGGTTATGGTCACAGTATTTGTACACACTATTAATAACTTTGTGTGCTGAACCTTTTAGACTCAACATTTGTTTGTTGAGACAATCTGTGTTTGCACAAAGGGGAGAAAAAGATAATTAAGTAACCTGCATCTGATTGTAGAAACAGATGCACCATGAATCATGCTGTAGCCTATGTAATCAATTCAGAAAAAGGTCTCAGCATATCTAGCTTTCTGACAAGTTTTCTGTTGTACACTAATAGTTTGAGCTATAAACAATGTCAATAATTGGTAATGACTTTGTAGTTACAGAAAATGCAGCATGACAATGAGGGCTGTTCACATATACATCATAGTTTACCCACATAAAGCCTGAAAAATATTAAAAGATTATCAGGACAAACTGGGTATCTTTTAAAAGTAAAAAAAAAAAGTTTTCCAAAGAAATTTGATTGGTATCTTAATGATCAAAACTTATCAAAACTGTATGATGCAGAGATTGTTTGAGGTTCTCACAGTCTTTTGCTTTGCTACAGCATCTTGTCACATCACACTCATCTTTGTTTACAATATTTAGCTCTGTGGTCCGAGGAATGTAGTGTCATTTGGTTTTAGTGTGTGTGTGTGTGTGTGTGTGTGTGAGTAACCTCTAAACAAGCTACACATTACCAGCCAAATGAGAAAGAGTGACTGCTACTGTGTGGATCATAGTGGGCTTTCACCACAACATGAGCATATGGTTTCACTGCTGTGGAAAGTGATCCAGTCCAATGGCTTCATGGCTTGAAAAGCATAAAATCAGATATGTGTTATCTCTTACTAAGTGATTAATCAGAGTGCACAGGTTAAAGTCTAGATTGCTCATGTAAGACCAACATCAGATACTTTTACAGATATTCGACCAGTTATCACTGCCAGTATTTTCTAGTTCAGTAGTATGCCAAGTGTTCATGCAGAGGCGGCTAAATAAGCACATTTTCTAAATATAGAGATTATTTTATCACTATACTGTAAGTCAATCAGCACTGATCCATGACTGGCAATTTGGGAATATTGTGTAAAAGCTACCAATAATCTTTTTTTTTTCATTAAAGGTGGAGTATGTAAGATTTTCAATATTTTAAAAATAAATTAACTAATAAAATAACTACAATCATAATTAGATAGTTTTTTGAACATGTAGGTTCCAGTCTGTCCATATTTGATGCATTATTAAATTACAAGTTTAATTAATGACAAATGACAAAAAGCACTTTTTTTACTGGTAGGCAAACATTTAGGAAGGATCTTTGTCATTAATTAAACTTGTAATTTAATAACGCATCAAATTATGGACAGATTGAACCTACATGTTTTAAAAAAAAACTATCTATTTATGATTGTAGTTATTCTTTTAGTTAATTTATTTTGAAAATATTGAAAATCTTACATACTCCACCTTTAAGCTAACTATTGGAGTGGGAATTATGTTTCAACCTTATGTTGCTTTAAGTTGATGCGAAATATATTGTTAGTCTGAAGCCTTTTCCTTCCTATAATCTACAAAGTGTGTGTGTGTCTACCTATTGTATTGCTCATGTTTGCTTTAATTGCCTGTGTTTATACAATCCACCTTGAATCCATTAGTGTAAGGTTGGGCTTTTAAAAAGATGACAGATTCCAAAGTTGTGTTTGCAATACATCAAAGATCAGACATGTCTGATAGAAAGATGAATAGCTGTTTTAGGATTTGACTTTTTCTTGTGGGTGTTTAACATGACAGTTTGACAGCTACACATGACTTCAGCAACAGATGACTGATTTCACATTTTACATTATGATTGCTGCAAGCATCTAAACTAATTAGGATCAATCTGAAATCGAGTGTCACTAATTCAGGTAGAATTGAATACAAGCAACCTCTGCTTCTTTTTTGTGTGAGCGACTGTTCTCATAGTGTGTAATTACCTCAGAAAAAAGGAGTCGTCATTATTCAGCAATAAGCACCCTGCAGTGAGCTGAATGGAGGTGTGCAGAGGGCCTCGTGCTGTGAGGTTAACAACACATGACACCCAGCCTGTCCTCATCTACCTCCTCTAACCTGGCAGTCGGTCTGAGCTGTGAACAATAGCATGGAGGGGAGATGACCGGAGAGATAAGAGCAGAAAAAGGAAGACTATCGTTTGTGCAGATTTGACTTTAAGTAAATACACTTTGTCTTGGTAGTCAGCATTACAGTGCTTCAATCTGTAAGAGCTGTTGTGATTTGCCCTTTCTTTGTTTCAGAGGATTTGAAAAGATTATCTGTTTAAGCTGGTTATTTTTATGATCTGCAGTGAGCTAAGCATGTGTGAATGCATCTGTAACTATCACACACAATATATCTTGTCAGTATGTGTTGTTGAGTATGAAAGAAGTATAATGTGAGCCGAAGGGTGTGTCAAGCCAAAACAGGAATAATTTATACCAGTTGCATGAAGCACACACATTGTCATGAAGGGACATAAGGTTGGTTTCCAGCAGTTTGTAGTGTTGCTGAAAACTTCAAATGTTTGCTGTTGAAACAAGATCCTCACCTTTAACCACCAATTAATAATACAAACTGAGTCAGTACTTTACAGTTTTACGTGGCTCCTTTGAGTCTAAACGTTACATAAGGTGATTGTTATCCAGCATTATTTGCAGCTAATTCTAACCATTAACAGATAAACACTCATCAGCATTAAATGCAATGATAAAATAGCTGTAAAACAAATTAAAAAAAAAAAACACCAATGTGTTGTGTCGAATATTCTCATTTGGGGGATATTAGGGTGTGTGCAGTCACAGTGAGAACTGTGGACCTCACATATATTGCATAACTTGTCAGCGCATGCCTTGACAGACAAGTCAGTCTCAAGTCACAGAGGGAAAGGTGTGGGAGGGTTTTGTTCTTGCATATTCTGTTCCCTTTAATGTCTCAGATTTAGATACAGTGCTCCGTTACACATGGCTTTGTCTTCTTGGAGGCCACGCTTATTATCAGAAAGTTAGTGTGTCTGGGTGTGAAAAAACCCCAACTAAATAAGTAGTTTCAGGTATGCATATATTGTCATCAACAGAGAGGATCTAATTTCAGAGCACATATCAGCCTGCTGTCTGCTTTTGTCCTGGACCGGTCCCATTACTGCCCACAGAGCAGGCCCGACACCTGGCTCTGCATAGTAGAGGGACAGACTGTGACATAGAAACGCTTCAGCTTAGCATCCTCTTTTGCAAACTTTCACAAAGCCTCTACAGCTTCTTTATTTTCTGTCAAACATTCACTATAGATCTGTGAAATTTTGACACCGTGAATACAATAAGCTGACAAATTGTTGATAACCCTCACATCATTACAGATAAGTAAATATAAGGTGATGTAGCGCCTGAGGGAAACAAGGTTGGAAAGCAGCAACTGCTTTGCTGAACAAGGCTGCTTCAATGTAAGAAGCACGTTAATACACTTAAGAGGATGAAGCAGTGTTATTAAGTGTGAACATTTAATTACTTTGATTACTATCTGATATAAAACTGTGTTTTTTCTTCAATTATTAAGATTCCAAAGAAACAGATTTTATCATTTTCTATTGATAAACAGTTATAATACTGAGCAGATGATGCACAGTTGTTATATTGTCATATACTGTATACTAATGTACAATTACAAAATACTTATGACTGCATTAGCAATAGGAATAAATATGGGTGCCTTTTGTGCCAGCATTTAGTGGAAAGCTTTACACTGTGGGTTTGTCTTATTAGTTGCAAATGAAAAACTGTTAAAAATGAAACTAACACCATTCCTTAAAGGTTTCCAACAGTGTCACAGTGACCAAAGCAACTCAGTCATGAGTTGACATGACTAAAAATCACTGTTGTGTTTTACCCCTGTTGCAATGAATTTAAAAGACCTGCAGCTGAAAAGTTGTTGAACAGGTTCAATAACATCAGTATCACTGGCTCATTGTTCTAAGTAGCCACTTGTTCTCCACAGTTACGATTAGATAACTATGGCAAATATGGCAAATTTTGCTGGAATTTTTTCACTTTGGGGCAGTGATAAAAGAGACTTGGTGAATTCCAGAATTTTTCTGCATCGGTTATCCATACTTAACAAAGTTGTTTTAATACAGTTGTGTATTTGTTGCTGGCTGAATTTGGAAAGTTTTTAAGTTGAAAGGAAAGAAAATTTGCCAAGGACTTAAACTTGCACACACTGGTGCTTATCAAAGTCAAATGAGAGAAAATCAAGAAGTACATGCATCAATTATCCAAACTCCTTTAAAATAACAAATAAAAGACATCTTGAGAAAAGGCTTTTCCTCCTCCAACACACATTTTCTGTCTCTGATTCTTCTCCTTTCTTCATTCAGGTGGATGCCTGAAATCATGAATGCCCCAGAAGCTCTTTCGAAGCCAGCCAAGTGAGTTTCACAGACATTCCTGTGGTTTCCTTCTAGATATTTACCTTTCTGTGTGTTGGATAAGTTCGAGTTACTTTTGCACAGGCACAAGAGAATGACTAACCAATCACTAACCTAGTATGTGGAAGGTGGTGTGGGTCAGGGACTTTGGGCACAGAGCAGCTCTGTTAAGAGTTGTTTGTTCTGTCTGGCTCCTGCCTCCCCCTTTCCCTACTCTCCCCTCCTCCCTCTCTATGTTTTACACTCTCCCTCTCTTTCTCTCCCTGATCCATATGCTCAGAATCTCAAGCTAATCTCCTCCAGTGCTAGCCGGTTTGCTCTCTGTATACTACTCCTGTATTTTTGTGGGAATTTTGAATTCATGAGAAGTGGCAGTGTGGGAGGGTTTGTGGCACTAATATCTAAGGGTGTGGGGCAAAAGATGAAGGGCATCCAGCGTAACCCCGTCTCCTCCTCCTCCTCCTCCTGCTCCTCTTGTCATTGCAGTGGAGTGGCCAGATCGGACAGCAAGATCAGCGCCAAGGCTCTCTATGGTAAGCTGCTTCTTGGACATTTAAAGAAGTTTTGAAGCATCTTATTGTTGGCTCTTTTTTAAGGAGCTTTTGCACATATTTATAAAATAACTTTACTTTCATTTCGAGTCACTGTACCCTATTTAGTGCTCACAACTTAAAAACTTGGGAGGTTTTAGATAATCTTTTTCAATGAATAGTTTTCTAAAAATGAACTTACTGTTTTTATTTTATTTTAAATTAACCATTATTTCCTGTGATGGACTAGCGACCTGTCCTGGGTGCCAGGGTGTACACAGCCTCTCGCCCAATAAATGCTGGGATTGACTCTAGCTTCCCCACGACTCTTCACTGGACTAAGTGGTTAAGAAAATGGATGGATGGATGGCCATAACATCTTTCTTTTTTTTTTCTTTCAAATCTTGTTATCTTGAAGTGAAAGTAGAAGTAGCACAACAAACATCTGTAAAATATAATTATTGGCCATGAACTATATAAGAAACATACGACTCTACTGTCACTCTGAGTGACAGGGTTATTCATTCTAATACCGATCTGTATTAATAGGTACACACAAGTCCTCTTTCCTGATACATGAATGTGTGTCTGAAAGAAGACCCCATGACAGATAGTATTCCCCATTTGATTTCAGTTCAAATGAGTTTCTTGTACTGGCTTTTTAGAAATGAAGTAATATATTTCTGATAGTTCTTCAGGAATTTTCCATCTTCCTATAAAAAAATTGTCATGTTCAGAAACGATAACCCTGGTTTTATCATTTGACACCTTTTAATAGTCAAGTTGTGTGGTGCAGCACTATCAGCACAGTTATGGGATCAAATCATAACACAGTTTAATTTGCTATGCAAATGACATTATCGGGAAACACTGCTCCCTCTGTGGCCTCATTGGACAATCCTCTCCTGTGAACATTCACACACACATAAGCACACACGCTCACACAGGGACAGCGATAAGAAGAGGCCAAGGTCCTATTGAGGGGCCTTATCATGCTCAGTGTGGTGACACCTCTGTCACACACTGAGGGTCATGAAAGGGAAACAGGCCTCCTGATGGGAACTTGACTTTCCAGCTCTTCGTGTGTGCGCTGCATGCTAGGATTAGCTGTCAGATGGAAAAACCTTTGCGTGTGTGTTTCGCATTCTCATGTGAGCAGATGCATTAGTATCTGACTTTTGCTCTTTTGTGAATACTTTGAATTGAGGGATGTGCTTGTGTTATCATAGTGCTCTATTTATATCTGCATAATTTTGTAGAGGTATAATGTGGCATTTTATTCTAGCTGTTGGCATACTTGAGTGAGGGTGTGTGTGTGTGTCTCAGAGAGAGAGAGAGAGAGAGAGAGAGATAGTGTGTGTTTGTATGTGAGTGAAATAGACTTTGCTGGAGTGCAGGGTGTGCCTGTTTTTAAAGTGTGGTTGGTACAGGGTGGGGATACCCAGGTCTTGCAGGTGAATAAAAGACACATTGAAAAGTGGAGAGGAAAGGGCAGGCTCTGCCACGAGCTCACTCACTTCTGGTCTCATTGCCTCAGACATGAGCTCACTGGTTCCTGCCAGCTCCTCCTTCCATGCAGCCATCTTACAGAAACATTTTCCAACATATCATCTCAGATATAAGCCTCAACCAAGGTACAACAGGGCAACAGTTTTTCCTGCATGGCTACTCTGTTCCAAATTTAGCGTAGCTTCAAATGGCAAGTGACAGTATTATGGGGTTGCAAGATGTTCCCAAACCATCTGACTGTGCAAATGGAAGTCTGTGAAATATTTTTAAACCACATATCTGCCAAATATCCACAGGGTACACCCAATCCTGTGATCTTTGGAAAATATCCCGCTGTATGTGCGATGAGCCTGTGTTGTTTTTCATCGGCTTGTCTCATATTGTGAGGCAGATGGTCTCCACTACCTTCTCACTGCAGGGTGGTAGCAGCAGGCCTGTGCTCTCTAACCTAAGAAGCAAGAAAATGGATGATAATGTGGGCCATCCATACCATAGCTGGATATTTAGATAGACTGCTGCTCACATCTTACTGAATAAACACGTATGTTAACAAAGGTAACAGCTTCCAATATGCAAATATTCCCATCATTCCCTCAGGACAGTTCAGCAGACAAGTGATGCAAATGATGTCAGATCCTCCCACCTGATCTGTTATCAGCCTCTTTGGGGTGAAACAGAAAGAAGCCAGAGAGATGAGCTCTGGACTTAAAACTGTCAGGAGGCTTTTTTTTTTTTTCTAAAGTTTTTCACACTGTTTCTAGTTGAGGAGCATGTCTCTTTCAGGTAACTTGTTACTTTGTAGTAAGATTGAATCAACAGGTGAAAATTCTAACAAAAAGGTTTTAATGCCTTTCTGCATTGTTGTTTCTCTTAAATGTCTGCATTTGTATGACACTTATTCTCTGTGATAGCTCTTCTCTCAGGTATGTCTGGCTGTGAAAAAAAGCCGATGTGATACTTTTTGGCTTTGTATCTATATGCAGACAGCTACATATTTCCATATATAAAGGGTGTCCTGCAGTTAGGGGTAAAGTTATACCATGAATTTGTGCCAACTCATTTGCTTATTGTTAGATTGATTTAGCATTTTATGAATCTTCTAACTGAGAGTTTATGTTCATTGGACATTTATAAATCAAACTAAGTTATCACATTGTGCCAGTTGGTGTCCTTTTTGTTGGGTTCAGGTTGAGCAGGTTAAATTTCAAACCTTAGGTTGTTTAATAGGATTGTCATGTATGAGTTTTATAATCTATCAGGGAGCTTTGCTTATCACTGGTCACTGACTTTAGAGAGTTCTGCAGATCGGTCCATCTGCCTGCTAAGTGGCTCTTATTGCAAGCTGTCTCAGCGCTGTGAATTGATTGGCATAAATGTCAGTCATTATTAAGACATGAGGCGAGCTCAACTTTCAGTGCGATACTTGATGCTTGTGTTTTGCCTATGGGGAGCCGAGCAGGAAAGAATCGGTAGAGAGGAAATAGCAGGAACAGGAAAGCTTGCATCAATTGGTCGGAATAAAATAATCCTCTTTAGAAATTTGTATTCACTGAAAAGCACATGAAAGAGACTGTGAGGAATATTTATCGTCAAAACAAATCAATCAAAGTGAATCAGGAAATAAAGCAAATATTGGAATGTACATTGGAGCTTTGACATGCATTTTGTTAAGTGTTCTACAAACAATATGACTTTTGTTTTGCTGCCACCATAAAGCTCACAAATGGAAAAGTGGACAAAAAAACCCTGTGTGGAATCAGAATGTTGACTCTTTTAAGTGGATAATAGAAGAGACTTGATATAAGAGCTGGCATTGGAGTTGATAGGAACATGTTCTCATTTAACCGTAATTGTTACCTGCAGACTATTCTCCTGGTAAATAGGTCAAAAACACACTGACACGGTTAACATCAGCTACTTCTAAAGCAATGTCATAAGCCAACAGCACACTCAAAATGATATCATTAGATCCAGCGTATCAATGTGGGGCTTAACTGAGTATCAGAGGTTCATACAGTATTTACACTAAATCAGGGCAGGCCAGTTGTGGAAGAAGACGCGTGTTGTGGTCCTATACACAAAAAAAGAGTACTTTGTAGAGAAAAATGGGCTTTTCATAAATTAAGAACACTTCATGTTGCTGTTTTGAAATTAAATAAAAACTCAAAACATAAAGGTTTGGGCATCAGCTTTGGGAGGGGGAGTTTCCATGTTTTCGTGAATACTCTCAGAGTATTTTAGGCTCCTCCCACAGTCCAAAGACATGTATGTTTAAGTTAAGTGGTGTCTAAATTTTTCCTGGGAGTGAGTTAGTTCTTGTTTATCTCTGTGGTGACGTCTGCTTTATTCATATTCTAATATACGCCTCAATCATTTATAGTACACTACAGTACATTCTATAATTTCCGCCTACTCACTACTACACTAGGCTTTGCAACTGGATTTCAAGCTGGCCTCACATCATTTTATGGTCTAGTGGCTAAAGTGCCACGAGTAAGGAACTGATCATGGGGCTGTCATTGACCTTTAACCCTGCAGTAAATCTGTGCCTGCTGCTGGTGCCCTGGCTCTTTAATGCCATGTTGGGCAACATATAATGAGTGAGAGGGCAAATTAAGATACACACAGTCTTTGATGTGAGTTTTAATGTTTAACTGCTCTGGAAGGTGTGCTAACACCTTCTCCATTTTTGGACACAGCACAATACAAAAAAGATTGTATGTAATTCACCAGGTTCTTTTTACTCTATCATAGGAAAAAATAAATCATAATTTAACTATGTAGCCCAATGATCTACAAATGTATCTTGCAGAGTTTGGAATGTGAACGCTTTTGCTTGCAGAGTCAATGATAGTTTTCCCATAAAGGGGAAAAAAAGCCATAAGCATACTGTGTGTCCTTATCACTTCCTTATTGCCCTGCAGTTCTTCTTAGCCCACACATTAGCATTTCACTTCAGTCGGGTTCCTCAGCTGACACGAAACAATGTGGCCTTTTGGTCAGTATTCTTATTTTTATTTGCATGAAAGTGTTCACTAGAAGATTGCTGAAAATTTTTTCTTTTGTCATATTTTTGTTTCGTTATCTACAGAGCAGCGGAAAAAATACTCCAACTCCAATTACATCATGCAGGAGACATCCCAATATCACGTTGAGGTAAAATCTTTACAGCTTTCTTCATTTTAATGTGACTGAGGTTTACTAACATCTGTTATATGTAGAGGCAAAAAACATTGTAGAATGAAAAGTTGGGTAAGAGATTTGGAACACACCCACTATGTCTTCAGGTTAAGCTTCTTATGACTGAAGCAGGAAGCTTAGAAGTGTGAAAATCTCTATACTTTAGATCTACTTAGAATTAACAGTGCCATTTAAGTAAGAAATGTGTTATTACTTTCTGTTTAGTTAGAAATCTTACGATAATGTAGATGTAAATTATCACCTAACCATTGTGATGTTTTCTTGTCAGAGCATTTAGAAATCCTTTGAAAAAACTCCTGGATCCAGGCACTGATCTGGCTCACCCCGAAACCTAATCACATGTTCCTGATTCCCTTTCTGAGATTTTCTAAAAATTTAATCAAAAGTCACCCAAAACTTTTTGAGTTATGCTGCTAACAGACAGACAGACAGACAGACAAACCAATGCCACCAAATAGATTTCCTCCACTATGACGGAGGTAATAATAAGCCCATACATATTTGAGTCCATGGAGATAGTGCAGTTTGTAAATTGATACAATTTATTTCTTGTTTTTATTCATGATATCATTCTGATTTTAAAGTAGTAGCTGTTCATTTGCCTGGTGTCAGGGTAAGAAGATAAAAGATACCATAAAATGAACACTATAAAAGAGGCAGACAGAATGTGTGAAACATTTAACCCTTTCATGCATAGTGGCCATAAAGTGGACACTTATTTACGAGCTTTTCCTTGCATATTCATGAATGAGGATGGTATTTTTAAAAATAAATCGCTTCAGTGGATGTTAGTGAGTCATCCAACACATTTCCACTCACTGGAGAATAAATACATATTATGATATAATTAAACATTATGAAACTACCCTTTGCCTTTGCAATAAATAGGAAAAGAAAATGTTACGGTTGTATTTTATAGAAGATTTACATAATAAAATTATGATTACATATTATTTTATAAATGTTTTATATAATGTTTTATATAATACAGCAAAATACATCTTAAATTATTATAAATTCTAAATATCACTGATAAACAACAAAATTATTATTTCATATGTTTGTAGAAGTAAAATACTGTATTTAAAACATATGGCTTTGTTTTTTATTAATTCATGCATGAAAAGGTTAATAGAAATATTTCATCAGGTTGGAAAATGTCAGTGTCCCAGTGACCTTTTATATCACAGGAAGTCCAACTCCACTTGAGTTTAGTGAGAATTCATCTCTGTAAGCATCTGACAAAAACAAAGGGGAATGTCATAATTCCTTTTTGTTTCATTTCACACTTTATTGGGAATTACTTTGAAAAAGTACAACAAAGAAGTTGTATTTTTAAAAAAAGATTGTGGACAGTGGGCATTATATGAAAAAAAGCAACATGAAAAAATGCTATAGATGTTATGGTGCATTGTTCTCCTCCCTCGAGCTAAAATCTGACCCAGAATTCTCAATCTTGATTGTGTTTAATTTACAAGAAGTCTGCTGTAATAAAACAATCCGCTTTCTTATTGCAGCTGTGGTAAAGCCAATGATAGCAAGCTGAAAACAAGCTGCAGGTCAGAGATTGTGTTGAACTTTGTCATGACACTGTTTTTGATATGCTTGGCAGGTAAACATGTATAATGATCCTGCTTGTTGAAGCATAAAAATGACAATATTGTACTTTTCAAATCAGATGAAACAGTAAAATAAGTGATGCAGCTAAATGAAAATGTCAGCTGAACACACTGTCATGAATCCATATCTGTAGTACAAAGATATTTGTTAACAATGAAGTTAAGAAAAATCACTTTAAACGCTGAACATAAAAATGATAGTATTAACATAACTGCTGGTGTTTCTTTACAATATATATTTGGTCTCTCATTCATTGATATTTAATTTTTTTCTTCCATTGTTTTGCAAGCAAATCAATTTATTCTCAAATAAGCCTACAAGTCTACACTATCCGTTCAACCCTTTAACTTACTAAGAAAAGGACAGAGAAAAATGTTTTTCTGTGTTTTTCCATTTGGTTTGGACAAGAATTAACAGAATAAATCTTTTTTAGCTAATGGTTGAGATGTTAAAAAGAAGAAAATTGATAATAATGTAACAACAGTGAAATAGTTTAAATTTGAAACTATAGTTATAACAAACACTTATTTTGGGTTTTACATACACAAATCAATTTGTAGAGATGGCTCAGGCAGGTTTATTTCCTCATTTTTTTAAAGAAACTCATCAAAGTCACAGCAAAGTCACCTCTACCAAATGGTAGAACAGCACCTTAAAGGGTTAATACAGCTTGTTAACTAGAATTTGTATATAAAACATATGTTTGGAATCAAGACTAATCTCTTTCCAAAGAATGCACTTCGACAAATCTGTTGTCACAAAGAACTCTTTCTCCTCAGCATCTCTCCACGTTCATTATGGACAAGACAGAATCTATTGTCACAGTAGACGATGCAATCAAGAAACTGGTTCTTCTGGACTCAAAGGATAAAATCTGGACTCAGGAGATGCTCCTGCAAGTCACTGATAACTCGGTCAGGCTGCTTGACTGTGACACCCAGGTAAAACCTTGCCCACATAACATGTTTACAAGCAGTTAAGGTGCTTTTGTGTTCGATACTACTGTTGACAAGCAAAACTTTTTTTTAATAAACATAGAAAGGGTTCATTAGAAGAAGCTGTTTGTTTTTCCAAATAAAATACTGCCATCATTGTGTGGTTAACGTGACGGTCATAGGTGATGTTTTTCTTCACCTGGGCCAGGACAACTAACAACCAAGCGGTAGGAGTCAAAGGAAAGTCAAAGGAAAGTTTGTATAATAACACAATGTCCCTAGGCATGCAAATTGGTTTGCAAAAGAATAATTACAGACAGGTAAAGTTAATGTTTTGGAAGGGGAAAGTCAAAGTTTTTACTTTAATGTAACAGGGAGCATTTTATGTAAGGAAACCTGCCAACATCCCAGAGTTGAAGCTGTTCTGTTGAGAGGAATGATTTTAATGGAGGAATGGATCTTAAATGGACAGGCTGCTTAATGGGCATCTTGGGCTAAAAGTCAAGTTAGACCATTATTTCTTTCTTCTTCTCATAAATCCTGCAGCATTTGTATCATCGTTTCTCTTCACTCAGATTTATTTTTTGCTCATTTATTTCCTTCTTGCCATTTTATTTTTGTTTTTGTGCAGGAAGAATTAGAGAATTTCCCTCTTTCCACCATCCACTTGTGTCAAACAGTCCTGAATCAGACCCGCCACCCATCTGTACTGCTGCTTGTATGTCAGGACAAGGAACAGCACAAGCCTGACATCCATTTTTTCCATTGCGATGAGGTAGAGGTGGGTCTGAGTATGAATTTTAGAGGACTACCTCACTATGCTTTTTCATGTCCATAAGTTATGGGGTGCTTTGTGTTTTGTAGTATTGATAAATACATGCTGTTGCTGTTGAGTTTAG
Organism: Telmatherina bonti; assembly: GCF_933228915.1. Classification (NCBI taxonomy): domain Eukaryota; kingdom Metazoa; phylum Chordata; class Actinopteri; order Atheriniformes; family Telmatherinidae; genus Telmatherina; species Telmatherina bonti. The sequence continues at coordinate 28,355,619 of NC_136620.1, read as the reverse complement.
TATTTAGCTGTAATTGAGACTTTGATCATGTGTGTTTAGATTTTTCAGCCTCATCCAAAAGTAATGGAAATTACCCAAAGAGTAATTAAGATCTGCTTTATAATGGAATGACATTGAATTAATGATCCTATATGGATCAACTTTATTGTCTAGGTAAAAAAGAACCAGTAAGAGTTTGGCACCCAACACAAAAACAAAATATAGTAACACTTGGACTTTTTTTATATAGTTGCTGTTTTGGATGTTTCAGATCATGTGTAACCCGACTGAAAAACATTTCAATGCAATTTT